>NW_006408679.1:4826858-4855625 GCF_000296735.1 Chrysochloris asiatica | reverse complement strand
TCCCCAGTTGCATTTTGAGTGCCTTCCAACCTGAGGGGCTCATTTTCTGGCACTATATCTGACAGTGTTTCTCTGCTATTCATAAGGTTTTCAGTGACTCAGTAACTGGAAGCAGTTCGTCTCTTCTTCTTCCTAGTCTATCTTCGTCTGTAAGCTCATCTGAAACCTGTCCACCATGGGTGACCCTGTTGGTATTTTAAATACCCATGGCATAGCTTCCAGAATCACAGCACCTCACAAGCCACCATAGTACAACAACCTGACAGAGTCAGTTCCAACTTATAGTGACCCTGTATAAGATTTCCAAGGAGCTGCTGATAGGTTTGAACTACTGACCTTGTGGTTCAAAGTCCAGTGCTGATCCTACAGCACCACACCAAGACTCCCCACCCCCAAAAAAATAAATAAGCATAATGAGAAGGTAAAAAATACATATTAAGTTTTGAATAGAAACGGTCATAGTTGTCAAATTGTCTTTTATATAAAAATATATATGAATGTATTTTTTGTATGCAGTTACTTCATAGTTTTGTTTGAAAAATATGGAGACATATACCCACAGATAAGACAAGTATGAATCAAGAGATGGACAAGGAAGAAAAAAAGTCAAAAGCAAGGTAAGGCAAATGAGATTTAATAAGAATGAGATATTTTTAAAGTCAATTTTATAGTTAGTGCTATAAATTATATAAATAATATATAGCTACTCCTAAGCCATTCTGACAATGAAAAACTTAAAATGTCACATGAAGATTGGCTAAGGATTTTGAAGTGTAGAAAACTAACCTGAGTCATTCCTGACAAGATAGGCAAATTAATGTTGGTTGTTAATTTTTTTTTTCAAGCCAACATTGGATATGTCAAAATGAAAATTAAGCAAACAAACAAACAAAAAAAAAAGAGAGAGAGAGAGAGAGAGAAAGAGGAAAGTTAATAGAAATGAGAAACTAACCAACAGCTGAGTAACTCCAGGAAAGCAAAAAGTGGTTAGTTCTCAGTATTAACTATGGGTTGAAAATAGCAGTTCGGAAAAGATAGAGAATAAATTAGAGAGATAGATTGCTTTATTTTGTTTTCTATCATTCTGTGTCTACGCTATCACTGCTGCACGGCAGAAAACCAACCCACTCCCCAAGTCAGCTTGGTTTCTTGTTGATAGGTGCCATCAAGTGTCAAGTTGGCTCCAAACACTACCTGGTCCTGTGTTAGCCTCACAGTTCTTACATTGGAGTCCATTGTTTTTGTTAATCCATCTCTTTTGAGGGGCTTCCTTTTTATGGCTGACGCTCCACTTTGATGTTGTTAAGTGCCGTGGAGTTGGTTCCAACTCATAGCGACCCTGTATAGGGTTTCCGAGGAGCAGCTGGTGAGCTAGAACTGCATGCCTTGTGGTTCAAACTAACTTTGCAGTGCAGCACATTAACCAGGACTTCCAAGCATGATGTCCTTCTCCAGGGACTGGGACCTGCTGGTAACATGTCCAGTATGAGAGACGAAGTCTGGCCATACAGGCTTCTAAGAAGCCTCTGATATAGAGATATTATTTATCATCTCAGCACTCAATATTGGTCAGAGGTAGAGGGGAGGGTGGAGCAAGTGAATACATGGTAAATTACAGACTGGGACTGTCATACCTGCCACAGAGCATTGTCTTTTCCTATTTCACTCTTCAACCCCTCTCTCCATAAAAGGCTGTGTAATTATAATTATGAAAAACTGCAGTGACTCACCTTGGAATTACATCAGATTCCTTCAGGGACAGGATCACTCAGTATCTTTGTGTGGGTGTGTGTAGGTAAGGTTGCTTGGTAGGGGAAAATAACAATAAGGAATAGTTGTACCCAGATCTCGGATTTATCTAAGTGTAACAAGAGGCTCTTGTCCTTGAAATGCATGTTTCCTACTTACATATCTTTACATAATAAATCATCTTGGCTGAAACAACAAATCTCTATGAAGATAATATGAAATAGACAATCAAGACAGAATATAAGTTCACAGGGAAATATGGATGAATTATTGAAGGAGCAATCTCTTGTCTTTGAGACATCTGGATTTTAACCGCTTCTTAAGCAGTCTTCTAGCTTTCCTGATCTCAGCCCTAGTGTACTCCAGTCTGCAGTCCTGATGTGGTGCTGTAGGATAAACATCTGACTGTGAACCATAAGGTCGGCAATTCAAACCAACCAGCTGCTCCTCAGAAAGCCTGTTATACAGGATTGCTATGAGTCAGAACCGACTTGATGGCACTTAACAACTACATAAGAAGACCAGGTAATAGGACTTTTATTCAACCACTAATGCCCAAGATGAGGAAACTGAAATATTTTTACCAACTTCTACAGTCTAAATTTGATCAAACATGCAAAAAAGAGGAATTGATAGTTACTTCATGAATGTAAAAGTTGGAAACAAAGAAGCAGGATTGATCTGGAGTTGAGTTGAAGCCATAGAAAATTAAAACATATCCATGAAATACAACATTAACTATATCCTGCCTGAATATAGAGACCATCTCAAGAATGTATGTGACACATTGAACATCAATGACAGAAAACCAAACTAGCTGTGGAATGATATCAAATACCTCATATATGAAGAAAGAAAAAGGTCAATTGAAAGAAAGAAATGACCAAAATGGACCCTGAAATTTGCTCTTGAACATAGAATAGCTAAAACAAAAGGAAGAAATGATCAAGTAAAAGCTGAATAAATATATCAAAAGCAACGTGAAAAGGCAAAGTATTATAATAAAATGTGCAAAGACCTGGAGTTAGAAAACCAAAAGGAATAAACACACTCAATATTTCTCAAGTTGAAAGAACTGAAGAAAAAGTTCAAGCCTTGAGTTACAACATTGAAGAATTTTTGTTTCTGAGACAAAAATCTTTATGGGAACAGAAGTTCTCATCTTCCTCCAGGAGAATTGCTGGTGGCTTTGGGCTGTCAACCTTGCAGTTAGCAATCCCCAAGCTTTATCCTACAGCACCACCAGGGTTCCTCATTGAACAACACAGGAAGCATCATGAAAAGATGGAAGGAACACACAGAGTCATTGTATCAAAAAGAATTGGCTAATGTTCAACTGTTTCATGAGGTTGTTGTTGTTAACTGCCGTTGAGTTGTTTCCAACTCATAGTGACCCCGTTTAGGGTTTCTGAGGAGTGGCAGGTGAATTTGAATTGCCGACCTTGTGGTTCAACCTGACCTTGTGGTCCAGTGCTTATCCAGCAGCAATATGATTCAAAACAATTGGTATTGAAGGAAGAAGTCCAATCTGCATGGAAGGAACTGGCAGAAAAACAAGACTCCAGGAATTACTGGGATACCATTGAAATGTTTCAGCAAAGATACAGAAGCACTCACTTGTTCATGCTAAGAAATTTGGACGACAGCTATCCAGTCAGTTGACTGGAAGAGATCCATATTTGTGCCCATTTCAAAGAATGATTATCTAACAGAATACAAGAATTATCAAATAATAACATTAATATTAAAGTAAAAATTTCTGAATACAATTAAAAAATGTTTGAAGCAGTATATCAGCTGGAAGCTGCCAGAAATTCAAGCCAGATTCAGAATATGATGTGGAATGAAGGATATCATTGCTGATGTCAGATGAATCTTGGCTGAAAACAGAGTAAGAGAATAGCTGTGCTTCATTGACTATGAGGTGGCATTTGACTCTGTGGATCATAACAAATTATTGATAACATTGTAAAGAATATGTAACTATGCTCACGTGAAACATGTACATAAGACCAAGAGACAGTCGTTTGAACAGAACAAGGGGTAAAAATCAGGAAATGTGTGTGTCAGGGCTTTATCCTTTTACCATACTTATTCACTGTGGGCTAATGCGTCAGACTGCAAAGTCATTTAAACTTCAAGGTCTGTGGTTCAAGCTCCTTGGAAACCCTTTACAGGGTCGCTGTGAGTCAGAATCGACTTGGCGACAGTTAACAACAACAACAACAACTCAATCTGTGTACCAGCCAAACAATCCTAGAAGAAGAATGTGCCATCAGGATTGGAGAGAAAACTCATTTACAATCTGTAAGCAAAGAGGACTTGAAGTACATTGTGCTTGGTAAAGTAAAGGGGCTTCAAAAAAAGAAGACCCGCACTGAGATGACCACAGTGACTTTAACAATGGTCTCAAATACAGCAACGACTGTGAGAAGACACAAGACTGGACAATGTTTTGTTCTGTTGTAAACAAGGTTGCTATGAGTCCGAAGCAACTCAGTGGCACCTCACATCCTGCTGTCTCTTTAAGAGGTTCAGGCTATGTTCTACATCCTGAAACTTTCTTGAATTCCACCTGTTTCTAGACTTTATTTAGTGCCTTCTTAGATTCCAGCCTATACCAAATGAAACAAATAATAGGACAGAAAAGATAAGAGTTTAAATTATGTATAATAAGTACCCTCAAAGAAATTAAAGAATTATTAATTTGAATCAGAAACTTTGAGTTATAAAACCAATGGGAAACATTGAGTATGGAACATGTAGGTTAAGAACAAACCAAACCTGCATTGATTAGTTGATTAATAGAATGGACTGAGGTAAATAGTAAATTAATAATCTGTAAGATCAGGGAGAGAACCTTTCTAGAAAGCATTCAGAAAGAGTAAAAATCTGGAAAAAATTAGGAGAATCATGAGTCAAGAATAATCAAAATAAGAGTCCTTCCAGAAGGAAAGAAAAAATAATGAAGACAAGAAAGTATTTTAAAATATTATTATTGGACTTCTATTTAAACATGGTGGGTTGAACTATATACCCCTCCTAAATATTACTTAGGTGATGGTGGTGGTGGTGGTGGTTGTTATGTGCCATGGAATCAGTTCCAACTCATAGTGACCCTGTATAGGGTTTCCAAGGCTGTATATCTTTAGGGGAGCAGAAAGCCTCATCTTTCTCCCAGCTGGTAGTTTAGAATTGCTGACCATGAGGTTAGCAGCCTGACTCATAACCACTATGCTATGAGAGCTCCTTTACTAAGATGATAGTATGTGATTAAAAAGAAATAGACACACAAAAGAATGAAAAAGCAAATGATTGGTACTGGTGAAATGTGAAAGGAGATGAATAAATGAGTATTGATTTACCACCGTTGTTGTTCTGTGCCGTGGAGTGGGTTCCAAATCATAGCGACCCTGTACAGGGTTTTGAGGCTGTAAATCTTTACAGGAGCAGGAAGCCTCATCTTACTCCCACAGAAGAGCTGGTAATTTCGAACTGCCAACATTGAGGTTCGCAGCCCGATTGTAACTATGCTACCAGAGCTCCTTTAGCACTGTAGAAGTCTAAAATAGCAGTAAATAAAACCTAGAAGCAGGCAGGTTCATGATGCAGAACAGTCCCTAACACACCTACCACCAAATCCAAGAATTAAAAATTCCAGGTACCTCTGAAAGTGGCAGAGCGTTTGAGGCTGAAATCAATCAACTGAAAGTCTGTATAAGAAGCGTTGAAACCTAGATCCCCTTGTTGTTGTTGTTAGGTGCTATCGAGTCGATACCAACCTGTAGCGACCTTATGCACAACAGAATGAAACACTGCCCGATCCTGGGCCAACCTCACTACTATTGCCATGCTTGAGTCCATCGATGCTGCCACTTGGCCAATCAATCTTGTTGGGAGTCTTCCTCTTTTATTCTGACCCTCCACCTTACCAAACATGATATCCTTCTCCTGTCACTGGTCCCTCCTGACAATATGTTCGAAGCATGAGAGGTGAAGTTTGGCCATCTTGGCCTCCAAGGAGCACTCTGGCTACACTTCTTCCAAAACGGAAATACTGGTTATTTTGGCAGCCCATGGCACTTTCAATATTCTCTTCCAACACCATAACTCAAAAGCATCAATTCTTCTTCTATCTTCTTTATTCACTCTCCAGCATTTGCAAGCACATGAGGTTATTGAAAATACCATGGTTTGGGTCAGGCGCACCTTAGTCCTCAAGCTGACATCTTTGCTCTTCAACACTTTAAAAAGGTCTTGTGCAGCAGATTTGCCTAATACAATACACTGTTTGATTTCTTGACTGCTGCTTCTGTGAGTGTTGATCATGAGTATTGATGGTTGACCCAAGAAGAATGAAGTCCTTGACAACTTCAATCTTTTCTCCGTTGATAAGAATGTTGTTTATTGGTCCAGTGGTGAGGATTTTTGTTTTCTTTACATTGAGATGTAATTCATACAGAAGGCTGTCCTCTTTGATCTTCATCAGTAAATGTTTTAAGTCCTATTCACTTTCAGCAAGCAAGGTTGTATTATCTGCATATCGCAGGTTGCTAATGAGTCTTCCTCCAATCCTGATGCCATGTTTTTCTTCATATAACCCAGCTTCTTAGATTATTTGCTCAGCATACAGATTGAATAAGTATGGTGAAAGAATACAACCTTGTCTTACACCTTTCTTAATTTTAAACCATTCAGTGTTCCTCATATTCTGTTCGAACAACTGTCTTTTGGTCCAGGTACAGATTCCCCATGAGCACAATGAAGTGTTCTGGAATATTCATACTTTGCAATGTTGTCCATAGCTTGTCATGATCCACACAATTGAAAGCCTTTGCATAGTCAATAAAGCACAGGTAAACATCTTTCTGATATTCTCTGCTTTCAGCCAAGATCCATCAAACATCAACAATGATATCCCTCATTCCACGGCCTCTTCTGAATCCACTTAAACTTCTGAAAGTTCTCTGTCAATGTTTGCTTGTAGCCGTTTCTGTATTACCTTTAGTAAAACTTCACTTGCATGTGATATCAAAGATATTGTCCAATGATTTCCGCATTCCGTTGGGTTACCTCTCTTTGGAATGGGCACAAATATGGATCTCTTCCAATCAGTTGGCCAGGTCATTGTCTTCCAAATTTCTTGGCAGAGATGAGTTAGTGCCTCCAGTGCTGCCTCACTTTCTTGAAATATTTCAATTTTTATTCCATCAATTCCTGGTGCCTTGTTCTTTGCCAATTCCTTCAATGCACTTTGGACTTTCTCCTTCAGTATCATTGGCTCTTGGTCATATGCTACCTCTTGAAACAGTTGAACATTAACCATTTCCTTTTGGTACATTGACTCTGTGTATTCCTTCCATCTTCTCTTGATGCTTCCTGCATCATTCAGTAATTTGCCCGGAGAATCTTTCAGTAACAAAAGTTGAGGCTTGAATTTTTTCTTCAGTTCCCCCAGCTTGAGAAATGCTGAGCGTGTTCTTTCTTTTTGGTATTCTGATTCCAGATCTTTGCACATTTTGTTGTAATATTTGGCTTTATCTTCTTGAGCTGATCTTGAAATTTTCTGTTCAGCTCTTGGACTTTCTCATTTCTTCCATTTGCTTTAGCATTTCTATGCTGAGAGCAAGTTTCAGTGTCTTTTCTGACCGCAATTTTGATCTCTAAATTCAGGGGGGATATATTAAGGTCATATTTTGGCTCTCATGGACTTGTTTTCATTTTCTTCAACTTCAGTTTGAATTTGCATATGAGTAATTGATGGTCTGTTCCACAGTCTGCTCCTGACCTGGTTTGGACTGATGACATGGAAATTTTCCATCGTCTCTTTCCTCAGATGTAGTCAATTTGATTTCTGTGTATTCCATCTGGTGAGATCCAAGCTGTCGAAAGAAGGTATTTGAAATGAACAAATCATTGGTTTTGCAGAATTCTATCAAATGTTCTCTAGCATCATTTCTATCACCAAGGCCATATTTCCAATTACTGATCCTTCCTCTTTGCTCCCAACCTTTGCATTCCAATCACCAGTGATGATCAATACATCTTGATTGCATGTTTGATCGATTTTGGATTGAAGACGTTTTTAGAATTCTTCTATTTCATCCTCACTGGCTTTAGTGGTTGGTGCATAAATTTGAATAATAGTGGTATTAACTAGGTTTCTTGTAGGCGCATGGATAGTATCCTATCACAGATCCTCTTACCAACCTTTTATAGTCAAAAGACCATTCTTCATGTCGATAGAGATTTTATTATCTAGAGATATTAAACAGAGACCCTAGATATGAGAGCAGCAAGCACAGGCTGCCACATCCTTTGCCAGAGGAATGGCTGTTGGGTTTGAGCTGCTATATTTTGGTTAGCTGCAGAGTAACTAACTATTGTGGTTCCAAGGCTCCTTCTAGTATATAGTTGTTGTGAAGTGCCATCAAGTCGATTCCAACCCATAGCAACCATGTATAGGGTTTCCAAGGAGCAGCTGGTGAGCTTGAACCACCGACCTTGCGGTTCAAACAACTTTGCAGTCTGACGCATTAGCCCACAGCACCACACCAGGATAGGTCTATACAAAGTACAATTGACAAAATGGAAGGAAAAAACGACAAACCATTACAGTATCTAATCTTAATAAATCAGTCCTTTGAAATGGAAGATTAAACATCAAAATTAGTTAAGTATATAGAAGATTTGAAATGACCAAATTTACATACTTATTTTAAAACATGTAGAACAGTGCACCCAACTACAGGTTATACATTCTATTCAAGGTCATATGGAACATATATAAAAGTTGATTATGTAAGACTATAAAACAGACTTTAACAAAATTTTAAAACATACAACAATATCTATGTATACTTCATATTCTTTAATTCAATATTAGATATTAATTAGATAATTAGACTGAATGTAAATAAATTAAATGTACCAGTCAAGAGAAAGAAAGTAACAGAATGATGAAGAAAGCATGAAAATAGAATGTAGAAAATATGCTATCTACAAGAGGACCCAACTTAGATGCAAAAACAAAAAATCAAAGGATGGAAAATGATATATCTAGAAAATGGCAATAAAAAAAAAAAGCAGCAGTGGCAATATTAACTTCTGATAAAATAGACTGTAAATCAAAAACTGCTTAAGAGACTAGTCATATAATTGCTACACTCCAATGACAGAACATAAGCATACTATCTATGTACTCAATGAAAGGAGTTCCAAAATACATACATTAAATTTTAACAGCATTGAAAAGAGAAATAGACAATTTCACAATAATAATAGGAGACTTTACCATTCCACTCTCAGTGGGAGTTGGAACAACTAGTATGAAACTCAAAAAAAGACAAGGAAGAACTAAACAGCACTATCAAGCCACTTGATCCTGTAGACCTATACAGAACATTTCACCCAGCAATAGCACAATATATATTCTTTTCCAGCACACATGGGATATTCTCCAGAATAGATCATACATTAGGCTACAAAGTGAGCCTGCATTGAAGTATTATCTTCTCAGATAATACTATAAAATAGGAAGTAAGCAACAGGATTTTACTCAACTTTATAAAAAATTATTGTCCATTGTATAAATCACTTTAGGTAGTGATTTTGGACTCTGTACTTATAAAAATATTTTAAAACATTTGCAAGATAGATATTTTACTAATACACAGTGATATGATTTTTATTTTAATCCTGGCATGGGTCAGGCTTAGTTGCATTTTTGCAAAGGAAGGTGATATAGAAGGATTATTGAATTTCAGAAAAATGCTCTGACCTACTCTGTTGTGGTTAGTTACCATCAAGCTGATTCTGACAGAGACCCTATGTGGTACAAAGTAGAATTGCTCCACAGATTTTTCAAGGTTATGACCTTTGGAAAGCAGATGGCCAGGCATATCTTCTGAGCTGCCTTTGGATGAAGAGAGGGCTTAGTCATCACTCAGGGAGAACCTTACTCTGCCACTACCTTAATTAGGCAACATTTCATCTTTTTAAATGAAATGAGGGTCCCTAAAGCATCAATGGGCTCAAGCATGGCAACAATTATGAGGTTGGCCCAGGATTGGGGCAGAGTTTTGTTTTGTTGTTCGTAGGGTTGCTATGAGTTGCTAACGACTCAATGGCACCTAACAACAACAATAAGTCCCTTCTAGCTTTAAAATTTCAATAATTTATGATACTTATTTTCTTATGCTAAGTAACAGACCTATTTTGCATTTAACTAGATTCTCCATGTAAATATTTGAGATCTGTTTTTCAAAGTGCCTATCAAAAAATCATTTGAAAGGATAAATAATGTAAAATATGAATAAAAGATTTAATTTTTATATTATAGAGAATATTAACCCTAGAGTGTATTAAATCTATTAATTTATTTCAACTGTAAATGAGAAATTTTAGGAAATAAGCTAACAGCTCAAGATTTTATTGGTGTGATTATTCATTTATCTTCTGATAATTGTGTTGTTTTTTTTGTCATATTAGGACTTTAAACCACAAAGAGCAAAATAATGAAGATGTTCTACCATCAAAGAATCAATCCTCTGAAAAAACAGAAAAGAAAATGGTGAAAGACAAAAAATTTACAACATTTTCTGCATCCTTACAGTCAGAGGAAACTGGAGAAGCTTATCAAAATCAAAATTCAGGCATGTTAATTTATGTTTTCTTTTATGGAGTTTGTAAGAAGTTTTTTTCAGAGCATTAAGTCAAGAAAACCTGTGAAATATATTGAAATACTAGAGTCCACTTTTTAAAATATAAAATTTGGTACTTTACAAATTTCGTTAGTCATGATAATTAGTAATGTCAGGACAGAACTTGTCAAATACAAAGCTCGCCTTTTAAAAGGAACACAATTCAAAGACTGGTAGTTATAATAAAAATGACAAGAGTGATACCACCAAGAACATCTGATATTTTTATTGCAGTTATAGTTCATATCACTCTTAGTCATATCATCTTATTTTTGTGTGAGGTAAACACTCAAAGAGGAGCTCTGGTAGCATACTGGTTATGAATCAAGCTGCAAACCGCAAGGTCAGCAGTTCAAAACTACTAGCTGCTCAGTGGGAGAAAGATGAGGCTTTCTGCTCCCGTAAAGATTTACAGCCTCAGAAACCCTGTTCAGCGTCACTATGGGTCAGAACCGACTCAACGGCGCTTAACGACAAAGACCCAAAGATGGGTTAACATTCTAAGTCCCCAATGCCTTTTCTGTGTTGCTATGTACTCCTTTGTTACTCTTATCAACTCCTCTTCATACCTCTATATTTTTAGTCTTCATTCTACCTCCCCATCCCAAATTCTACTATTTCTAGTATCATATATATATAAGGAGTACCATATATATAAGGAGTAATATATATATATATACACACACACACACATATGAAGCTCTGGTAGCATAGTGGTTATGAATAGGGCTGCTAACCTTAAGGTCAGCAGTTTGATTCTACCAACCGTTCCGAGGGAGAAAGATGAGGCTTTCCGCTCCGGTAAAGATTTAAAGCCTCGGAATCCCTATACAGGGTTGCTATGCTTCAGAACCAACTCCACAGCACATAACAACAGCAACATATTATTTATTTATTTATTTTTGTTTTGTTTTTAATAAATGTTTTATTGTGAGTTATGTGATAGTTTACATGGGAGAACATTAGTTTTACATTCATTCTATCATATATCGTTTCATTGCCATAGTTACGATCCTGTCCATGCATCATCAACCAACCAAAGGGTATATACCCTGCAAGTCTGCCGCCCCCCCTTCCCCTCCACCCCCCTGTGAACAGCACACAGCCCCTCTTCCTCTCTGCATCTCAAGTTCCCAGCTCCATGTCTCCACATCATTGTCTCTGCCTCCGTCTCAGGCATCACTGCTTCTCTGGGTAGGGTCCCGCTCTCTGCTCTTCTCCATTGATGGTCCCAGGGACCTCCACTCCTAGACTGAAAAGTTAATCACTCCCCTCCTTGCTGTAAAATGTCCACCTTTACATTTCCAACCCTCACAATCAGTCCTGATAACAATTATTCACTGTTGTATCACAAGAGACCTATCTGCATTTCCTTTCATTAGCCCTGCCTAGACAGATTGGATACTACTCACTGGAGACTCTACCTTCCTCCATGCCCTCTGGATCTAGGTTCCCTCTTGAAAGCTTGTAAGCCAGTCACTTCTTGCCTTTGTAGCCCCTCCCCGCCATTTTGGATAGCCAATGTCCAAGTTACCCATCCCTGTCTACTCTGTGTGTGGAGGGGGTGGGAATGATTTTTGCTGTAAGGACTTGTTTCCTCTTTTGAGCTACTTCATCCATAGGTGTAGGTTAAGTTCATCAAATTGTATCAGATTATGTTTTTTTCCTCTTCTTTCTTCTTCAGGTTGAACTCTGATCATCCAGTCATTGAAGCCAGGTCAAGTGGGTATTATCTGCAAGTGTAGGTGTTTGTGCATCTATCCGCTCCTCTTCCTATCAGCTGGAAACTTCACTCTCCACTCTAGTCCTCTGTGGCTATGTCACTGACTCTGGACCTAAGAGTCACCAGGTCTTGCCACACTGTGGCCAACCAGGTCTCTACCCGGGTTCACAGGAGTCTATTGAACATTGTAGGGCTTAGCTCACTGCTTCATTGCTGTTTTCCCTCACTTCCCCTTATCGTTGACAAACGGAGTCACCAATCAGAGCATGTATTCCCATTGAGTCTTAGTCTTGGAAGAGGATTTGCACTGAGGGGACCCAACCACTTGCCTTGATGTCTCCTGGCCAAGCAACCTGCTTGTTCTTGTAGTAACAGTCAATCTGTCACTATTTGTATTTTTCCTGTATGTCTTTCTTTCAAGAAGTATCTTCTGTTTTTGTATGTGCTCCAGGCTGCTCTGCTCGTCCTTTCAAGTGGAAATTTCCCATCTCTGTAGATTTGGATGGAGTTTAGGCTTCCACTTATAGTCTTAATGCAGAGGCTCCGCAGGAAGCCTCCTTCATCGGGCACGTTGTAGCCCCATTTTAGGTATTCCAATCAGTTATAGGCAGAAGACGGACTTACAAGCTTTCTATGGTGATATTTTTGGCTATTCCTTTCTCTCCCCCTCCAGTGTCTATTTTATAATATAATGCACAGAAGACCAAGGTTCAAAAGACAGCCAAGCATCTTAACATTATTCCCCCCTTTCCCCATTCCAACCATGTCTCAATCTCTGTATCCCAGAGCCCTGTAGTTCCATCATTATTTACCTCTGTCCCATTTAGCCCATTCAAACCTGCCTAATTGTTTGCCCATCTGTTTTGTTCTTCCATTCCCCTCTCCCTTCTTGTACATTGCCCCCCTCCCCAGCACCCAAACTATCCTGTTTCTAATCCCTGCCCTGTGCTCCACCTTCCCCTCCCTCCCCTCACCCTACCCCTACATCCTAGCAACCAGCAAAGAATCCACTTTAGTGGATTAGTATAAGGTTTTTTGTTTTTTTTTTTCTTAGCTTTTTACAGTAGTGTTCCTATGCAGTATTTCTCCTTTTGTCACTGACTAATTTCACTCAACGTAATGTCCTTAAGGTTCATCCATGTTCAGCAGTGGCATGCAGCTTCCTTGTTATTTTTCAAGGTAGCATAATATTCCATTGTGTTTATGTACCACAGTTTGTTTATCTATTCTTCAGTTGGTAACAACATATTTTTATAAGGGCTATTCTTTAATCTCCATTCCTAGTTTCTATTTTGATCAACCATTTTGTTACCAATGTCTTCAATGCCATTTTTCTGCACCTAGATTATTGTTGTTAAATGCTGTCGAGTCGGTTCTGGCTCATAGTGACCCTGAATACGGTTTCCTAGAAGTGGTTGGTGAATTTGAACCACGAGCCTTGTTGTTCAAACCAACCTCTTGGTCCAGTGCTCATCCTACAGTGCCACATCAGGACTCCATGCATCTAGATTAGCAAACTTCATTTCTAGTCAATCTAATTGTTGGTTTTCTCTGCTTTGGCACTAGGACTGGTCAGCCATTTTCCAGAAAACTTACAAAATCATGGTGATTGTTTCTTTTCCTAATTAATACCTAATTAATAGTTTCTAATAGACTCCTGATGTGGCACTGTAGAATCATCATTGGACTGCAAACCACAAAGCTGGCAGTTCAAACCCACCAGCTGCTCCTTAGAAACCATATGCAGGGTCGCTATGAGTGGGACCCAATCCGGCAGCATTTAACAACAACAACAGTGGTGCTGGAGCCCTAGTGTGGCACTGTGGGATAAACACTAAATCACAAAGTCAGCTTCAACCGCAAGGTCAGCGGTTGCTCCTTGAAAACCCTATACAGGGTTGCTATGAGTCAGAACCAACTAGATGGCACTTAACAACAACCACCAATATACCCACTGTCGCCTCTTTTCTTAATTACACTGGGGCATGCAGATGTAGGTGCCAAGAGCACGTAGGGTTGGATTCATTCAAGACTGTTTTTTGCCATATAGTGAAGCCAAAATAAAGAGAGAGTTTAGAATCTTGGCAAGTGTATGTGCAAAGTCTATGTAAAGTAAGTTGTGTGAATAGAAAGGTGAAAAAAATAGAGGAATGATGATGGATTAAATGAAAGTAATGAGGCAGTGGACTGGTGTTTCTGATATCAAAGAATGGTCATGTTGGGAGTATTAAGCAAGCTGCAAGGATAGGTGCCAAGCACCAAAATATAATCTTGGAGTGGTTGGTTGATGTGGACTGGGCATAAGAAAAGATCTAGAAAGTTGTGGTAGGGTGAGAAGAATCATGAAATTGATTAAAGTCACCCAGAATGAGAGCAGATTTAATATGGAGATAGTGGGCCCTCCCTGAAGTCAGGGTTTCTGATTAATGAGTGGCCAGACAATTGGTAGATATGAGCAAAAAGTAAAACATGATAATCACAAGGTATGAGTGTCAAAAGATTGGGATGTTTTTGTTTGTTTTGTTAGTTGTGGTGGTATTTTGTTGTTTTTTTGTTTGTTAGTTTGTTTTCTAAAGTCTGTATTCTGTAATGATCTGGAAGTAGTAGATGTGAATCAAGGAGAACAAGCCTACTTTGTAATCTTGAGGAGTATTGGGGCTGCAGGAGAGAATTAGCCACTACTTTAGAGGGATACAAGTGGTGTCTTTAGGGAATAACCAGTTTTCAATAAAGACAAAGATCAGGGGGATAACCTTGGAATAAAGGTTAAAGATAGAGGGAAGTTTTCATAGTTGTCTAACACAAATTTCCCCTGAAGATCTTATTGTGGTCTTCTCACCAATCCTTTGTTTTATGTTTTTCTCTCATTCCTAACATGTCCCTTCCCACAGTTTAAAACCTTGCTATCATTTATGGTATAGTTCTCAGAAGAGGTCAAGTGTTCAGTCTTCTCTGATTACATATGGGAAATTATCTCTCCCTCTTCTGAATTAGGATTTATTGGCTGAAATAGGATTTATTGGCTATTTCAGTAGCACTTACTTTTTTTTATTTGCAATTATTGTGCCTTATATTTTATTAGATTGTAGTTCAATGTCTTGTGTTACATAAATACTCATTAAATGTATATAAAGAGTGTAATAAAATTTAATTGCTTCAAAAGGCCCCATTTTCAGTAATTTCCCCCATTATTCTATGTGTTGAAAATCTATCTATTAGGTAAATCTTTGAAGAAATATAAGAAATTGGTCCTTTGTTACTTCCCTGCAATTGTATATAAACATTTCCTGTGCTTGGATGTCAAATCCGCCACTTGTCTGTCAGGTTGTCATACTGTGGTGGCTTGCATGTTGCTGTGATTCTGGAAGCTATGTCAAGAGTATTTTAAATATCAGCAGGGTTATTCACGGTAGACTGGTTTCATGTGAGCTTCAAGATGAAGACAGATTAGGAAGAAGGAGAGATAGACTACTTCTAAATATTTAGTCATTGAAAACCTTATGAAAGCAGTGGAACACTGTCAGAGAGCACCAGAATATTGAATATTGAAACATGATTAAGAACACTGGAATATTGTCAAATATAGTGCCAGAAGATGACCCCATCATGTTGGAAGGCACTCAAAATACAACTGGGAAAGAGCTGCCTTCTCAACGTAGAATTGACGGTGGTGATGTGAATGGAGTAAAGCTTACGGGACCTTCATTTGACTATGGACACAATTCAAAATGAAGAGAAATGGCTGTAAACATCCGTTAATAATTGAGACCTAGAATGCACAAAGTATTAATCTAGGAAAATTGAAAAATTGTCAAAAATGAAATGGAACACATAAGCATCAATATCCTAGGCATTAGTGGCTGAAATGGACTAGATTGACAATTTTGAATCTGACAATCAATCACATGGTTTACTATGCCATGAATTACAAATTGAAGAGGAATGGTATCACACTCATCATAAAAAAGAACATATCAAGGTCTGTCTTAAAGTACAACACTATCTGTGATAGGATAATATCCATATACCTACAAAGAAGACCAGTCAATACCACTATTATTTAAACTTTTGTGGCACCAACAGCTGAAGTCTATGATGATGACATTGAAGAATTCTACCAACTTCTTCGGTCTGAAATTGATCAAACATGCAATCAAGAGGTATTGATAGTTACTGATGATTGGAATGCAAAAGGTAGGAAACAACAGGAAGGATCAGTAGTTGGAAAATATGGCCTTCATGATAAAAATGATGCTGGAGATTTTTGCAAAACCAATGACTTCTTCATTGCAAATACCTTTTTTTTTTTTTTAAAACAACATAACACACAAGGACTTCTCTAGGTGGAAAACACATAAATCAAATTGACTGTGGAGAGAGAGGGTGGGGAAAGCTCCATATCATCAACCAAAACAAGGCCAGGGCAGACAGTGGAACAGACTACCAATTACTCATATGCAAGTCCATGCTGTAGCTGAAGAAAATGAAAACAATTCTAAAAGTGCCAAAATATGACCTTAAACGTATCCCACCTGAATTTAGGGAGCATCTGAAGAAGAGATTTGATACTTGAGACACTAAAGACCAAAAGAGTTGTGAGATGACATCAAGAACATCGTACAGGAAGAAAGCAAAAGGTCATTAAGAAGACAAGAAAGAAAGAAAAAACCAAATTGGTTATCAGAAGAGACTGAAACTTGCTCTTCAGTGTAGAGATGCTAAAGTAAATGGAAGAAATGAAGAGGTAAAAGAGCTGAATAGAAAATTTCAAAGGTCAGCTCAAAAATACAAAGTCAAATATTATAATGAAATGTGTAATGACCTGGAGTTAGAAATACAAAAGGGTTAGGGTTAGAAGTCAGCATTTCTCAAACTCAGGTAACTAAATAAAAAAGTCAAGCCTCGACTTGAAATTTTTGAAGGAGTCTATAGGCAAAATATTGAATGATGAAGAAGCCATCAAAAGAAAATGGAAGGAATTCACAGTCACAGTACTAGCAATTTTAAAAGATAGCATATGATCATGAACCAATGATACTGAAGGAAGATGCCCTAGATACACTGAAGGCACTGGCAAAGAACAAGGCACAATTGATGGAATTGTCAGTGTTTACTTCCTATATTTTGAGCTCTGTTGTTAGATTTAACACATATGTTTATAATTATTACATTTTTGATTAATTGACTCTCTTATCACTATATAATTTTCTTCTTTATGCCTTACAACAGATTTTGACTTAGATCCTAAGTTGTCTGATATTCATATAGCTACCTTTGCTCTCTTTTGATTACAATTTGTCTGGAATATTTCCCCTATCCTTTTACTTTCAACCCTTTATATCTAAAATGGATCTCTTGTAAGCATTATGTAATATAGTTGTGGCATTTGTGTTTTAAATGTTATTTTGTAATTAGTTGTGTGTCATATCTTTTTTTGTCCCTCATTTCCTCCAATACTATTTTGTTTTGTGTTTAACTCATTGTTTGTAGTAAGCCATTTTTTTCACTGACTTCTTATACCCACTTGAGTATGTATTTTAAACATTTTCTTTTTAGTTATAATATAGATTACACTTAACCTCCTAAATTTATAGTAGTCTAGTTTGAATACATGCCAGTGACCCTGTAAAGGGTTTCCAAGGAGCGACTTTTGGGTTTGAACCACCAATCTTTTGGTTATCAGTCCAGTGCTTATTCTAAAGTGACATAACAAATAAAGTTACAAGTAAAAAATACATTAAGTTTGTCTATATTAACTCATGAAATTACCATTACTGGAGGTCTTTATTTCATCATCTGGCTTCTATTTACAACCTAGCATCCTTTAGTTTTAACCTGAAAGGCTTTAACATTTCTTGTAGGACTCCTCTAGTGGTAACTAATTATCTCAGCTTTGGTGTACCTAAAATTGTCTTCATTTTAATTTTTAAAGGACCATTTTGGTAGATACAGAATTCTTTGCTGACAGATTCCCCTACTTCCTCCTACCCAGAGCATGTAAAATATTTCATCCCACTGCCTTCTGGCTTTTGTGTTGCTGTAATGCAGAAGATACACCACCAGTATTGAAAATACTAGCAGGGTCACAAATGGTGGACAGTTTTCATGTGGTCCTCCAGGTTCATCAATGTTATGAGGTGTTTCAAAGATTAATCATTATTCTTCAATGTTGCATCGTATTCCATTGAGCATATATACCAAAATTTCTTTATCCATTCTTCCATTGATGGGCACTTAGGCTGTCTCCATCTTTTTGCTATTGTGAATAATGCTATGATGAACAGCAATGTACTCATGTCCTGGCTCACATTTCTTATGGGTAAATGTAAACCAAGTAAACAAAATAAACTAATTGCTGGGTCATATTTCTATTTCCAACTTTCTGAGGAACTGTCATACCATTTTCCACAGCGTTTGAACCATTTTACAACACCAATATCAATGAAGTAGTTTGTGCAGACCCCAAAGAAGCTAGAGGATCAGGGTATTTTCATCACAAAGGGGAGCCAAAGTAAGAGGACCCTCTAGTACAGAACTGACCTGAACCAGCTCTGCAGATCTGGAATAGGCTACAGCTGGTTCCAGATGTTGGGGTTGGTGCTGCTAGCTCCCCCCACACTTGGATGTGACTTTGACCATCCAGAGAGCAGAAAATTCCCTGGGAGTGTACACCGATGGGGGCTGGCCATACCACTCGTCACCGAGGTAATGTGGGGTGCAAAAAAACAACAGAAAAATTCACCCATTTATATACAGCTCTCTTGCCTTCAAAATCACTCTCAAAAGTTCAAGATGGCCACAAATCTCCAGTCTCTCCTCTTTTTTCTTTGTCTCCCCAATATATCTATTCAGCTGCTTCAACTAGTACAGTTGAGCTCTGCAGATTTGGAGCAGGGCCCACCCGAATGGGGTCAATTTAGATAGCCCTCCCCTCCTATATTGGGGCTTACAACCACAGCCGGAGAGCAGGCGTTTCCCTGGGGGAAGTGTACACAGATGGCAGTTGGCCTCACCTTAGGTCAGCAGGAGAGTGTGGAGAACAAGGGGGGAAATCTCATCTTAATCTCTACAAGCCAAAGGTTTTTTGTTTTTGTTTTTACCAACACCAATGTTTTCTTGTCCCTGAAATCACTCACAATCAAAAAAGATGGCTATGCCCGTCTGACGGTGGGCATGGGTCACCAGTCTCTCCTGTTTTTGTCACATCTACTCAATATTCTCTCCCAATAAGCATTCAATCCTCTTCTCTATCTCTTCATCTGATGCTCAGTGTTCCAGGACTATCATCTACATCTGTTACACTTGGTTTTCTGTGTCTTTGTTGGAAAATATGGCCTTGGGGATAGAAATGAAGCTGGATATTACATGCTAATAGCCTTTTAAAACAACATAAAAGGCAACTATATATACAGACACCACCAGATGGAATACACTGGAATCAAATTTACTACATCCATGGGAAAAGATGGTATTAAAAATCAATATCATCAGCCAAAACAAGGCTAGGTGCAGACTGTGGAACAGGCCATCAATTGCTCATATGCAAGTTCAGGCTGAAGCAGCAGAAAATTAAGTCCATGAGAGCCAAAAGATGACCTTGACTGCATCGCACCAGAATTTAGAGACCATCTCAGTAACAGAGTTCATGTATTAAGCACTAATGACTGAAGACCAGAAAAGTTGTGAGATAATATCAAGAATTTGCCCAAGTTTATAAGGATGGAATGATTAAGAAAGGAGAAAATGGAAATGTAAAACACAAGATAAAAGAGAGTGGATAATTTTCCGTTGTGGGGATTGCAATGAAATGTGTATGAATTGTTGAATGGAAAACTGGTAGTGCTCTGTAAATCTTTGATCAATTCACCATAAAAAGTTTTCCAAAAATGATAACTAAGGAAGAACATAAAGTTGTTTACTCCTTCTCTTTGAATCCTACTGCCTTCATCCCATCTCTTCCTTAAGAAATGTCTTATAACTGGCTTCTGTTCCTACTCTCTTCTCTTACTACTAACTGTGTAATGTGAAATTAAGTCTTCGTGATATTTATCCTCAATGGAGAAATACTGTTGCTTTTTTAGTTTCTGTTAAAATTGAACTGTAAGCTATATATTTTCTCCTTTAGTTTTTGTGTAAAATGCTATGTATTATTCTTACGTGATGCCCATATGAACTTACATTGAATCTTTTTTTTTTTTTTTTTTTTTTAATGTTCTAAATCAGAGCCAAACCCTGATGATGTGATAGTACATATTACTAGGTTAAGAGGAAAGCTTGGTTTGCAAACTGTATTACTACAGAACAAACGTTCTGAGACTGCAATTAAGAAGATCACTCTAAAGGTATTATTTGATTTTATTCAGTTTTGAACTGTAAAAATCAATATTTGAAACTACATACTGACTTTACTTTATTCATTTCAACCATTTAATCAAAGTTAGATATTACCTTGCTACCAAACTGTAATCATTGCTTTACTCGGAATGCTAATAAGAAGTATTTTCCATCATTTAATCTCACTTAAGGTATAAAAGAATAGATAAGACATACAGGTTTTAAGTCTAGAGTGCTTAAAAATATTTGTGTCTGTCTTTTTTCATCCATCCCTCTTACTGATTGGATTCTCAGAAAGTAGTGAGATCTGCCTGCCTACTCTTTTTATTCTCCAGTGAATTAGACTTTTTGTGTGTGTGATTTAAAATGAAATTGTAATGTAATTTTGTAACTTTCTATTTCATGATCTTTCCATGATTTTTCCATTTTCTCCTGCTTCTCATCTCCTTAGTGTTATTTTCTTCAAATAATCGTTACCAATGTCACATGGTCAGAGGGAGAGGGACAATGTGATAAGAACTAAGGTCTCCCTCTTGTGAACTTATTCACTACAACTGATCTAAGAATGACTAGGGTCTATTCCTAGTTCTGGAGTCCTGGTGTGGTGCCATGGGTTAATGTGCTGAACTGCAGTCAGTTTGAACTACAAGGTGTATGTTTCAAGGCTCCTTGGAAGCCCTATACAGGGTCGCTATGGGTTAGAACTAACTCGACAGAACTTAACAAAAACAATTCCTAGTTTTAGAACAGAGATTATCCTAACAACCCTGTGCACCACAGAATGAAACATTGCCTGGTCCTGTGTCGTCATCCTCACAATTATGTTTGAACCCATTGTTATTGTCACTGTGTCAATCCATCATCTCATAGAGTCATCTTCTTTTTCGTTGACCCTCCACTTTAGCAATGATTTGTCCTTCTGGCAACATGTCCCAAGTACAAGAGATAAAGTCTCGCCATCATTGCTTCTAAGGAGAATTCTGTTTGTATTTCATCCAAGTACAACAAATATGTTCTTCAGGCAGTCCATGGTATATCTAATATTTGTTGTCATCACATAATTTAAAAGCATAATTTCTTCAGGCTTCCTTATTGTACATCTTTCACATATATCTGAGGCCATTGAAAATATCATGACTTTGGTCAGGCGCATCTTAGTTTTCAAAATGGCATCTTTGCTTTTAACACTTTAAAGAAATCTTTTGCAGCAGTTTTCCCAATGCAATAAATAAGTCATTTGATTTTTTAACTGCTGTTTCCATGGGTGTGATGTGAATCTGAGGAACTGCAGTTTTTAAATTCATTTTTAAGGTTTACTTATACACATTATTTCAGAAGTCAAAATAAGAAACAGAAAACAGTTGAGAAAATTAAAAAACACAATAATCTCTTTAGGGAGGAGGCCAAAAAAAAGTAAAAAGCCTGTAAAACTAGATTCAACTTTTAAAACTATAATTGGGGACTAGTTACTCTATTCAATAGTTTCTGAAGCTATCACTATATTTTAAGAAACCCCAAACCTACTACCATTGAATCAATTCTGATTCATAGTGACCCTGTAGTGTGTAGAGTAGAACTGCTCCTCTGGGTTTCCAAAGCTGTAAATCCTTATGAGAGCAGAAAGCTGTTAGAAGTCCAATGCCTAAACCATAGTGCCACCAATATGCCTTATAAAATACTAGATAATATAAACATATGTGAACTCAGTTTTTTAAAATGTATACACTAATTATTTAATACAACAATCCAATTGCTTTGTGGCTGCACACATTGAGGGAAACTTCATTTTACTTAGGATCATAACTGTAAAGCTCCCAGTTAGGATGCATATTGGGATGCTTGTCCAGTTACTATTCTTTAGTCAGCACTCACACACTCACACACACTTAGGTGAACAGCAGATTATTTCTGGGCTTCAGCAACTCAGAACTACATTAATGGAGATGTCTAGTCTAGCCACTCCTCAGAGATCCTGTACAGGGTCATTATGCGTCAGAATAGCACTCAACAACAAGAGCAGCAATGGCATGTATGTAAAAGGGATGTTGTCAAGCTTTTTGAGTTGTTGTTGTTGTTGTTAAGTGCCATCGAGTCAGTTCCAACCCATAGTGACCCTCTAGAGGGTTTCCAAGGAGCTTAAACCACCAATCTTGCAGTTCAAACCGACTGTGCAGTCTAGCGCATTAAGCCATAACGCTACATCAGGACTCATTTTGAGTTAGTAGGCAAGTATTAACTAATAGACATATAAATAAATTTTCAGGAATGTTTCATAACATGTCATATTTAAGACTAAACATTAAACATTAGATTAAATCTTTTGAGATAGAATTTATCTAGCATTGATTTGATACAATTAACTTCCCTTAACTCTATATCTAATTTATATTAAATGTTTCCAATTTATTTTGAAATGTATTTGGTCATTTTACAAGTAATTTTAGTCAAATTAATGAGTAATTTCTTTTAAACCTCAGGAACCATTGAAAGATGATGGAGAATTTATATATTGCCTTCCTCGGAATAATCCTAAAGTTCCTTACAATCCATATGATCTTCAGGTAGTCTCTGCTCACACAGCTAAACATTGCAAAGAATTTTGGATTATTACTGCTTCATTTATTTCAAAGGTAACACATGATGGATGTTTTTAGCTTTTAGTTTTATAATAGAGAAAGATTTTCCAATTTAGAATTTCACTGGCTAAATGTATCTCTTTGTGTTTCAGAGAAACCTGGTCCTTTGAGTAATTTATTCAACAATGAGCCAAATTTGCTGTTTAAGGATCTTGTTGTTGTTGTTGTGTGCTATGGAGTCAGTTCTGACTCATAGGGACTCTGTACAGGGTTTCTGAAGCTGTAAATCTTTATGGGAGTAGAACGCCTCCTCTTTCTCCTACAATACAGCTGGTAGTTTCAAACTGCTGACCATGAGATTGGCAGCCCGACTCATAACCACTATGCTACCAGAGGTCCTTAACAACCTTCTTAGGAGACAGTTATTTAATAGTGACATATCTTTCTTAGTTTTAGATTTTTAGGCTTGAAGATACAACTTTTAATAAAACATTTCACCTTTTCAATGCTGTATTGATATTTAGTGTAAGTTTTTTAAAGGAAGAAGTTAGGCATTTGCTAATATATTAGCACCTGAATCAATAATAATAATTAGTAACAAGAATAATAAAGTGCTCCCTATGGCCAGAATTTGTGAGAAACTTTATTGTCAGATATGAAAATGCCTCATTATACAAGAGGACTTAAAAAGTTAATGAAAAAAAATGGAATTAGAAGATAATGGAATTTTTCTATGAACTATATTTTTACTACATAGAAGTTTTTATTTCCTTTTTCACTTAGTATCTTAGGCTGGGTTTTCTAGAGATGCAAAACCAGTGAACAATATATATGCATTATATCAAGAGAGAAGTTTATTATCTTACAATTGCAGAGTCACAGTCCCCAGATGAAGACAGCAAGTCCTTCCCACTTGTCCATTATATTGGTTACAGGCCACATCCCCAAGGAAGCATGCCTTCTATTGATTGGCTGCTCATAGTAGCACATCATAGAGCTAACTCTGCCAGTATTAGGTTTCATCACCGTGGGAATAGCACACCCCAACTGTTAAACCTCTGGAAATCTTGGACTACTTCCGAATATTTAGTCACTGAAAACTTTGGCTATGAATACCAGTGGAACACTGTCAGCACTGAATATCAGAACATGATGAAGAGGACCAGGGTATTGTTAGATTTAGTGCCATAAGATGAGTGTATTAAATTGGAAGGAATTCAAAATATGTCTAGGGAAGAGCTACCAACTCAAAGTAGAATTGATTGTGATGGTGCAAAGGGAGTAAAGCCTTTGAGACCTTCATTTGCTGTGGGGCACAACTTAAAATGAAAAGAAACAGCTGTACATATCTATTAATAATCAGAATACGGAATTATGAAATATGAATCTAGGAAAATTGGAAACTGTCAAAAATGAAATGCAATGCATAAACATGGATATCCTAGAAATTTCAGTAGATTGGTATTGTACATTTTGAATCTGACAATCACATAGTTTACTATGCAGGAAATGACAAATTGAAGAGGAATGGCATCACATTCTTCATTTAAAAAAAAAATCAAAATCTGTCTTGAATTATAATGCTTTCTGTGATCGGATAATATTCATGCGCCTATAAGGAACACCAGTAAATACCATTATCATTCAAATTTACACATCAACCACTACAGCCAGTGATGATGAAATTGAAGAATTCTACCAACTTCTTCAGTCTGAAATTGATCAAACATGCAATCAAGATGTATTGATAATTACTTGTTGTTGTTGTTAAGTGCCGTCGAGTCGGTTCCGACCCATAGCGACCCTGTACAGGGTTTCCGAGGGTGTAAATCTTTACGGGAGTAGAAAGCCTCATCTTTCTCCCGCGGAGCAGCTGGTAGTTTCGAACCGCTGACCTTAAGGTTCGCAGCCCGATTCGTAACCACTACGCTACCAGAGCTCCTTATTGATAATTACTAGTGACTAGAAAATGCAAAGGTGGGAAACAGAGGAAGGAACAGTAGTTGGAAATTTTGGCATTGGTGATAAAAAGGATGCTAGAGCTCTCATGATAGAATTTTGCAAGACCAATGATTTCTTCACTACAAATACCTTTTTTAAACAACATAAAAGAAGACTATACACATGGACCTCACCAAATGGAATACACATAAATCAAATTGACTGTATCAGTGGAAACAGATGGTAGAAAAGTTCCATATTATCGGCCAAAACAAGACCATGTACAGACTGTTAAACAGATAATCAATTGCTCATATGCAAGTTTAGATTGAAGCTCAAGAAAATTAAAACAAGTCAACAAGACCCAAATATCACCTTGAACATATCTCACCTGAATTTAGAGGTTATCTGAAGAAAACGTTGATGCATTAGACACTAAAGACCAGAAGAGTTGCGGAATAACATCAAGAACATCATACTGGAAGAAAGCAAGAGGTCATTAAGAAGACAAGAAAGAAGGAAAAGACTACAATAGATGTTAGAAGAGACTCTGAAATTTGCTCTTCAGCATAAAGATGCTAAAACAAATGGAGGAAATGAAGAGGTAAAAAAGTTAATAGAAAATTTCAAAGGTCAGCTTGAGAAGACAAAGTCAAATATTATAATGAAATATGCAAAGACCTGGAGTTAGAAAAACAAAAGAGAAGAACAAGTTCAACATTTCTCAAGCTGGGGGAACTGAAGAAAAAATTCAAACTTGCAATATTGAAGGATTCTATGGACAAAATATTGAATGATGCAGAAAGCATCAAAAGAAGATGGAAGGAATATGCAGAGTCATTGTACCAAAAAGAAATGTACCAATAAACAACATCTATATAAATGAAAAAAATATTGAAATTGTTGAAGATTTCATTTTACTCAGATCAACCATCAATGCTCATGGAAGCAACAGTCAAGAAATTAAAGAACATATTGCCTTAGGCAAATCTGCACAAGGCCCCTTGATAGTGTTCAAGAACAAAGATGTCAGTTTGAGGACTATGTTATGTCTGATCCAAGCCATGGTATTTTAAATAACCTCATATACATGTGAAAGTTGGATAGTGAATAAGGAAGACTGCAGAAAAATTGATCCATTTGAGTTATGGTTTTAGAGGAGGATATTAAGAGTACCATGGACTATTAAGTACAAACCAGTCTGTGTTGCAAGAAGTGCAGCCCGAATGCTCCTTGGAACCAGGATGGCCAGACTTCATCTCTCATCCTATGGACACATTATCAGGAGAGACCAGTTCGTAGAGGATATCATGGTAGGTAAAGTGGAGGGTTGGGGGGAAAAAAAGGAAGACCCCCCAATGAAATGGATTGGCACAGTGTCAGCAACATTAGGTTCAAACATGACAGTTGTGAAGTTGGCATAGGACTGAGCAGTATTTTCTTCTGTTGTTCATAGTCTCCCAGTGAGTTGGTGAATAACAATGGAGTCCTGGTATGGCACTGTGTGTTAATGCCTACAAAGTTAAAGACTGCAAAGTTGGTTTGAACTGCAAGGTTGGTGGTTCAAGCTCACCAGTTGCTCCTTGGAAACCCTCTACAGGGTTACTATGGGTTGGAACTGACTCGATGGCAAGAATAACAGCAAAGTCAGTAGATATTCTCCTTTGTCCCCTCATTCTAAAATTAAGCACACCCATGAAAACTTGTTAGCTAGCCACTCTCTGCCTTTATAGTTGTTAAGTGCTGTTGAGTGGGTTCTGACTCATAGTGATCCTGTCTATATAGAGTTTCCAAGGAGCAGCTAGTGAGCTTAAATCACTGACTCTGTGATTCAAACTGACTTTGTAGTCAAGTGCATTAACTCACAGTGTCACACCAGGACTCCTTCTCTACACCCTTCACTCCACCATTTTTGATAGCCAGTATCTAAATTGCCCATCCCTGTCAACCTTGTGGACTCCTGGTGTGGTGCTCTGGGTTAATGCACCAGATTGCAAAGCCGTTTGAAGTGCAGGGTCGGTGGTTCAAACTCACCAACTCCTCCTTGGAAACCTTATACAGGGTTGCTCTGGGTCAGAACCAACTTAACAACAGAATAGCACTTAATAACAACAACAATCAACCCTGTACGGTGAGGAGACAATCGCATTCCTTGATAGTAAGAATCTTCCATTCTGGTTGGAATTTTGAGCAATTGCATCCATAAGCAAACTCCAGTCCAACAAATTGTAGCAATTGACACTTGTTCACAGTACCAAGCATCTTTATGGTCATCTTGTCAGGTTTTAGTCAGCTCAACTCTAGCTATCCAAGTTATGTCAACTGGGTACCAGCTACAAGTTTGGGAGTTCACACACACACGCCTCTGTACTTCAAACTGGCTGCCTCCTAACCTCTGAGAGCTAGAGCTGTGCCTGTGGGCTCAGGAGTTCACACAACTCCCTAAACTTCAGATCAGGCCACTGTCTAGCTCCTCAAGGTCAATGGATGCCAATAGAACATGTCCAAACTCAGCCGGTGTCATCACTGCTTCATTTTTCCCAATTCCAATCAGACGTAAATCCAGGTGGTCACCAGTGAACATACAGCTTACAGGTTCTCTTTAACTTTCTGTCCTAGAAAGGGGTTTTCTCTGATGGGTGGACTTTCCTTGCCTTGATGCCTCCAAAAGTGCTTTTTTTCTGCTTGAATCTTCTGTTCTGCTGTTGTTGGTTCCTCTGCATGTCTTTTCAAATGCAAATGTCCCAATTCTGAAGGTTCTGGTGGAGGGGTGCTCAGGACTCCACTTAAAAACCCATACTCTATAAAGGAGGCTTAAAGCAAAAAGCCTATTTTTCCTGGTCAAATTCTAACTCCCCTTTTAACAAATACAATCAAGTATAGCTTGAAGGTGGGTTTACAAACTCTCTGGAATCATAATTCCCAATATTTCTATCAAAAGTTATGTCTATTTTATAACAATAGGCAGGAGAAACCAGTATCCATAAGGCAGTCAAACACATATTGCTGCTGTTCTTGTTGTTAAGTGCAGTTGAGTTGGTTCTGACTCATAATGATCCTGAATAGGGTTTCTGCGGAGTGGCTGATGAGTTTGAACCACCAGCTTTGCTGTTCAAGTGGACTTTGCAGTCCAGCACATTAACCAACAACACCACACCAGGAATCCCAGTCAAACATAGATCTTTTAAAACACTCCAGTTCAATCTTTACTTCTTCCTTGGGCTAACCCCATTTATATGCATATGGTGGGTTCCAGTAGGCCCAGGCCCAGGATCAGCCATCCTTTTTAAGCAGCATAACATTGCCTCTCTACCACTTGTCTGTCAATTTGTTGTACTGTGGTGACTTGTGAGTTGCTGTGATTCTGAAAGCTATGTCACCGGTATTTTAAATACCAGCAGGGTCACCCATGATGCACAGGTTTCAGATGAGCTTCCAGACGGAGAAGAAAGAGTGTTGAACTACTTCCATATATTTAGCCACTGAAAACATTATGAACAGCAGAGAAACACTGTCAGATATAGTGCTGGAAAATGAGCCCCTCAGGTTGGGAGGCACTCAAAATGCGACTAGGGAAGAGCTGCCTCCTCAAAGTAGAGTTGACCATGATAACATGAATGGAGTAAAGCCCATGGGAGAAAAGCCCATGGGACCTTCATTTGCTGATGGGGCACAACTCAAAATGAAGAGAAATAGGTGTACACATCCACTGAAAATCGGAACATGGAATGTGCAAAATATG
>NW_006408679.1:4814433-4826283 GCF_000296735.1 Chrysochloris asiatica | reverse complement strand
AAGGCCAGGGGCAGACTGTGGAACAGACCATCAATTACTCATATGCAAATTCAAACTGAAGCTGAAGAAAATGAAAACAAGTACAAGAGAACCAAAATATGATCTTGAATATATCCCACTTGAATTTAGAGATCATCTGAAGAACAGATTTGATACATTCTACACTAAAGACCGAAGACCAGAAGAGTTATGGGATGACATCAAGAACATCATACACGAAGAAAGCAAAAAGGCATTAAGAACACAAGAAAGAAGGAAAAGGTCAAAATGGATATCAGAAGAGACACACTGAAACTTACTCTCCAGCGTACAGCAAATGGAAGAAATGAAACGGTACAAGAACTGAACAGAAATTTTCAAAGATCAGCTAGAGAAGATAAAGCCGAATATTACAACAAAATGTACAAAGTTCTGGAATCAGAAAACCAAAAAGAAGAACACGCTCAGCATTTCTCAAGCTGGGGAAACTGAAGAAAAAATTCAAGCCTCGACTTTTGTTATTGGAAGATTCTCTGGGTAAATTATTGAATGATGCATTCTGCATCAAGAGAAGATTGAAGGAATACACAGAGTCAATGTACCAAAAGGACATGGTTGATGTTCAACCATTTCTAGAAGTAGCATATGATCAAGAGCCAATGATACTGAAGGAGGAAGTCCAAGGTGCATTGAGGAAAGGGCAAAGAACAAGGCACCAGGAATTGATGGAATAAAAATTTAAATCTTTCAAGAAAGTGAGCATGCTCAGCTCTGCCAAGAAATTTGGAAAACAACTACCTGGCTGAATGATTGGAAGAGATTCGTATTTGTGCCCATTCCAAAGAGAGGTGACCCAACAGAACATGGAAATCATTGGACAATCTCTTTGATATCCCATGCGAATAAAGTTTTATTAAAGGTAATACAGAAACGGCTTTAAGCATACATTGACAGAGAACTTCCAGAGGTTCAAGATGGATTCAGAAGAGGTCGTGGAATGAGGGCTATCATTGCTGATATCCGATGGATCTTGGCTGAAAGCTTTATTGACTACACAAAGGTTTTTGATTGTGTGGATCATGACAAGCTATGGACAGCATTGCAAAGTATGAGTATTGCAGAACACTTAATTGTGCTCATGATGAATCTGTACCTGGACCCAGAAGCAGTTGTTCGAACAGAACATGGGAACACTGAATGGTTTAAAATTAAGAAAGGTGTGCGACTAGGTTGTATTCTTTCACCATACTTATTCAACCTGTATGCTGAGCAAATAATCTGAGAAACTGGGTTATATGAAGAAAACCATGGCATCAGGATTGGAGGAAGACTCATTAACAACCTGCGATATGCAGATGATACAACCTTGCTTGCTGAAAGTGAAGAGGACTTAAAACATTTACCAAGGAAGATCAAAGAGTACAGCCTTAGATATGGATTACATCTCAGTGTAAAGAAAACAAAAATCCTCGCCACTGGACCAATAAGCAACATTCTTATCAAGGGAGAAAAGATTGAAGCTGTCAAGAACTTCATTCTTCTTGGATCAACTATCAACACTCACGGAAGCAGCAGTCAAGCAATCAAATGACATATTGCATTAGGCAAATCTGCTGCACAAGACCTTTTGAAAGTGTTGAAGAGCAAAGATGTCAGCTTGAGGACTAAGGTGTGCCTGACCCAAGCCATGGTATTTTCAATAACCTCATATGCATGCAAAAGCTGGACAGTGAATAAGGAATACTGTAGAAGAATTGATGCATTTGAGTTATGGTGTTGGAGGAAAGTACTAAAAGTGACATAGACTGCCAAAGAACCATTTTGGAAGAAGTGCAGCCAGAGTGCTCCTTGGAGGCCAAGATGGACATATTGTCAGATGGACCAGTCACTGGTGAAGGATATCATGTTTGGTAAGGTGGAGAGTCATAGAAAAAGAGGAAGACCCCCAATGAGATGGATTGGCTAAGTGGCAGCATCGATGAATTCAAGCGTGGCAACAGTAGTTAGGTTGGCCCAGAATCGGGCAGTGTTTCGTTCTGCTTTGCATTAAGGTCACTATGAATCAGTACTGACTCTATGGCACCTAACCACAAAGACATTGACTCCAGGTAACTCCAGAAAGTATAGTTGTCCCCTCTGCTGAAATATTTTATCCCATGCTCCTTTGTTCTTTGTCCCACAAAACCTCACAATTTCATAGGTCTGGAGCTATTGCTATAAATCCTGTTATCGGGGTCAGATCTTAAATCAAGTGGAGACCATGTCTGACTTCCTCTAACTGCACAAGTGGGAAAGTGGACCAAACTCAAAATCAGCCCAAGGCTGATCAGTACCCTTAATATTAGTCAGACTTGAGAACTAATTTATAAAATGCATCCTTGTGACTTTGTTTTTCTATAGCCCCACTCTCTCAGTACCACATGTCTTAGGCTGGGTTCTCTAGAGAAGCAAAACCAGTAAAACATACATATTACATATATAGAGATGTTTATTATCTTATAATCGTAGAGTCTCAGGTCCCCAGTGAAAGACAGTGAGTCCCTTCAGCATGTCCATTATATTGGGAGAAGACCACACCCCCAAGAAAGCATCCCTTTAGTTGACTGGCTGCTCATAGACACTGATAGAGTTAACTATAACCTGTATTAGGTTTCATCACCATGGGAATAAGCACATCCCAACTGCTAAACGTCTGGAAATCCTGGCCTCATCAATTTGCACAAAGCCCTAACCATTACATTTAGTGATACAGATTAGAACTATTTCCTTATCTGCACATACTGGTCTATTTCATACAGAGGTGACCCTACCCTTGCATACTTAGAGTTTAGTTTGGAGGCTGGGAAAGCAGGGGTAGTCAGACAAACATTAAATAAATGGTCAAAGAACTATATAGTTATAACTTGTAGTAAGTATCAAAGTGCTGTGAAATAATAATATGAAGGTGCTTCAAAAAGTTCATGGGAAAAACCACATATTACTTTAATTTGATTTTCCACACACTTTTTGAGCACCCCCCCCCCCCTTGTATTTTGTGCTTTATATTTGCAGGTTACTAAAGTAGGTAATACAGAACATACAGAACTCTTACCTATTATGGAGTGGCTAATGGAAAGAAAATATTACTACTTACTACAGACTTTCAGGATATTTTTCAATTTCCGGTGAGATGAAGAAAATCCAATTATTTGTAGTTTTCAAAAGCAATTGCCTTGACAATCACGTGTATGGGAAATTATAGAGAAAATGGAGTATTCCAAATTTTTTTAGATCAAAGAGAGCTTATCCATTTAAAAAGACTTGAACTATTTTGGATAATATTATTTTAAAAAATAGAGTCAAGCAAATTTAGATAGAACATATTGACCTTAATTTACCTTGTGTTTTGATACATTTATTTATTCATTGAATGGATTTTTTTGAGAGTCTGCTAAGAACAGGTACTGTTCTAGATGTTAGGGATACTACATTAACCAAACCAAACAATTCTCCTGCTCTCAAAAAAACCTATCTGTAGTAGGTGAGGCAGATAATAAATAAACACATACACATGTAAAATGTCAGCTGAAGATTGAATGTTATGAAGGAAAATAAAACAGAGTAAGGGAGACTAGGGGAATCTGTTGATTCAAAGTCATTTTAAAAATTATAGATTTTACATAAAACAGTCCAAACTGTTGTACTTTTAGTATTTGTATCCAATTTAACAATTTTTTGTTTGTATATTTATGTTTTTTCTTGTTATCTGTTGCTGGGGACTAGAAAAATAGATAAATAATAAATACCTGTCTTTAATATAATAAATAACATATATAACTAAGAACCTCAGGAACTATTATGTAAGAGAAGTGCATGGATTTTGTGGTAGAGAAGTTATTTATTGAGCAATGTTGGAAAAAAAGCAAAAAACAAGTTTCTGTTCCTGTAGAACGTACACTCTAATGGATAATAAAGTAAATACATAAAATAAATTATGATAGTAATAAGATAATAAAAAGGGAAATAAAACAGAAACATATGTTTGTTGTTGCTTCAGAAAAGATTGCCAACAATGTGGCAATCTTTGGCAGTCACGGTCTCTTTTTCAACATTTAGCAAAACTAAATGTTAAAAAAGAGACCATGTTGAGATTTCAGAGACTAGTTCCAGGCAAAGGATATATTAAGTTTATAAGTTATAGTGCAGGAGTGAATTTATTGTGTGTTCAACAGTAGAAAGGTTGATGCGACTGGAGTATTGAAGAGGTTTATAGAAAGTAAAGCCAGTTTTGTTAGGGTGTGGGACCTAAGTCACATGCAGTTTTGGTTATGTTCAAGGACAGGTATGATGGCTTCATCCCTATCATTTAGGTACTAGCTAGTGGTAAGCCTAAAACATTTCTTATTCAGTTTATGATCTTTTCTAACATACTAATTTTTATATCTGTTTGAAACTGCCAGATGTAGACCTTTCCAGTTTCATATTTACTTTGTCATTAATTACTAGAGTCCATTCTATTCTAAATAATATTCACACAAACTTTGGAAGTCAAATTAGAATAGAGATAAGACTCATTGTTTTTTTTTTTTAGATGCTTGTCATCAGTATATCCACAGTCAAAAGAATTCAGTTTTCATTCATGTCAAGAAAAATGTAACTTAAATTTTGTTGTTGCTAGGTGTTGTCTAATCCTTCTTAACAGCAGGTCTAAAATATAAAAGACTTAAGTCTCCATGTCATCTTCACTTTAAGTAGCATTCTGACTATACTTCCAAGACACGTTTGTTTGTTCTTCTGGCAGTCCATGTTACTGTCATTATTTGTCACCAACACCATATTAAAATGCATTGATTCTTCTTCAGTCTTCCTTATTCACTGTCCAACTTTCACATGCATATGTTGTTGTTAAGTGCCGTAGAGTCGGTTCCGACCCATAGCGACCCTGTACAGGGTTTCCGAGGGTGTAAATCCTCATGGGAGTAGAAAGCCTCATCTTTCTCCCGTGGAGCGGCTGGTAGTTTCGAACCACTGACCTTAAGGTTCACAGCCCGATTCGTAACCACTACGCTACCAGAGCTCCATTCACATGAAGCTACTGAAAATACCATGTCTTTGGTCAGGCACACCTTAGTCCTCAAACTGACATCTTGGCTCTTGTACACTTTAAAGAGGTCTTTTGAAGCAAATTTGTCTAATGCAATATGTTCTTTGATTTCTTGACTGCTCGTTCCATGAGCACTGATTGTGGATCCATGCAAAATGATGCCTTGGACAACTTCAATCTTTTCTCTATCTATAATGATGTCACTTACTAGTCCACTTGTGAGGATTTTCATTTTCTTTACATTGAAGTGAAACGCATACTGAAGCTTGTAATCTTTGATTTTCATCAGTAGGTATTTCAAGACCTCTTGGCATCCACCAAGTAATGTTGTGTCATCTGCATGTTGAAGGTTGTTAATGAATTTTCCTCTGACACTGATGGCAAAAGGATCATCTTCAGATAATCTAGCTTCTAAGATTATTTGCTCAGCATACATTTTGAATAAGTATAGTGAAAGAATACAACCCTGACTCACATCATTCCTCATTTTAAACCATTCAGTTTTCCCCTTGTTTTAGTTGAATGAGTTTTTCTTAGTCTGTGTACAGACAGGTTTTTTGTGAGCAAAATTAAGTATTCTGGAATTCCCATTCTTCCCAATGTTATTCATTGTTTGTTGTGATCCACATAGTCTAAGGTCTTTGCATAGTCAATAAAGCACAAGTAAGCATCTCTCTGGTTTAAAGCCTAAGTAAACATCTCTCTGGTTTCTCTACTTTCAGCCAGGATCCACTTGACGTCAGCAGTGATATCCTTCGTTTCACATCCTCTTCTGAATTTAGCTTGAATTCTGGCAGTTCCATGTCAATGTACTGTTGCAGCCAATTTTTAATTATCTTCAGCAAAATTTTACTTGCGTGTTATATTAAAGATTTTGCTAAATGATTTCCTCATTTCTTTGGGTGACTTTTATTTGGAATGGGCACAAAAATGGATCTCTTCCAATTGTCTAGCAGGCTCATTCAAATTTCTTGGCATAGATGAGTGAACACCTCCAGCAGTAATGCATCAGTTCGTTCCTCTCTGGAGGAATGGATGGACTAGGACTTGAGAACATTTTTCAAATGTTATTTATTTGGATGTTACTTTTGTTAGATACTTAGTGGCAATGACATTAAAACTTAACTTTTCCATTTGTATTTTGTCAATTCCAATAGCCTGGTTTATGCCAATGTCTTCAGTGTAGTTGGATTTTGTCCTTTAATGCCATCATTTCTTGATTATATGCTGCCTCTTAAAATGGTTGAGCATCAATCGATTTTTTTCTTATACAGTGACTATGTATTCCTGCCATCTTCTTTTGATGCTTTCTGCATCATTCAATATTTTGCACTTCAATATTGCAAACTGAGGCTTGAATTTTTCTTCCGTTCTTAAAGTTTGAGAAATGCTGCGTGTGTTCTTCTCTTTTGATTTTCTGACTCCAATTCTTTGCACATTTCGTTATAATATTTGGGTTTGTCTTCTCAAGCTGCCCTTTTAAATTTTTGTTCATTTCTTCTATTTGCTTTAGCTCCTCTACATTCAGAAGCAAGTTTCAACATCTCTTCTCACATATATTTTGTTTTTTTCTCTCCTTTTAATGACCTTTTGCTGTCTTCATATATGATGTTCTTTTTGGAAACAGAAAATGCAGCAAGTTTTTATTATTTACATATAGAGTAATATATGTAAATATATAATTTGCATAAAGGCCTCTTTTCTAGAATATACATTTTAATGGCTATTAAATTCACAAGATTGTGCAACCAGCACTACTAAATCACAGCACAGTCTTTGTTAAAGCTTTCTTCCTCGAGTTTTAAATCCTTTTATAACTCACACACTTTTCCATTGGCCCCGGGGCTGCCGTGAACTTTGTGTCCAACCAGCCCTGAGGGTGCACAGCCCTCAGCGTCTTGGGCAGCAGGTGTGCTGCTCCCAGCAGATTGCTGGAATGGAGGAAATGATCCCCCAGAAGGCCCAGGGCCGAGTTAGAACTGAAGCCGGGAGAGACCGCTGAAGACTCTGAGCAGGCCTTGTTGATGGTTTGATACTTGCCTGCCTCCTCTGTCCTGGAGCCCCAGACTGCATTGTGCACTGGGGATCAGAGTTTAGGAGCAACCCCGGAGGTTGGGACCATGGGTGTTGCAAGAAAGTTACCACTAACTCCTGTCACCCTACCCCTGAGGGCCTTCCAGGCCCTCACACCAGGAGAGCAGCTGGAATGGGGGCAGCTTTGTAGGGGGTGACTTTGAAGTCCGTTGTCACCCGGGTTCCCTGAGGAGGTGGGGTGACATGAAATGTGGACATAGGATCTTGGGGAGGCGGCGGCTGGGCAACATGGGGGCCAACGCACCAGTGGTCAGGAGGCGGGCGCTAAGAGCAGCCCCAGCTGTAGCGCCCCAGCCAGCAGCAACGGAGGATGCATTGGGGGTGGGGGTGGGGGCGTGGCTCGGGTGGTGCGGTTGGGAGGCGCCAGGTCACAGGTCATGTAGGGCTTGAGGCAGGCGCCAAGGCCGTGGTGTGTGCCATGAAGGTCTCCTCCTTGACGCCCTGCACCAGGTGTCCCTGCAGCCAGCGCACGAACACAGCCACGTCCTCACCACTGCTTGTCTCAAACGACAGGGGACTGCCGTCTGCTGCTTGTAGACGGGATTCGTGCTAATGTCCTCGGTGACTTAGGGCTGGGGACAGGTACCGACGTAACCGGGCCTGTTGCTATATACAGGATGAAGGTGTCAGTCTGGTCATCGGCCGCCTTACTGTTCGCCAGCCAGAAGGTAGAGGCCCCTCGTTTTGTGTAGCTTCCAAAAGAGAAGACATGGGAGTGGTCAGCAGTGGCAATGGTCAATGTATCCTCCTCACTTGTGTGTTTCCCCACCCTCTCAATGGTGTCGAACATGAAGGCTTCAGTCAATGCCAGGTATGCTGTGCCATCATGGTGACCATGGTCGATGTGGACCCCCGCCACTTAGAGGATTCCTGCTCAGCATGCGGAGGGGTGCTTCTGTCATTTCCAACAAGGTCCTAGGAGGGGTCCTGGGTGGGGCCTTGACTGACATCATACTTCGTGTCTCTGGGCTCAAACAGACCCATTAGGTGTGTCACTGAGGGGTCCATGGAGGCCTAGATGAGCGCAGTGTGCTTCCACACATAGCAGACACCCTGGTGTTTGTCTAGCCACTCCTGTAACAGGTTTCAGCCGTCATCCTAACTCCACTCTGGTTTGGGTTCTCAGGATCTGGGGTCCCCTTGGGGAACATGTACTTGCGAGCTCCGCCCAGGATCACATCAGTGTCTGTGTTGGTGATGAGCTGAGAGGCAGTGTCTTGGCAGCCCTCCTTTAGTGCTTGGGCAGGCATGTTGGCATCTGAGTACCAGTCTCCGTTTGTCACATGTGCTTACATGCCGGCAGAATAGGCATGAAATACCTGGGTGGTGCTCACCACTCCCACAGACTTCTCTGCTTTCTTGGCCCGGTTTAGCACAGAGATGACCTTGTTGCCGTGGGTAATGTTGCACAGGTTTATGCGAGCTGCTGCATTCAGGCTGATGGTCTCCTAATTGACCTTGACCCCCCACAGGTAGGCCATAGCTGTACCTGCAATGTCTAACAGCTGTCTATCTATGTTGTATGTCTTGGACAGAGTCAGGTATGGGAAGTGATCCATGGCCACAGGGGTCTCAAGCCCCAGCTTGCCATTCAACTGTTCTTTCAGGATCCGAGTGGCTGTCACCATGGGCACCCCCATGTTGTCCCCCAGGAAGATAATGAGGTTCTTAGGGGCTGTGTGGATTGGCTGCAGTTTCCTGGTGCCATACAGGGCCTGGGCTGCCTGCTGATTCCATATATTATATTCTTGATGAGATCCCACAAGTACTCTGGTCTTCTGTCATTGTTGTCTAATGCATCAAATCTGTTCTCTAAATTCTGGTGGGTTATATTCAAAGTTGTATTTTGGTTCTTGTAGACTTGTTTCAATTTTCTTTAGCTTTAACCTGAACTTGCATATGAGCAACTGACTCTTCTATGGTCTTTCTTATTCATTGTCCAACTTTCACATGTATATGAGACACTTGAAAATACCATGACTTTAGTCAGGTGCATTTTAGTTCTCAAACTGACATTTTTGCTCTTGAACACTTTAAAGAGGTCTTTGGAAGCAGATTTGTTTAATGTAATGAATCCTTTGATTTCTTGACTGCTGTTTCCATGAGCACTGACTGTGGAGCTAAGCAAATGAAGTCTTTGACAACTTCATTATTTTCTCCATTTATCATGATGTTATTTGGGGATACAATTGTGAAGATTTTCATTTTCTTTACATTGAGGTACAATCCATACTGAAGGTTATAGTCTTTGAGCTTTATCAGTAATTATTTCAAGTCTTCTTGGCTCGCAGCAAGCAAGACTGTATCATCTAACTATAAATAGGTTGTTAATAATCTCCCTCCAATCCTGATGCCATGTTTTTCTTCATATAATCCAGATTCTTGGAATATTTGCTCATTATACAGATTAAATACGTATGGTGAAAGGATACAATGCTAGCGCGCATACCTTTTCTGATTTTAAACCATTCAGTATCCCCTAGTTCTGCTTTAATGACTACCTCTTAGTCTGTGTATTGGTTCCTCATGAGCACAATTGAATAATGGAATACCCATTACTTGAAATGTCACCCATGGTTTTCTTTAATCCAGTAGAAGGTCTTTGCATAGACAATAAAATACAAGTATATACATCTTATTCTGGTGTGGCACTGTAGAATAAACACTGGACTGTGTGGTTTGAATTGCAAGAGGGTTCAAACTCACCAGCTGTTCCTCAGAAATCCTATGCAGGGTCACTATGAGTCAGAACCAACTCAACAGCATTTAACAACAATGTACATTTTTCTCGTAGACTCTGCTTTTAACCAAGTTCCATCTGATGTCAGCCATGATATCCCTAGTTTCATGTCCTCTTGTGAATCCTATGTGAATTTTGGATATAATTCTTCAGTATCATCATCATTGGATTTACTAGTTGGTGCATACATTTGAAAAACTGGACTTCTTTGTAGGCATATGGGTGTTATTCTATCACAGATAGTATTGTACTTTCAGACAGATCTTGAAATGTTCTTTTAACTATGAATGAAACACCATTTATCTTTAATTTGTTGCTCCCAGTATAATAAACTATGATTATTGGATTCAAAATGGCCAATGCCTATCCATTTAAGCTCATCAATGCCTAGGATATCGATTTTTATGCTTTCCATTTCATTTTTTATAACTTAAAATTTTCCTAAATTCATGTATCATAGTGGTTATGAATCAGGCTGCTAATCTCACGGTCAGCCATTTAAAACTACTAGCTGTTCCACGGGAGAAAGATGAGGTTTTCTGCTCCCATAAAGATTTACAACCTTGGAAACCCTGTACAGGTTCGCTATGAGTCAGAACCGACTCCACAGCACATAACAACAACAAATACTTCATATATTCCATGTGCTGATTATTAATAGATGTTTGTAGCTGTTTCTTATCAATTTAAATTATGTCCTATCAGCAAGTGAAGGTCCCAAAAGCTTTGCTCCATCCAAGTCATTAAGTTCAACTCTACTTTGAGGAGGCATCTCTTCCCCAGTCATATTTTGAATGTCTTCTGATCTGAAGGGCTCATTTTCTGGCACTATATCTGATAGTGTTCCATTGTCATTCATACGGTTTTCAGTGGCTAATCATTCAGAAGTGGTCACCCTCTCCTTTTTCCTATTGTGTCTTATTCTGAAAGCTCAACTGCAACCTGTCCACCATGGGTGACCCTGCTGGTATTTAAAATACCAATGGCACAGCTTTCATCATCAAAGAAACACAAAAGCCACCACAGCATGACAAACTGACAGATGAATATTGTTGTTGTTAAGTGCCATGGAGTCAGTTCCGACTCATAACAACCCTGTCCAGGGTTTCCGAGGCTGTAAATCTTTACGGAAGCAGGAAGCCTCATCTTTCTCCCGTGGAGCAGCTGGTAGTTTTGAACGGCTGACCTTGCAGTTTGCAGGCCAACTCGTAACCACTAATGGTAGAAGCTAAATTTTAATCAGGTTTATACTTGTAGCTTCATTTGATTTTAAATTTTTATCTAGTTTTAATGCATTTTGTAAAGATTTTTTATTAGTCATATCATGAAAAGCAACATTTCAAATAGAAAAATAAGATAAATATGAAGTGTTAATAACTTAAATGGGTGTAAGTGTATATCTGAATAAAGTACAAGGAAAGATGATTGGCCCTTAGCCTTAAACTTTTCCTCACAAACTTTTTTTTGTGTTGGTTTCTGTGGCCTGGAGTTCAGTAGGCTCCCATGTTACTCAGCTGGGTTTTTGGTTCAGGTTCTTCTAGGATCTTTAAGTTCCATGACTCACTGAATATAGATGAAAGTGAAATAGTGACTACTTCAGAATACCCAGTTGCAGCTTAATATTAGGTTGGATAGCTACACACCACCCGATCCTGGGCCAACCTCACTACTGTTGCCATGCTTGAGTCCATTGATGTTGCCACTTGGCTAGTCCATCTCATTGGGGGTCTTCCTCTTTTATTCTGACCCTCCACCTTACCAAACATGATATCCTTCTCCTGTCACTGGTCCCTCCTGACAACATGTCCGAAGTATGAGAGACGAAGGTTGGCCATCTTGGCCTCTAAGGATCACTCTGGCTGCACCTCTTCCAAAATGGATCTATTGGTTCTTTTGGCAGCCCATGGCACTTTCAATATTCTCCTCCAACACCATAACTCAAAAGCATCAATTC
>NW_006408679.1:4800913-4813043 GCF_000296735.1 Chrysochloris asiatica | reverse complement strand
CTCCCGTAAAGATTTACACCCTCGGAAACCCTGTACAGGGTCGCTATGGGTCGGAACCGACTTGACGGCACTTAACAACAACAACATCCATTTCAAAGAGTTGAGAGGGATTTGTAGAAACAGCTGAACATGTCTATTTCATATATGAAAGTTACACATGATTAACTTCTCATCTAGTAGGTTCTCATAAATGTATTTCTTGAAATTAATCTTTGAGATTTAAAATTTTAAGTAAATCTGGTTTTTTAGTATATTAATAATGACATTTTAATGTTTTACTTACCATCAAGAAGATATTTCTTCTCTTTGTGCTTTTCATTATTATTAAAATTGAATCTTGACCCTTCTCTACATGAGTTTATTTTTTTAAAAAAATAGTAAGTGAATAGATGTATTCAATGAAACCCAAGAGAGTTGGAATTAAATGGAATTGTCTCATTTTTCTGTGTCTCACAAATTTTCCACCTTCACAGTGTTAATTCTTATTCTCTGTTTTGTTTTAGTGGAAACTATTTGACTTTTGTTAGTTTTTTTTTTAACATTTGCCTTTGTCCTATAGTCTGTTGACAGTTTGAGAGAAAAGTTGTATACCTTTTTAGTACTTACTTTCAGGTAACTTAGGATGAACGAAACTAAAACCTTAGTAAATTTATTCCATATAAGTATATTATTTACAAATCTAGAATGTAAGATGTCTTTTTCCTTTCAGAATTAATAAAGCATTTGTTACCTGGAAAGTTAATGTTAAAAGAATTAAGACAGAAAAGAGCAGGTAAGTTTCACTATGTAATATATTTATAAAATTTTAAAAGGAAGTCATGTTTTTTAAATTCAGGAGAAGAGCAAATATTTATGTAATTCAGTGATTGGGGATTGCTTTTATGATTTAAGTTAACCTATCTTTCTTTTAAAAGATCATTAAAGTTTTACTATAGTTCCTGGTGTGGCGCTGTGGGTTAATGTGCCAGACTGCAAAGCTGTTTGAACTGCAAGGTCGGTGGTTCAAGCTCACCAGCTGCTCCTTGGAAACCCTATACAGGGTCACTATGGGTCGGAACCAACTTGATGGTACTTAACAACAACAACAGTAGTTCCAAATATAAATGTATGGTTTGAAGAAATCAAGGAAAGACAACATGATTCTAACTTTTAGCTTCCAAGAAAAGAAATGGTGAAATTATTCAAACTCTATTACAGTTAATCCTATTTTGTAAGATCTTGAGGATCCAAGTTTGGGTTTTTGTTTTTTTACTTGAACATTTGATTTTTGAGAAAACTGTAGATTGAAATGAAATAGTACAGAGATCCCATGTAGTCTTTAACCAGTTTCCCCCCAATAATAATACCTTGTAAAAATATAGTACAATGGCCCCATCCAGAACCTTCTGAGATGGGACAGTCCCCCTAGAAAGGAGAAGCAGACCAGCCTGGAACAGCTAGAGTGACAGAAGATACACCTTCAAAGAAAGATCATTCGTAAAACCCAAAACAAAAATGTCAGCGTGACTGACTACTACAAGAATAAGCAAGTTGTTTGCTGGGAAGCCACCAAGGCAAGCAATCAAGTTCCTTCAGAACAAACCCACCTCTAAGACTGAAACACAAAGGAAACACATAAGCAGGCATGTAAGCTTTCTGGCAACCACATTGGTCTACTGATGAGTGGAAGAGGGGGAAAGGCAGCAATGAAGAATGGACTGTGTTCAACAATGTTCAATAGACTCCCATTGACCTGGAGATGAAAGAAAGAAGAGGAAGGGCTGATTGGTAAAAATGTGGTAAGACCTGGGGACACATGAGCCCATGGACAAGACATAGCCACTGAGGGCTAGAGCTGAGAGTGAAGCATCCAACTGATATGAAGTGAGGGGAGACATACAAGAACACCCAACTTGCAGATAGTACTCATTTGACCTAGCTTCAATGGCTTGATAATTAGAACTCAACTAGAGGAAGAGTTTTTAAAAAAAAATTTTTTTATGAAGAAAATAAGGGTAAATTGCTACAATTTGATGAACTTGACCTATACTCATGGATGAAGTAGCTCAAAATACCAAACTGAGAGGGAAGGAGTCTTCACTTCAAGTATCAATGCTATCCCCTCTGTACACAGAGTAGGTAGGGATGGGCACCTTAGATCTTGGCTACCTAAAATGAGGGGGCAATAAAGGCACGAAGTTACTGGCTTACAAGGTTTCAAGAGGGAGTTTAAGTGTGTGGGGGAAGAAAGAGTCCCCACTGAATCGTTTTCATCTTGTCTAGATGGGTCTGGTGAAAAGAGATGGGGATAAGATTCGTATGATTCAATAGTAAGTAATAGTTATCATGACTAATTGCGACTGTCACAATTATAAAGGTAGAAGTTTTGTAACAATAGCAGGGGAGTAGTTAACCTTACAGTCCAGAAACAGAGGACCTTAGGACCATCAAGAGAGAAACGCACAAGCAGAATGAGAGATCTTATCCAGAGAAGCAGCGACACCAGAGATGGAGGCAGAGATGGGGACATGGAGAGAGGGAGCAGCTGAGGATTCATGGAAAGAGAGGATTCATGGAAAGAGAGGGACTGAGAGCTGGTGGCCAGAAGGCAGACTTGCAGAATGTGCCCTTTGGTGCTGTAAATTATTATATATGCCTGAGTGTTTAAAAAAAAACAAAACAAAAAAAGTGCTAAAGTGAATAGAAAGACTGTTATCTGATGATACATGGAGGGGATTATAATCATTGTAATGAAACACGGTGTATGATTTGTTGAATGTAAAACTGATGATATGCCCTGTACACTTTCACTCAATTCACAATAAAACTTAAAAAAAAAAAAAAGTATAGTACAATGGTGTTGTTGTTGTTAAGTGCCATTGAGTTTGTTCTGAATTACGTTGTTAAGTACCGTGGAGTCAGTTCCAACTCACAGTGACCCTGCACAGGATTTCTGAGGCTGTAAATCTTTACAGGAGCAGAACGCCTCATCTTTCTCCCGTGGAACTACTGGTAGTTTCGAACTGCTGACCTTGAGGTTAGCAGCCCGATTGGTAACCACTACACTACCAGAGCTCTGACTTATAGTGACCCTTTACAAGGTTTCTGAGGAGCAGCTAGTCAATTTGAACTGCCGACCTTGTGGTTCACAGTCTAGTGCTGATCCTACAGTGCCATGCCAAGAGTTAACACACCCTAAATATTGACACTGATTAAGCCAAAATACAGAACATTTCGATCATCACAGGCTGCCTCGTGTTACCGTTTTATAGCCATACCCACTTCCCGCATGCCCCCACTAACTTCCTTAACTCCTGAGGACCACTAATCCTTCATTTCTGTAGTTTTGTCATTTCAAGGGTGTCATATAAATGGAACCAGGCAATACATAGCCTTTGAGATTGGCTGTTTTTCACTTAACATAACTTTCTGGAAATTCATTCAAATTATTGCATGAATCAATAGTTTGCTTCTTTTAATAGCTGAGTAGTATTCCATAGTATGGAATGCTGACCTTGCGGTTCACAGCCCAATTCATAACCACTATGCTACTAGAGTTCCTTCATATCTGTGTCAAAATAAGAAAACTAATATTGAATACATTTTTATTAGAAAACTTAAATAGTGCTGAATAATATGAAATCATTACTACCCGAATTTTGGTCATCACGCTCTTATTAATAAATTCAAAGACTTGTGTTTGCTTTAGTGATGCTTCTATTGACATAGAATGTGCCTATAGTCTTTAGCTCTGGTAGCGTAGTGGTTACGAATCCGGCTGCGAACCTTAAGGTCAGCGGTTCGAAACTACCAGCTGCTCCACGGGAGAAAGATGAGGCTTTCTACTCCCGTAAAGATTTACACCCTCGGAAACCCTGTACAGGGTCGCTATGGGTCGGAACCGACTCGACGGCACTTAACAACAACAACAACAACATAGTCTTTAGCATGATCTTTTCCTCCGTTTACCAGATACTTAGAGACATGTCAATAAATAATTTATTCTACACACCATAAATTATTGTTGTGTGAAGCTTATATAATTTGAGAAGGCCTTCTTAAAAATAAATAACATAAGGCTTTGGGAGGAGCCATAAAAATGAAGAACCCACAACACTTTAGCTTCACTGATTTTTTGATCTGTAAAGTTCTCTCTCATCTGTAAAATGGATAGATAGGAATAGTTCATTTTTAATTATACATATATTATGAGCTTGGTAATCCTTCATAACCAATCACCTCACAAGAGATCTGTGACGAGCAGAGGGGTCCTCTCTACATACCTTTCTGATCCACTTATCTAAGAGTCTATTTCTTTAAATACTGTCTTGTCCCCTCCCATTCTTTTCTTTCCAGTATTGTTAACAATGATTTGAGTCACTCTGTAAACATTAATAGACCAGTAGAAATAGAGAAAAGATCCTATCTTTTCTACTTTAGAATATAAGTGGTCGGAGAATTTAAGCAATATTCTCAAATGGATCTCTGGCCCACTTACTATCCCTTTTCCTGTAATTGAAGAAGATATGAAGGGACTTCAAAAAGTTCATAGAAAAATGGAATTAAAAGACAACAGATTTTTTTCCATGAACTTTTTGAAGTCCCCTCATATAGAGGAAATTATTAAGATAATTTTATTTGGAAATCACTGCCTAATATTTAGAAATTGTTTGAACTCAGTGGTGTAACAGAATGTCATTGTTTCCCACTCTTATTTTATTTTTCCTTAAAAACCCAGTACACCAAGCTTTGCTTACAGCATAATCAGTCATAAACTCGTAATGCTTACTAATCTTTGTGATGTCATTTAAAAATATAGTAGATGCAGGATATTTTAGATATAGATATATGAAGTAAATTAGACTAGTTACCTCCAAATTAGTTTCATTCATTTTGAATGAGAGATAATGCTGTGAAATGTTTTTAACTTTTAGGTCATATTTGTGCCGTCATCTTTTTTTGACTGATGAGTCATTTCAAGGCTGTTTGCTTTACATTAGAGGACTTTGTGAAGATGCAGTTAACCTTAAAAAAGGTAATGGACATAAAGATAATCCATCTGCCATATACCTTATAAAGGTGGGTATAAGTATACTACTATACTAATAAAGATTGATATAATCATTGTTATACAGAAACTAGAACAAAAGGACCAAAGGGATGAAGATTTATGATCTATAAGTAAATCATCACTTGTTGTTAAGTGCCGTCAAGTTAATTCCAACCCATAGCAACCTTGCATAGGGTTTCCAAGGAGCAGCTGGTGAGCTTGAACCATTGACCTTGCAGTTCAAACGACTTTGCAGTCTGACACATTAAGGGATGGGTAATATGCTGAAATGCCTCCAAATGACAAATGTATGGGTAGTACATTTTCAAATGAGGAAACTGAGTCCAAGAGAGATTGCAATTTATCCAAAGTACAGACTACATAAAGACAATGTTGGGACTTATGATTTTGTTTTATATTTAGAGGTGAACTGTAGTCTATATGGCAGTAGAAATGTAGATTTTTGTGTATTCCCTCTTGGGGAGTTGCAGAAAGTGTACTAGTAATCTACATTTTAGCAAGTTCCTCTCATACTAATGCATAGCATATTTTGAGAAATACTCTTAAAGAATAACTATTGAAAGTTTCTGAATATGTTATTTTAGGAAAATTAATATGATATTGGTTTATAGGAAAACTTGCAAGTGGGGAGGAAGTAGAGTTAAAGAGATCAAGTAATATAACACTGGAATAATGCAGGCACCAGCAATAAGTACTTCTGTTAGGATGCTGGCAGTGAGGTAGGAAAGGGAAAGGATATTTTTGAAACAGTTTACTTGGAAAAATTAGGGTCTGGTAATCAGATATAGGACTAGAATAGGGAGAACTCAAAGATTAAATTAAAATTTTCAAAGCTAAGTGAGTACATTTAAATCTTTTTATGTTGCATTTTCAAATACATATATTTGTAAATTCAATAATACTACTGGAGATAAAGATATTTGCATATTTACTGATGAAAATGTGTTTAGTCATGAAAATTAACATAGTTTAGAAAAAAGGACATCATGCTTCAACAGAAAAGAGGAAGATCCTCAACAAGATGAATTGACACGGTGGTTGTAGCAAACGGCCAATGAGGACAGCCCAGGCCTCAGTAGTGCTCTGTTCTATTGTACATGAGGCCACTGTGAGTCTGAAAGTATATTTGACAGCACTTAACAACAACAACAAGGAAAAGGAAGAGAAATAATGAAGAAGAAAGACTAAATGTATATGAACAGTTCAAACATTCAGATTCTCTATTACCAGAGAGGAATTCGGTGGCACAGTTGTTGGAGATTTCTTCTTGCTGAGTCTAAATAAATTCAGAGTTGTTGTTGTTGTTATTAAGTGCCTTCGAGTCGGTTCAAATTCAGAGTAGAATTTCCTTAATTTGATTAGTTTCTTTTAGCCTCTTTGTACTACATTTAATATTCATATTTTTAAACTTGCAAATAATTGGGACTTTAAAGAGATAACAGGAACTACATTTCCTGGGATTGGTGGTTGCCCTGGGTTCCTGGGTATTCCTAAATACCTCTTGAATTTGTCTTTGGATTAATCTTATTTATGATTTGAATACTAATGTATTTTTCTGAATTTATCAAGATTTAGTTAGATTTAACTATAGATGTTTAAAATTGAAGAATGTGTAAGGCATATGGCATATAAATAATCATAAAGGCAGTTTAAGATATCTTATGTGAAAAAGATGACTAAAATATTTTATCTCTTTTTATGTAAATGAATCTTTACTACTCAACTTTTACTATAATTTAATTAGCTGGATAGGTCTCGTACCTATTCTCTAGATGAGTTTTGTGAAGAACAATTACAGCAAGCTTCCCAGGCATTGAAACAACTGGAGAATATCAGGGATAAAGCAATTTCAGAGATGAAAACTACAATATTAAAGGTAATTTAAAAATTGAATCCTCTTTATTTATTAAGGTTGCTATATGTTGATGGAAGGAATTGCTCCAAATTGCATCTCAGGGAAAACTGTCAGAAATGGGCAGGTAGAGATACAAAGGTGTTTAATAGATGGCTAATTAACCAATCAACTAGTATTGTACATTTACTAGGTACACAAATTTTTCCAGGTGCTGTGTCAAATGCAAAGCTGTGTGTGTGTGTGTGTGTGTGTGTACGTGCCTTCAAGATGCTTAAACACTAACTTAAGTTTCTATAAGTTATATTATGTAATTTGTTACAAAGTTCACAATCTTCCTATGACAAAGGAAAATCTATTGCTCAGGAGAAGCATAACTAGATGGGACAAAATTTCCCTAAGGATTTTACAAAGAGCACTCAGGATTATAATGACTAATAGCATAGTGGTTACGAATCAGGCTGCGAACCTCAAGGTCAGCAGTTCGAAACTACCAGCTAGCTGTTCTGTGAGAGAAAGATGAGGCTTTCTGCTCCCATAAAGATTTACAGCCTCGGAAACCCTGTACAGGATCACTATGAGTTGGAACCGACTCCACAGCACATAACCAACCAATCAACCAATGTCTCCAAAACATTCTGATCCTCTCTGTTCTGACTTGTCTCACAAGATGATTTTATATAGTTTTCCAGTATAGGAAATGGCAATGCATGAAAGCATAACTCAGCAGATGCAGTTTACTAAGAGATTGATTCAGTGTTGTCTAGTAATGGACCTGCTGCCTCACTGGGTTTGGTTGGATCCAAGTGGATATTTGCAGCTCTCTTAAGGAATGGTTGGAGTAAGATTCTAAAACAGTTTTCAAGTATTATTTATCTGGATGTAACTTTTGATGGATACTAAGTAGTAATGACATAAAAGACTCACTCACCTTTCTAACAAGAATATGAAGTGAAGTGATTTTATGTCAACTAAATCAGCAGAGTTTGAAAACCTCGCCTTCCTTTTTTGGTTCTTCACAGTCTGCTAACCTTTCAAACCCAGGCATATGCAAACAAACTCTGGGGAAATCTGACAAAGAATTGTATAAATAAAAATGGAATTGACTAAAATGTAACTTAGTCCACTAAGCTAGAGCAGATGGAAAGATACAGAAGTAAAATATCACTCATAGTTATTTGCCATTACAAAGCACTGCTATTTACTATTTTAAGAAATTTGATACTGCTTAAAACATGGAGTCCTGGTGTGTGCTGTGAGTTAATGCACTGGACTGCAAAGTTGGTTTGAATTGCAAAGTAGGTGACTCAAACTCACCAGCTGCTGCTCTTAAACCCTGTAAAGGGTCTCTATGGGTAGGAACTGACTCAACAGCACTTAATAACAACAACATGGAACTCAAACTATACAGGGCAAGAGCATCACCTACAAGGCTTGGTAAGGCAAGAAATATCTGTGTCGGAGGTCTGGTGTTCAGTCTCAATATTGTTAAGTGAATTAAATACACTGTACTTTGCATTTGTTTCTTACTGAAAACTTCCTTGAGTACATTAGAATTTATGAGTTATTCATTAGAAGTAAAGTCACAAATCCAGAATATTTCAATAAATATGGACCATGCTTTGTTATGAGAGTGATTATTAAGAAGTAATTATTAATGCCTTTTCATTTGACTTCCCAGGAAGATTCAGCATAGATAGCATTTGGAAATGAATACATGAATTTTTTTTTAACTGCTTGGTAATGTCTGACTACTCTGGCCAAACTCAGGCTAGTGGTTCTCAGCTAGGCTATACTGGAGCCACCTGAGGAGACTTTTAATAAATATTGATGCCTGTGGTCTTATGTTATACCAATTAAACCAGAATTTCTGAGGATAGCACCCAAAATGAATGATAGCGCCTTAAATGAATCTGAAAGATTGAGAAACACTCTTCTGCTAAATGTTTGGGATCACCTAGCTCTGGAGAAATATACCACAATTATAAAACAGGTGAACTAGAAACTGAGTCACCATCAGTAATGTAAATCTGCCATGAGAACTAAGATACACCAGACCCAAAATGTACCCTGCAATGGCAGAGAATCGGTTAGCAGCTTCCCCAACAGTCTTTAAAGACACCAGGATATCAGTGTATATTTTAGCAGTAATACAGTTAGCAAAGTACCAATACAGTTAGTACTCACAGAACTGTAAAAATGTGCTGTGGGTGACCTCTGACTTCTGACTTCACAAGGGAGAAGAGAATCAAACTCATCGGTCCAAGGCTGATTCCTAACAGGAAGTGGTCAGATGCACTTCTGCCTTTCCTGTTTCCTTACCTGTTCTTATACCGTCTGTTCCTCTTACAGCACTCTGTACTTCTCGGCTGACTTTAATAATTCATTGCAATGGCTGTACAGAGCTCACAAACCAAAATCACAGCTAGGGGCTTTATTAGGGAAACTGTTGATACTATTGTTAAATGCCATGTAGGAGTTTTCAATTCATAGAGACCCTGTGTATGGTATCCGAGGCTTTAAATCTTCAAGGGAGCAGAAAGTTTCATCTTTCTTCCTTGATTAGGGAAACTAATAAGTTACAATTCAGCATCATAAATGTTCAAGACACAGTTCTTTAAGTGTGGAAGCTTCTTCCCAGTCATGCCCATAGGCAGGCTTCTCTCTGATCTTTAGACACGTTGCCCCTTGGCCTCTGCCCTGATCGGACAATGTTGTAAAGTTCTTTTAGAGCTGCTGATAAATGCTCAAAGGGCACTGCACTGCACCATAAACCTCTGCCTGAAGCTCTTGTCTGTAGTTCCGTGGGTCAGCAAACCTGTTGTTGTTAGGTGCCATCAAGTTGGTTCTAACTCATAGCAACTCTATGCGCAACAGAACCATCCTCACAATTGTTATGTTTGAATCCACTGTTGCTTCCACTGTGTCTATCTATTTTGTTGGGGTTATTTCTCTTTTTTTGCTGATCATCCAATTTTCCAAGCATGATGTCCTTCTCCAGGCACTGATCCGTATAGATTACATGTCTAAAGAATGAGAGACCAAGTCTCACCATCTTTGTTTCTAAGGGACATTCTGGCTGTACTTATTCCAACACAGATTTATTTCTTCTTCTGGTAGTCCATGGTACTTTCAATATTTTTCTACAATACCAAAATCCAAATGCACCAATTTTCCTATGGTCTTTGTTATTCATTGTCCAACTTTCACATGCATTTGAGGTGATTGAAAATGCTACAACTTGAGTCAGCTGAACCTTGTCCTCAAATTCACATCTTTGCTCTTGAACTCTTTAAAGAGGTCTTATGCAGCAGATTTGGCTAATGCAATATGTAAGGTTGATTTTTTGACTACTGTTTCTATGAGCATTGATAGTGGATCCAAACAAATTGAAATATTTGACAGCTTCAATCGTTTCTCCATTTATCATAATGTTATTTATTGGTCCAGTTGTGAGGAATTTCATTTTCATTTTTTTTATATTGAGGTACAATCCATACTGAAGGTCTTTGACTTTCATCAATAAGAATTTCAGGTCCTCTTCACTTTCAGCAAGCAATGTTGTGTCATCTGCACCATCTGCATATCACAAGTTGTTAATGAGTCTTTCTCCATCCTGATGCCACATTCTTTTTCATATCACCCAGCATCTTGAATTATTTTCTCATCATATAGATTGAATAAGTATAGTGAAAGGATGCACCGTGGTGCATGCTTTTCCTGATATGAAGTCATTCAGTATCTCCCTTGTTCTGTTTGAATGACTGCCTCTTGGTCTATGTACAGGTTTCTCATTTAATTGTTCTCATTTAATTATGGGTTGGAACTGACTCGACAGCACTTAACAACAACAACAACCATTCAGAAGTGGCCTGCTCCTCCTCCTTTCTAGTCTGTCTTATTCTGGACTTTCTGCTACTGGTGGCATAATTTCCAATATCACAGCAGTACACAAGCCACCACAGTATAATAAACTGACACACATGTTTCCAAGTCATGGCCATAGGTAGGGTCTCTCAGTGGTCTTTAGTAGCCATGTAGCTCTTTGTCCTCTGCCCAGCTTAGGCAATGTTGTAAAGCTCTTGCAGGGCTATTGATAAATGTCCAAAGGTCACTCTACTCTGCCATAGCCTCAGCCTGAAGTGCTTGGCTCTACCACCATGGGTCAGCTGAGTACCAGGAGGCACCCCATTCCACAAACCAGCCTCCTGCCTGAAGGCACTCAGTTTTTTAATCTTTCCATGGGCGGGGAAGCCCAGCGCTCTGTCTCATGCTCTGGTTCTACTGCTGCCACTCCTTTGCTGCTCATTTACTATCACAGTTTTCTCTTTTCTGGATTTAAGATTGTTTGGTACCAGCACTAAACATCCAAAATTTTCATAGTTAATAGACCCTGCTTTACTATTTTATTGGTTAAAAACAAAAACAAAAACAAAAAAAAACCATGCATTATCCACACAAAATGAGCACTCCTGGGAAAGCATAGATCTCCCTATCCTCCAAGAGATGGTTTCTATGAGTATCTGCTGGTGGTGGTGGTCTGCCTCGGAGTCTGTTCCAACTCATAGAAACCCTGTACAGGGTTTCCGAGGCTGTAAATCTTACAGGAGCAGAAAGCCTCATCTTTCTCCCGCGGTGAACAGCTGGTAGATTCGAACTGCTGACCTTGAGGTTAGCAGCCCAATTCATAATTACAATGCTACCAGAGCTCCATATGAGTAACCAGTGAAAGATAAACCAGGAAAGGTGGGTACAGTCCATGAGAAAGTGTTGTGAATTCAGGCTTAGACTGATAACTTTGTCCTTCAGGCAGCTGTTAAAAAAGGGAGGCTGTCATGAGTTATAGCATCAGAAAAAATCTATTACACTCTGGTTTTAATACAGTTAGTATTCTATTTGTCATGGCTAGTATGGCAGCTCCCATAATTCACAAAGAAATTATCTTGTCTTCTTTTTAGTCCAGTTTCTTCTAACAATTATCTCAGCAATGAAGAACACCTTTATATTGGTAAAACATTCCTCCAGAGTCAGCCAACAGTAGAAATAGCTTGCAAAATTGGCAGACTGACCAAATTAATTTTTTTTTCACATTTTTTTTCTTTTTTTTAATTTAAGGTTTTTATTGTGGATGAGTGAAAGTTTACAGGGCACATCATCAGTTTCACATTCAACAATTCATATAACTTGTTTCATTACATTGATTATAATCCCCTCCATGTACAATCAGT
>NW_006408679.1:4775300-4785676 GCF_000296735.1 Chrysochloris asiatica | reverse complement strand
TGTATTTTGGTATCTTTTATGCTTTCTGATTGCCTCCAGGTAGATGTGATCAGGAGATGGGCTTCCCTTTTCACTTTTCTTCCTGAGAAATTTCAAGATACCACTTTTGGTCATTGTAACATAACATAGGATTTAATTTTCGGCCCCGTTTCCATTTTAGTCTTCCTGTCCTACTCCAAAATCCCTGTTCAGGCCTTTTATTTGTGATAAATAGTTCAGGGCCAGCTGTGGCTGTTTGTATTTAAGTGGAAACTGTCACTTTAAATTTTGAGGAGATATGTGCACATGCATAGTAGAACCCTCCAGGAGTGGGGGTGGAGTGTCCACTCACTCAGGTACCACCTCTAGTCACCAGAATGAAGGTGTGCAGACAGTGAGAAACCAATGAACATGTACAGAAAAAAGAATGTCCACACCTTTATCTCCATAGTTCTGTCAGGTGTCCATGACTTCCCTGATCATTCCCCCACTTGATCTTGTCCAAGATGGCAGCTCCTGGAGCAACTGAGCATCTTGAATTAGAAAACAATGGATTTCTTGCTTCTGCTACAAATTCCCCTAGCTGTAAGCCTTCCAGCCTTCTAAATATTCCTTTATATGTGGTTCAGAGTTCTGGCACCATTCACTTAGCCTGCTTGGTCTAGTATTCTGTGTTGTTGCTGACAGAGCTCTTTACTACACTTCTACCCGATCCGCCATCTTGTTTGTTCTACCATTGACTTTTTAATTAACACTCAAGCATTAGGCAAATCTGCTGCACAAGACCTTTTTAAAGCATGGAAGAGCAAAGATGTTAGTTTGAGCACTAAGGTGCACCTGACTCAAGACATGTTATTTTAAGTAGCCTCATATGCATGAAAAAGTTGGATAGTGGATAAAGAAGACAATAGAAGAATTGGTACATGTGAACTATGGTGTTACAGGAGAATATTAAAAGCATCATGGACTGCCAAAAGCACAAGAAGTACAGCCAGAGTGCTCCTTGGAAGCCAGGATGGCCAAACCTCGTCTGTCATATTTTGGACATATTATCAGAAGGGACCAGTCACTGGAGAAGGATGTCATGTTTGGTAAGGTGGAGGGTCAGAGAAAAAGAGGAAGGCATCAATGAGATGAATTGCCACAGTGGTGTCAGGGATGGGCTCAGGCATAGCAATGATTATGAGGTTGGTCCAGGACCAGGCAGTGTTTTGTTGTGTTGTGCATAGGATCTCTATGCATCAGTACCAACTCGATGGCACCTAACAACAGTTCCCTCCACTGCACTGTAAATGTTCTGTTTATAATGAGGAGAGGGCTAGTGCCCTGAAGAGTCTGTCCTGGATATCTGTGGTTTTAATTTTGAAGCCAGAAACCCAATCTTTCCCAGTACACAGGAGATCCATGAACTAGCTGATGGTGCATCGGTATGAGGAGGCTGCCAGACTACTGGGGCAATCCTTGTGCTGTGCTGGGAGGGGGACAGGATGGGGCTGCCTGAACAGTTCATCACAGAGAACTGTACTTTTAGTATTGGCACCACAGATCACTTATGGTTCCTTATAATCACCAGAAATACTGAGCCATTAGGGACCTGTACCATCCTTGATTATTCTCAGATTTACTTGCCTTGACGTCTGCTTAACTTACTGGAGTCCTTTCTATAAATGATTAGCATTTATTGATGATATTGCATCTCTCAGAGGGCTTGTTGCCATTGGGTAATTTGGGTCCTACTTATCTATATTTTAGGGTTGAAGATGTAATACGTGTTTTTTGTTTTCCTTCAGCTATTCTAGTTTCTCTGTGTTGTTTTTAGGAGGAAATTTGGATAGATTGAAAAGAAAAACAGCTCGCTATTCTGTTGCTATGATCTTGTTGCTAGAAACCTCTAATGCATTTACTTTAATCTTAACTTTTTGATCTTCTTTTAGATATGTATCTTATAAATAACATAATGGCTTTGTTTTGTTTTTTAACCCAATCTGACAATGTCTGTCTTCTAATAGAGAAAATGAACCTGTTCACAGTTAATAATAATGAATATGCTTTGGTTTTATTCCTTTGTTTTATTTATGATTATTACTGGTTTTAATTGGTTATTGTTTCTTTTCCTTTATTTTGGCTGTTTTTTCCTTTTTTTTTTTTCTCTGATTCAATCAAATATTTCTTCTTTCCCAAAATCCTCTTTGCCCCCATGTCTTAAAGTTCTTTATGATTTTTAGTTTGTGGTTTCTTTTTCTCCCTAAAAGTCAGGATTAAAATATTTCTGTAATAGTTTATGTTTTAAATTTTTTGCATCTCATAAAAATGCTTAATTTTTCAACTCACTTTCCTCAATTAAGATTTGTGTAATTGTTTGCTTCCTGCTATTACTCATCTTGCTGAAATGAGGCATATGATTTAAAAAGATAATGCTTCTTTTCTATTCTTCTCATTAGACTATACAAAGACAATTTACCTTTCATTCAGAATGCATCGTTAGCAAGTGATTTTGAAGAATGTTCACACCTACATGATACTCAAGTTCTAAACTCAGAAGTAAAAACAGAAGCTGATATGAATGAGGTAAAGTTGTCTTAAAATATGAACATAGTTTTTTGGTATAAATGAAATATATTTTTGAATTATAAATATGATATATGACTACTCCTCAAGATTCATCCACCCCCCCAATACGTGTTCTTACATGGTTGTTATTGTTATTGAGTGCAGCTGAGTTGGTTCCACCTCATAGCACCTTGTATAGGGATTTCTGAGGATTTTTTAATCTTTACAGGAGCAGAAAGCCTCATTTTTTTCTCCACAAAGCAGTTGGTAGCCTCAAACCACCAACCTTGTGACTCTCAGTCCAGTACTTATCCTACAGAGCCACCAAATTCCTAATTATTGTTGTTGTTGTTGTTAAGTGCTGTCAAGTCAGTCTAGACTCACTTGGTGAGCTTGAACTGGCAACCTTACATTTCAAACCAACCGTGCAGATCAGAGGGTTAACCTATACCAGGACTCCCAATTACAGAAAGCTGTAATTGCACCTATCTTATTTGGTTCCTTTGTTCATTCTTTCAGCAAATAGTACTGAGTATTTCATATATGTACTAGCCAGTGAACTAGGCACTGAAGATACAAAAGTGGGTAGAACAAGTTTCCTGTCATCCTGTAGTTGATATTTTGTTAGTAAAAATAGTGCTCAAATATAATCTCAGGGAGTGATGAGTAGTTTGAAAACAATACAAGAAGGTAAGTGAATACAGAATGATGAGAATGATCAGGGAAGCTCATGCTATCTAAAGTAGTAGCATTTCTTCTCTATTTCCACTCTGCACTTCAAACCCTTTGTATTTTTCTTCAAAGCACCTTTGTTTATTTACATTATTGACTTTAAAATAACAAAATGCAAATGTAGGAAAAACAATCAAAAGAATCCTAAAGAAACTTGTCTTCCTGTACCCATATAATATATATAATATATATATATATTTTAATTTAAGCATTATATGATAGGCACTTGTCATATCAGGCAAATGTAATGTTTTTCTGATATAATACTGTATAATATGTACTTTATTATTGTCACCCTTTAAGAATATTATATTCTGTAATAAAGGAAAAAGCCACATGTAGTTTGAAGTCTGGAAATGTATGTACCAAAATATTAAGAGTGATTGTCTGTAGATGGTAGGATTCTAGGTAATTTGTACTTTCTTATGTAGGAGGAGACTTTAAAAAGTTAGTGGAAAAACTCCATTATCTTTTATTTCATTTTTTATGAATTTTGGAAGCCCTCTCGTATACACTTATACATAGTTTGGACTTTGTACAATACTTTTACAGTCTCTATTAAATATATCATCCATTTATTAAATACATTATATTGCAAAATATAAACTACAAGAGTACAGCTTAAAGTGTAATTAAGCAAATACCCATATGGATTTCACTGAGCCTCAGAGTCTTTTATGTCTCCTATGTTTTCTCCTTGATCAAAGCTGTTGATGTCTCTATTCTACTATTGATAGCTTGTTCATCACTTTTGTTTTTGTTTCATATAATTCTGCTGCAAACATTCTGCTTATGTTGCCTCCTGGGACATATGAACAAATGTTTCTCTTAGGAATTTTGCTCAGAAAAATTTCTGGGTGAAAAAGTATGCATATTTTCACATGTACTTTATAATGTAAGATTATTTTCCAAAATACTTATAGCAATTAACACACCTTTAGCAGTCCAAAAGTTTTCATTGATTCTATAGTCTCCCCAACCTAATGTTGCTGCCAATCAGATGCATGTGAAATGGTGTTTCACTATAGTTTTAATTTATATTTCCATAAATGCTTATTTGAGCAAGTTTACATGTTATTGGTGACTCATGTTTCATCTTCTGTATGTTTTGCCCATTTATATATTGAGATTTAAAAAGAAAGCAAAACATTTTATTGTGAATCGGATGAAGGTTTACAGGGAAAATCCATTTTCTACTTAACAATTCATTACATATTTCATTTCATGTCATTGACTATAATCCCCACAATACATCCGTTATCTCACTTCTGCCCTGTGCTTCCCATTTCTATTCCTCTTCCTTTCCTAACCCCTCTGAACTTTGTCCATATGTAAATGCTACTCTTTTGATTGAAAATGATTTATTATCAAATAGCTGCATTTGATAACAAATAAATCGGAGTATCTCCCTAGAGCTATAGTTCCCCTATAAATCTATCTATTGTTTAACTGAAAATGTGAGTCTTGGAGGTGATTTCAGTTTCAGACCTGCAGGATGACTAATGGCCATAGTTTTGGGAATTCCACCAGTCTTGTTAGGCCAGTAAGCCTGTTCTTGGTTTTGTTTTGTTTTACATGTTTCTCCTAACCTATCCAGGACCTTCTAATGTGATCCCTTTCAGAGTAGTTGGTAGTTCTGGTCTCAGGGTTGTGGAGTCTGATGTTCAACTGGTCCATTAGTCCATACATCTTCAATGAATTGTTTTCATAAGTCTTCAATTTTCATCACTCTTCTATGATAAAGAGTGGAAAAGACCAATAATTGCACCTTGAATAACTACTCATGAACTTTGAAGACCACAATCACTGTTCACTAAAGTAGCATATCAGTATGCCAATTGACATCCAGGCCAAGAGACTTATTTCCTCAAGATGTTTGGTTATGTCCAAACAGTTTTATATATAACTTTTCTCCTTTAATGATTCATTACATTTATGGATATATTTGCAGCATAGACAAGTAAACATGTAGACATATCCTCTGTCAGACCAACATAGATTTGAGTATAGTCTCACTCTCCCTTCCACACCTGTTCAGGCTTAGTATCTGTTTATGCATGCACTCATTGTGGTTATTGTCAAGTGCTGTTGAGTCCATTCCAACTTATATCAGCCCTGTATAGTTTCCAAGGAGCAAGGGGTGGGTTTGAACTGCCGACTTTGCAGTTAGCAGTTCCATGCTTGTCCTGAGAGTCACACCAAGAATCCATGTATATTTGTGGGTATATTCCTACTCTCCCTCTCACAGACTTCCAGCTTTTGTGTCTATCCATGCATCCATTCATAGACCACTACAATTGTAGGATTGTATATATAACAATATTTACCTCTGTTGCCTTTACCCCTTGTACTCCTCCCAATGTCTTCCCATGCTTCCATCATTTTTTGTTGATCTCACTCTTGTTGTATATTTCTTTACCCTTCATTCAATGTAATATATTAACCTTCTAATTAGTGATTTACCCTCCCTTCCCCTACCACACTGCCAACCATCAAATAATATTTCTTTTTTGTGTGAAACCCTTCACTTTTCCTAATAATGGTCTCATTCAGCATTTGCCCTTTTGTGACTGATTTATTTCACTCAGCATAATGTTCATTCATGTTATGAGGTGTTTCTCAGATTCATTATTATTATTTAGCATTGCATAGAATTCCATTGTATGTATTTGCCATCATTTATTTATCCACCCTTCCACTGATGGGCATTTAGACTGTTTCCATCTTTTTGCTATTGCGACTAATGCTACAATTAACATGGTGTGCATTTATCTATTCAACTCCTGGCTTTAGGATATATGCTAAGTCGTGGGGTTACTTTGTGATATGACATTTCTATTTCTAGCTGTTTGATGAAGTGCCATACCATTTTCCACAGTGGTTGCACCATTTTACACTTCCAGAAGCAGTGTTCTAGTGTCTCCAAATCCTCACCAACATTTATTGTTTTCTGTTGCTCTGAATTTTGCTATTAATGCTGGGGTGAAATGATATCTCATTGTTGTTTTGATTTATATCTTAAAGCTGGTTTGAACCACAAGGTTGGCAGTTCATGCTCCTCAGAAACCCTATACAGGGTCGCTGTGGATCACAACTGACTCAATTGCACTTAACAACAACAACAAAATGACGAATGAATGCAAGCATTTCTTCTTATTTGTTGGCCACCTGAGTGTCTTCTTTGGTGAAGTGTCTGAAATGTACTTTGCCTATTTTTTAATTGGATTACTTGTCACTTTCTTGTTGAGGTGCTGAATTTTTCTATCAATTTTAGCCATTAGTTCCTTGTCTGATTTGTCATTGCCAAAAATGTCCTCACAATCTGTATATTCTATCTTTAGTCTTTGGTGAAATGTTTTGATGCACATAAGTGCCTAATTTTTAGGAGGCTCCAGTCATGTAGTTTGTATTCTGTTTTCAGGTGTGTCTAATACTGTACTTAGGCCATGTACTAAGGCCCTTAAGTTTGTTCCTATAAATAACCCCAGGTCACCGCAATTGAATGGACTAATAAATCAGGGAGATATATACTATTTACTGTCCCTTCCAAATTACTGTCAATAAGTAGAATGAAGAGCAGACAATCCAATAACTGATGACTATAAGCTGGGTCTTGCATTTTTTATATGAATAAAATAATGAGAAAAAGAAAAATGAATCAGAAGCATAAAACATCATTGTAAACACATGTATGAAGAAAGAAACAATCATAGTAAAATATATGTTTATTATGAACAACTCACAACCATTACGCTATCTGAGTTTCATTGTTTCATCATTGAAGATACTGTTTCTGATAGTCTAACTATGTGTATGGAACTTGAAAATGAAACCCAAAACCTCGTTCATGCTGGGGGGATGAGAAAATCATAGAGGTGGAAGTGTGGAGACTCTGAAGAGAATATGGTATAGGGAGCTATCAAAATGACCTATAGTAGTTGCAATACAACGTGGAAATAAAGAAGAAAATGAAATGCAAGGGGAAATATGTTTGGAAAAGGGGAGAGAAAAGCAAGTGCTTGAGAAGAAAGAAGATACAACATACTTTGACAGTGAAAGACAAAAAACTATTGATAAAGCCCCTTGACAGCAGAGAATACCAGAAAGATGTTTATCTGTGCTTTACTGACTATGCAAGGCTTGCGATTGTGTGCATCATCATAAACTATGGACAGCATTGCGGAGAATGAGTATTCTGAGAAGTGAGTTTGTTGCTATGAATTTTCCTCTCAGCACTTTTTTTTTAAATGTTTTATTGTGAATTATGTGATAGTTTACATGGGAAAACATTAGTTTTACATTAATTCTATCGTATATTGTCTCATTGCCATGGTTACAATCCCCTCCATGCATCATCAACCAACCAAAGAGTATACCCTGCAAGCCTGCCCCCGGCCCTCCGGTCATCAGCACACAGCCCCTCTACCTCTCTGGATCTCAAGTCCCCAGCTGCTCCATCTCTCCATCTCTGCCTCCATCTCAGGCATCACTGCTTCTCTGGGTAGGGTCCCGCTCTCCGTTCTTCTCTGTTGATGGTCCTAGGGACCTCCGCTCCTAGACTGGAAAGTTAATCACTCCCCTCCTTGCTATAAAATGTCTACTTTTACATTTCCAACCCTCATAATCAGTCCTGATAACAGTTATTCACTATTGTATCACAAGAGACCCAGCTGTATTTCATTTCATCAGTCCCGCCCAGACAGATTAGATACTACTCACTGGAGATTCTACCTTCCTCCAGGCCCTCTGGATCTAGGTTCCCTCTTGAAAGCTTGTAAGCCAGTCACTTCTTGCCTTTGTAGCCCCACCCCACCCTCCACCCCCGTTTTGGGTAGCCAATGTCCAAGTTGCCCATCTCTGTATACTCTGTGTGTGGAGGGGGTGGGAATGATTCTTGCTGTAAGGATTTGTTCCCTCTTTTGAGCTACTGCATCCATAGGTGTAGGTCAAGTTCATCAGATTACTCTTTGTTTTCCTCTTCTTTCTTCTTCTGGTTGAGCTCTGATCATTCAGTCATTGAAGCCAGGTCAAGTGGGTATTATCTGCAAGTGTGGGTGTTCTTGTACATATGCCCTCTCTTCTTAACAACTGGATGCTTCACTCTCCACTCTAGTCCTCTGTGGCTATGTCACTGATTCTGGGCCCAAGAGTCCCCAGGTCTTGCCACACTGCTGGCCAACCACGTCTTCACCTGCATTTACAGAAGTCTATTGAACATTGTAGGGCTTAGCTCACCGCTTCATTGCTGTTTTTCCCTCACTTCCCCTTATCGGTGACGAGCGTGGTCACCAACTCTCAGTGCTTCTTTTGCTGTGTTTCCAAGATGTTGGTATTTTGTGTTTTTCATTCTCATGTAATTCAAGAATTTTATTTTTTAAATTTCTTCTATTGTTGTTTTTGTTTAGTACATCAAGTTGGTTCCAACTCATTACAACCCTGTAGAGGGTTTCCAAAGAGCAACTTGTGAGTTTGAACTGGTAATCTTGAAGTTTCAACCAACCTTGTGGTCCAGTGCATTATCTTGCCATGCCACACTAGAACTCCATTTCTTCTATTGTTGTTGTTTGTTAAATGCCATCGAGTCAGTTCCAACTCATAGAGACACCCTGTATAGAGTTTCCAAAAAGTAAGGTGAGCTTGGACCTGCCGATCTTGCAGCTCAAACCACCCTCACAGGGTGCTACTCAGTTATCATATATTTGATTTTTCCCCTTAATCTTCCTTTTGTTAATTTACAATTTTATTATGTTTTGATCTCAGAAAGTGCTTTGTAGTATTTCAGTGTTTTAAAATTTATTGTGGCTTAACATATATGGTCTATTCTGGAAAATGTTCCATGTGTACTGAAAAATAATGGCTATTGTGCTGTTGTTGGGTGGAGTGTTTTATATATCTTTATAAAGTCAAGTTGGTTGACAGTGTTGTTTTGTTCTTCTGTGTCTTTATTGCATTTTTTTCTAATTCTGCCCTTCATTGAAAGTGGTGTATTAAAGTCTCCAACTTTTATTGTAGAGTTGTCTATTTCTCTCTTCAGCTCTGCTAGAGATTGATTATTGATTTATCTTGAGGCTGTTTCATTGGGTGCATACTTATTTGTTATGACTTTGTCCTCTTGTTCAGTTGACCCTCATAATATAATGCCCTTCCTTGTCACTTATGCTGGTTTTCTTTGTTGTTATTGTTGACAGCCGTTGAGTCAGTTCCAACTTATAGCAACCCTACATAGGGTTTCCATTGAGCAGCTGGTAAATTTGAACCACCAACTTTGTGATTAAAACCAACCATGCAGTCCAGTGCATTATCCTGCAGCACCATACCAGGACTCCTTAACATCTATTTTATCAGAAGTTAATATTTGCCATTCCTACTTTTCTTTGCTGGCCATTAATTTGTTCTATTTTTTCAATCCTTTGATTTTTAATCTTTTATTTTATTTTTTTGTCTAAGGTGTAGTTCTTGTAGATAGCATATTGATGGGTCCTATTTTATTATCCATTCTGCTGCTCTCTGTGTCTTGACTTGCAATTTAATCTGTTTACATTCAATGTAACTTTGGCTAGGTGTGGTTATTTTGTGTTGCAATTAGTTTCTTTGTTCCACATGATTTTATGTGCTGATTTAATTTGTGTGTGTGTGTGTGTGTGTGTGGTGTTCTTGCAAATATTTTCACTGCTATTGTTTTGTTTTCTAAGTTTAAAGTTTTTTCCTCTTTATTTTGAAGAGAACATTTATTCATTTTCTGAGGTTACTCTGCAATTTATTATTTTCTTCTGAAGTTGAAAAAACATCTGTTCCATCTTGAAATTGACTTGACTGTTTGTTCCCTGTATTTACTTTGTAAATTTCTTCATTTACAAATTGATAACTCTGGTTCCCTGTTTTTTAGTCTTATAGGTTTGCTTTATTTTGGATACTTCTAAATTTAGTTTAGTTCTGGGTTGTTTTATCATATGTGTTAAACTCAAGTTGTTGTCTCTCAAAGAATTTCCTTTAGTACTTTTTGTAGGGTTACCATGGGTTTTACAAATTCCCTTAATTTCTGTGTATCTGGAATAATACTAATTTCACTCTCTTATTTGAGGGACAGTTTTAATAGGTATATGATTTGTGGCTGG
>NW_006408679.1:4773865-4774844 GCF_000296735.1 Chrysochloris asiatica | reverse complement strand
GATTGTTCTAATATTGAGTGATTGAGAGATTTGTCATCAGCCTCGCTAATCTCATTGATGAAATTCAACTTCTTTTTTAAGGTGTTAAATATTTCTGAAATCTTTGTTTTGAGTTTCCTGATTTCTATTTGCTCTTTTTGTATTAATTTTAAGTTTTCACTTATTTTGTAAGTTAGTTCCTGAAGCGTTTTCCTGAATTACTCTTTTTTTTTTTTCTGTGCTTACCTTGATTTTGTCTGAAGCTTCTCCAGTTTTTCTTTCAGTTCATTGAAGATAGTTAATTCAAATGTCATTTCTTCCTCAGTAAATATTTTTAGCTCTGTATTTTGATCATTTGTTCAGTCCACTCTGTCTTCTTTCTTTATGTGAATTAAGAATATCTGTTATCTCCAAGTCACTGATATTTTTGTATTTATATTTAATTGGTGATTGTATGTTGGTGTGTTTTTGGGTACTCACCACCTGTTTCCTGGTGAGTGTGAGAGAGGGTGAGAATGTGTGTGTACTTTTCTATATGCCATTCATTTAACACAGGTGAGGGCATGTTGTGCTGGTGTTGGATGCCATCTGTCATTGATCAGGTAGTGCCCAGTGGGTGAAGCTTAGGAGCTACAGATGTGGCTGGGCAATTTGGGCACAGTTGCTGTCTCTTGCCAAGTGGGACAAGAAGCAAAAACAAGAGAAAAATACAAACTAAACAACCACAACAAAAGAAAATAAACAAAAGAGAGAAAAAGAAACAAAAAACAAGATAAAAGAAAACAATAACAAAAACTGAAAAAAAGTAGGAAAGAGAAAAACAAGTTTCAAAAAAAGAAATAAAGGGTAATTTATAGCAAGGGGGAGAAAAGAAAGAACAGTAAAGAAGGAACTAAGAAACTAAAAAAAGGAAAAGATAGGGAGAGATAAAAGAAAAGCGAACAAGTATAAGAGGAAGATAAATGGACCCCAGGGGAATAAAAACACAAAAGAAGAGAAA
>NW_006408679.1:4771968-4773747 GCF_000296735.1 Chrysochloris asiatica | reverse complement strand
CACCATCTGTCAGCCAGGGATGTTACAGGGGCAAGAATGCCTGGTCATGGATAGAGTTTCCATCTGAGGTCAGAGGAATCTGCCTGCCATACACCAGTTTCACAGTTTCTGCATATACAATTCAGTGGCATTGATTCTACCCTTTGATATACATTTTCTGAGTTGTATTGCCTCCATTAACTTAAGCTCATTGACCCCTGAATTCCCTTTCTAATCTTTAGTTGCTCTTGTTAATCTGATCCTATATTGATAGATCTTACAATAAATAGCACAGAGTTCAAGGAAGACATTCTTACTACTTAAGCTAAACTGTTGTTTGGTTTAAAGAAGACTTCAGAGAATATTTTTGTTTAATATTTAAAGATTTCCTTTCCCATATTCTCCTCCCTTGTGAGAAATCACTGGAATGTATTTTGTGTATATTCCTTTAATTCAACTTGCGTAAGTATACATTAAGCATTTTAAAATATATATTATTACTTGTTGGTATATATGTGTTAAAATTTTTTTAATTAAAAGTGATTTCCCTCAACATGTTGCTAAGTTCTTATATAGAGATAGATATAGACCTATATCTCATAGTGATGTACTACCCAAATTCCCCCACTAGCTGTCAACTCCTTCTGTGGTTGCCTCAGCTTCAGATTTCACCTTGTCTAATGCCATGCCCCTTTCTTGGGAGGTCCACATTGCAATGAATGATTATTGCAAGTATACAAAGGCTTTAATCTCAGCCCAACTTGGGACAATTTAAAGGGACACTCCTGTTCCAGAGCTTTCATAGGGTTCTCTAAGGCTATTTGGGCTGAATCACAGTTCAGCTTTCCTATCTACCCACTCCTGTTCTTTTTCCAGATTATAAGCTCGTTTCTTAATAAATATCCTGCCTGTCTCAGAGTCTGTTTCCCAGGAAATTCAAACTGTTACAGTACCTACACACACATAAACACAAAAATACGCAGTTTATTGTTTCTGATTGTTACATCATATCTCCATACATCAAAGATATGTATATATATATATATGTATGTATGTATAGTGAGAGAGAGAGAGAGAGAGTGCTATTCTCCTAGTGGACTCCTGGTGTGGCACTATGGTATAAGCACTGGACTTCGAACCACAAGGTTGGAGGTTCAAACCCACCAGCTGATCCTGGGAAACCCTCTACAGGGTCACTATGAGTCAGAACCAACTCAATAGCACGTAATAACAACTCTCTTAGTTATAGGCACTTAAGTTACTTCCAAATCTTTACTACCACTAAAAAGCCTTTTTGTGTGCTAGGTAAAAGTTACTCTAGGCTGAATATACTTAAGAGTAGATAGCTCTCATATTCATTTCATTTAAAATACTACTATCTTGGTCTCCAGCAAGAGTATTGCTGTTGTTATGTACCATCTCATCAGTTCTGACTCATGGCAAAACTATACACAACAGACGAAAACAATGCTCAGTTTTGTGCCATCATCACAACTGAAGCTACGTTTGAGCTCATTATTGCTGCCATTGAGTCAATCCATCTCATTAGGGGTCTTCTTCTTTTTCTATGACCCTCACTTTACCTAGCATGGTCTTACTCCAGATACTAATCCTTCTGACAACATGTCCAAAGTACAAGAGACAAAGTCTCATGATCCTGGCTTATAAGAATCATTCTGACTGTACGTCTTCCAAGACATATAGTCCTTTCAAGATTCTTTGCCAACACCATAATTCAAATGCATTGATTATTATACCATCTTCCTTATTCACCATCCAATTTTTACATGCATATGAGGC
>NW_006408679.1:4753013-4771768 GCF_000296735.1 Chrysochloris asiatica | reverse complement strand
TTACCTTTTGTGCAGTAGATTTGCCTAAGGCAATCATTTTATTTCTTGATTGTTGCTTCCTTGAGGATTGATTGTGGATTCAAGCAAAGTAAAGTCTTTGACAACTTCAGTCATTCCTCCCTTTATTATGATGTTATTTATTGGTCCAGTTGTTAGGATTTTTGTTTTCATTACGTTGAAGCGCAATCCACATTGAAGGCTGTATTCTTTGATCTTTATCAGAAAGTATTTCAAGTCCTCTTTGCTTCCAGCAAACAAGGTTGTGTCATCTGTTTATCACAGATGTTAATGAGTCTTCCTCCAATCCTGGTGCCAGGTCTTCATATAATCCAGCTTCTCAATTACTTGCTCAGCATATGTATAGTGAAAGGATACAACCTTGATGCATACCTTTCTTGCTTTTAAACCATTCAGTATCTCCTTGTTCAGTATCTCTTGGTCTATTTACATGTTCCTCAATGTGAACAATTAAGTGTTCTGAAATTCCCATTCTCTACAATATTGTCCATAGTTTGTTATGATCCACACAATCTAATGCATTTGTATAGTCAATAAAGCACAAACAAACATCTTTCTGATTATTCTCTGCTTTCAGCCAAAGTTTATCAGATGTCAGCAATGATAGCTCTGGTACCATGTCCTCTTCTGAATTGGGTTTGAATTTCTGGCAGCGCCCTCTCCATGTACTGTTTTAATTGTTTTTTTAATTATCTTCAGCAAAATTTTACTTACATTAATGCTATTGTTCAATTTATGAATTTGTGGGGTTGCCTTTCTTTGTAATGAGCACAAATATAGATCTCTTCCAATTGGGTGGCCAGGTAGCTTTTTCCCAAGTTCCTTGGCATAGATGAGTGAGTGCCTCCAGCACAGAATCAGATTATTGAAACATTTCAGTTTGTATTCTATTCCTGGAGCCTGTTTTTCTCCAGCATCTTCAGTGCAGCTTTGACATCTTCTTTCATTACTATCAATTCTTGATCATATTCTGCCTCTTGAAATGGTTGAACGTCAACCATTTATTACTTTTGTCTTCTTTAAAAAAAAAAAAAATTATTTTAACTTTTTATTGTGAATTGAATAAAGGTTTACAGACAAGATCTGCTTTACCTTCAACAAATCCTACACTTTGTTTCATCTCAATGATTGCAATCCCCTCCATGCAACAACAGCTATCCTGCCTCCTCCTTATGGTTCCTATATGAATTCCACAAACCTTCCCATCTTTCTGAACTTTGTCCTTAGAAAACTGTTGACCTTTTGATTTTGAATGACTGACCATTCTACGGTTAGTATAACTTGCTAGTCTTGTTGGTCCCCTCTATAAATTTACCTACTGCTTGTCTGAAAATTGGGCCATGGGGTTAGTCCCTTTCTAGACCTTGTTTTGGCTGATGATATTGAGCCTCATCATCTCTTCCAACAGATGTAGTTAATTTGATTCCTGTAGATTCCATCTGATGAGGTACAGGTTCATAATTGCCATTTATGTTGCTGAAATAAGTCATTGATCTTGTGATTCTATTATTTCTATCACCAAGGACCTTTTACAAATACTGATCATTTCTCTTTGTTTCCAACTTTTCACATTCCAATCACCAGTAATTATTAATACATCTTGATTACATATTTGATCAATTTCAGACTGCTGAAGTTTATAGAATTCTTCAATTTCTTCATCTTTGGAGTTAGTGGTTGGTGTGTAAATTTGAATAATAGTAGTATTAACTGGTCTTCCTTGTTTGCATATTACCCTATCACAGACATCATTATACTTAGAGACAGATTTTTAAATGCTCTTTTTGATGATAAATGTGATGCCATTCCTCTTCAGTTGTTTTCATTCCTAGTATAGTTGTTGTTGTTGTTAGGTGCCATCGAGTTGGTACCGACTCACAGCAATCCTATGAACAACAGAACGAAACACTGCCCAATCCTGGGCCAACCTCACAATTGTTGCCATGCTTGAGCCAATTGATGCTGCACTTAGCCAGTCCTTCTTGCTGGGGGTCTTCCTCTTTTTCTCTGACCCTCCACCTTACCGAACATGATATCCTTCTCCAGTGACTGGTCCCTCATGAGAACATGTCCAAAGTATGAGAGATGAAGTTTGGCCATCCTGGCTTCCAAGGAGCACTCTGACTGCACTTCTTCCAACACAGATCTGTTGGTTCTTTTGGCAGCCCATGGCACTTTGAATATTCTCCTTCAACACCATAATTCAAAGGCATCAATTCTTCTACAATCTTCCTTATGTCCAGCTTTCACATGCATATGAAGTTATTGAAAATACCATGGCTTGGGTCAGGTACACCTTAGTCCTCAAGCTGACATCTTTGCTCTTCAACACTTTAAAAGGGTCTTGTGCAGCAGATTTGCCTAATGCAATACGTCATTTGATTTCTTGGCTGCTGCTTCCATTAGTGTTGATAGTTGATCCAAGAAGAATGAAGTCCTTGACAACTTCAATCTTTTCTCCATTGATAAGAATATGATTGTCCAATTCAAAATGGTCAATACCCGTTTCCTAGTTGACACAGAAAGCATAGCAACCAAAGAAAATTTCCTTATTATGAAAAGATTTTCAAGCCACATTCCATATAATGATGAGCTTTGGAGTCACAGATTCAACTTCAGCCTTACTGCTTGCTAGTGATACAGGCTGACTAATAGAAGTTTCCTCACTCTGATTCTCAGTTCTTTGTATGCAACGGGAGTAATAATTACTATCTCCCAGGGTCATTATAAGGAATAGATGAAGGTAATATGCTTAATACAGCACCTAGGACATGATATCAAACCGATCAGAGCCTACACTTCTGTCTACATAAAGATCACCTGGGGATATTGGTGACATGCAGATTCTGATTTCAGTATACCTGAGGTGAAAATACAAATTTTCAACAGTGGGTTAAATTGGCATGAACTGGTTTGACATTGTGATTAATGTATTCTCAAAATGTATTTTTCAAACCTGCATGCACAGTAGATTCGCCTGTTCACATTTCAAATGATTGATATTCCTGGGCTCTACTCCTAACTTTTTAAGTCAAAATTTCTGGGAATAGGGCCTGAGAATTTGTATTTGAAATGAACTTTCCAGTGATTATTAAGTAGTCACTCTAGCATAGTCTTTCTTTGGGGACTAATGCCTTATTGGAGTCCTGGTATGGTGCTTTTGGATAAGCACTAGACTGCTAACTGCATAGTCGGTGGTTCAAACCTACTAGCTGATCCTTAGAAATTCTATAGAGGGTCTCTAGAGCCAGAATCAACTCTACAGCACTAACAATATGCCATTTATTTTATATTCATGTATTTTCTTTAACATGGAAGTATCAGATATGTGATAATACTGTGGTATTTAATTAAATTTGAGTGATTTATCATTTAAAATTTAAGTCTCTGTTGTCCTAAATTAAAAAGAAATGTTATGTTAGTTTTAGACTGTCACTGACACATTAACATATCTGTTCAATTAGATTTTGAATAGTATTCAACAGAAGATAGATTTGAGAAAAATATATGCACCAATATTTGAAGTACATTTACGTTTGAGAATTCCTGCTGAGAGTTTTTCTCCAGAAAATTCTGAGGAAAACATTGGTGAAGCTGACAGGTGCTCTGGGAAATCCATCATGTGTTTTGAAGATGAAATGTCAGATGATTATAGTGAAGAACTGCCCACAAAAGTTGAGAAAAAAAGAAAATTTAGTTACAACCTTGAAGGACGTCTTTTAGGTAAGATGAATAAGACTATTAAGAACAGAGAGAAATAGCTTAACAGCCAGAAAAATAACAAATCAGAGGAAGTTTTAGTAGTTTGAGTATTATCAACTTATAGGTATACAAAGATTGGTAGGGCAATATACAAAAAGAGGGAGGTGGCAGAAGCTTAATGAAAACAGGTGAAGACACAGGGAGGTATGCAAGAGCTAAAAGGGACAGAGGTGATATATACACAACCTTGGAATAATGGTGCACTGTGCATAGATGCATGAACTGAGACATAGTCTGAATGGGTAATGGAGAAGTAGGATAAAATATATACTTATATATCCCACAAATATATGAGTTTGAAAGAGGATATTAGTACATGAGTATTTACCTTTCCTGAAAATGTAACTTTAAATGTGGTGGAGCATGGTGGTGGTCGTTACATGCCATGGAGTCAGTTCTAACACACAGTGACCCTGTGTAGGGTTTCCAAGGCTGTAAATCTTTATGGGAGCAAAAAGCTCCCGTGGAACTGCCAGTAGTTTCAAACTGCTGTCTGTAAGATTAGCAGCCCGACTCAAAACCACTTTGCTACCAGAGCTCCTTATGGTATAGTATACAGCAGGCTAAATAATGAAAACTTTACAGATATAATCAAATATCTTAAGGCCATGAGTTTATGGACCTGGGGGCACAGGACCATAGTCTCAGGGGACATGGTCAATTAGCATAACAGTCCACAAAGACAATGTTCTACATCCTGTTTGAGTAGCATCCAGGATCTTGAAAGCCCATAATCATAGCTGTCTGTGGTGCATCTATTGGTCTCTTCATGTGCAGAAGTAAGAAAAATGATAAGAATTGAAGAGACTCGGAATCAATCAGCCCAATAGACTAACAAAAAATGTGAACACCAATCTTCACAACTCTGAGACCAGAAGAACTAGATGACGTCTGGCTACTACTACCAACTGCCTGGCTAGCGATCACATTAGAGGGTCCTGAATAGAGTGGGTGAAAATGTGGAACAAAACTCAGAATTAGCTAGTTAAAAAAAAACAACAAAAAAACAGGTTTACTGATCAGAAAGAAACAGGAGGAACCTGAGACTATGACCCTCAACCACCCTCATGTTTGGAATGGAACGCATCCTCACAGTCTAATTTTTTTCACCCAATAAGTGGATAGGTTTATAGGGGAGATAACAGAACTAGTAAGGTATGTTCAGCATGGAACAGTCAATCATTCCAAATCAAAAGGGCAACATTTTGCTAAGGACAAATTTGAGAAGCGATAGGAAGGTGGGTGAAATGGAAATAAGAACGACAGGGAGGAAGCAGGATGATTTGTTGCATGGAGGAAAATGTAATCATTGAGATGAAACAAATGTATGATTTGTTGAATGTAAAGCTGATGATCTTATCTGTAAACCTTCACTGAATTCACAATTATAAGTTTAAAAATTTTTTGAATAATGCTCAAAGTGAGCATAACCTACTCATAAGTTTTCATTTGTGATACATATAAGTTAATAACAGCATATACATTTTTGTTTCAACCCACATACAATTTCACACTGAGTAGGCATAGGGACATCCTTCATCATGATGCTTGTTAGAAATGCAGACTCTGGGAATCCACCTGAGGTATCCTTAATCAGAATCTCAGAGTAGGGTTTACTACTTGAATATTGCCTTTCCAGTTCATTCTTATGATATTTGGAAAGGACTGGATTATATAAATTTATCATTTTGCTGATTTAAATATCAATCAGTTTTTATTCTCTCTTTCTTTCAATGGATTCTAATAGAAATGGAAATAGCAACTGAGTCTGAGAATAAATGCACATATGAAGAGTAAGTATTAGACATTTGTGAAATTACAATTAATTGTATTTTATGTTAATTACTACAATAATTTGAATTTACGCTTTTATTGTTTTCTCTCAGACTTTCAGAATTCCCTACAAATCTCTTTATAGTTCCCAACAGATTGGAATTTTCAATAAAAATTCAAAATATGGTGACTAATATTGAAAAATGTATAAGTAAGTATTTTTAAAGTTTATATGTATTGTCTTATCTTGATAACTTGTCATAATTTCAGACATCTGATACTTTGCCCATGAATATGATAGATGAATATATTTATAGTTTACTTTGTTGTTGTTAAGTGCCATCAAGTCAGTTCAAACTCATAGTGAACCTGTATAGGGTTTCCAAGGAGCAACTGGTGAGCTTGAACCACCAACCTTGCAGTTCAAACCAATTTTGCAGTCCAGCGCATTAGCCCGAGTGCGACACTAGGACTCTAGGAGATCATAAATTAATACTTGGGATCAAACAACATGCATTTGGAATTATTTGAGTGAATTATACAGATAACCATAGAATGCATTAAATACAGAAATTAAAATAGCACAAGACTTGGATTTTTTCAGTAATACACTACAATATTTTATTGAACTATGCAGTAAATCAATTTGACATCAGTGGTTTGAACCCTGCAAATAAACAATATCTTTTGTACTAACATAACAAAGATACTATTTCTCTCTTAAAAAGACTTTTAATATTTTTTCAAGTTGTGTGTCCACAATCTGAAAGTACATGGTAACAAAAAAATGACCTCCACAATGCATACTTTTCCCGCAAGCTATGCATTTAGAAGATATATAACACTATATTCCCTAGTGCCTTATATTTTGCATCCTTTTCCAGTTATGTAACCATGGTTCACTGAATTTATAGTTTTCCATCCAGACTTTACTGGTTTCCAATGCATTATTTGATTTATTTTTGCAAACCCAAAAATTCCAGTTGTTTTTTCTTTTGGTTTTGTAATTATCACCAACAATTAAGTTTCTTCTTTCTCAGAAACTGTAATCAATATGCCCTTAGAAATTTCAAATTACTTGTATTTCCTATCATTATAATGAAAAATGCATTAAAAATATGGGTTTATTTTTTTAAAAATCAAGATCCACCATAGTTTTGTAATTCTTGACGTTAGTCCATTTGAAACAGTTAAATAGGAGTTTCTTGCTAAGTACAATCCAGAGAGATTTATATCTTGCACACTGTAGACCTAAGCTCTTTCACAACAACTGTAGTCTCTTATTAGAATGACTCTTCCTCCCATGCCCTCACATTTTACTCAGTAATCCATAGATTGGTTCCATTGTCTTCTAACTTTCAATATTGCAGATGAGGAGTTTGATGCTACTCTGACTTTCTTTCCTTTGTAAATCTTTCTAAATCATTGGTGATTTCTTTACATAAATAACTAGTTATTTCTGTCCAATGAGTTATCATTTGGAATTAGAAACATGACTACAATAAAGCTAAATAAGCATTGCTCTTTCTTAAAATTCAATGAAGTTTTTCAATATGAAGAACTAAGTCAGTCTCTCCATTTATTCTTTACTCTCTCCCTCTGGAATGTTTGTTGTTCATCCTTGGACTCTCTGGGTCTGAGCATCTCATTATTTTCATATCTTTTGTTGCTGTTGTTATGAAATGCTTCTACCATTCAGATATTTAAATGCTTTTATTATGAGATAATTTGAAGCTTACAGAAGCGTTGCAAAGTATAGTACCGAGGTACCATATAGTTCCCATGCTTTCTCTATCCATAGTACCATTATTTAAACTAAGAAATTAGCATGAACACAATACTACTGATAAAACTAGACACTTTACTTGGATTTTCCCAGTTGTTTCACTAATGCCAGGACCCAACATTGCATTTAGTGGCCACAGCTCCTAAGTCATCTCTATCTTTCTTTGTCTTGAGATTTTGGAAGAGTACTTATTAGTTACTTTATAGATTGCCTCTTAATTTTGCTTTGTCTGAATTCATTTCATGATGCATTTGAGGTCAAACATTTTAAAGGAGAATATCACAGCAGTTGTGTGCTCTTTTCAGTGCATCATATTAGGTGGTACATGATGTTAACATGTCTTCTTATTGGTGACGCTATGCTTCATCTTTTGGTTAAAGTTGTGTCTTTCAGGTTCGTCAGTTATATAGTTACTGTACTTTCTAATTTATAAAGTGACTATAAATATATGAAATTTTACTATATTATAATTAATAAATATTTGGGAAAAACACTTTGATATTATGCAAATATCATAAGACCCCTCAAAATTTTACCCACTAATTTTAGCATTCATTAGTAAGTCTTGTCATTACTGTTGTATTCCATTTCTCTCACTCCTTATGTTGTTGTTGTTAAGTGCTGTTGAGTTGATTCCGACTCATAGCAATCCTGTATAAGGTTTCTGAGGAGCTATTGGTGAGTTTGAACCACCAAACTTGTGGTTCAAACTGACCTTGCAGTCCAGCGCTTTATCCCACAACACCACACCAGGATGCTCTCCTTATACATTTACTAAATAAGGAATACTTGGCCCTTCTTCTCCATTTATTTATTTCTTGTTATTTAAATCAATATGGACTAGCTATATACAAGAGTAAGTAAAGTATTGCTACTAGAGTTCCAGGTCATACGTGCTCTGGTTTATTCCAGATAAGACAAGGTTAAACATGTCTCTGTGATCAGTATGGCTGCAAAGTTATCTTAGTAATACACTTGTCTGAGTCTCATGAGAGTGCCTTAAAAAAACTACAAAAACCCACACTAACAACAGTCAATTAAAACAGTGGTTTTCAAGGAAAACTGCTGGGCCATTAAATTCAATGCAGGGAAGTCAGCTCAAAAGAGTATTGTTGTTGACAGGTGCCATGCATTTAGTTCCAATTCATAGTGACCCAATGCACAACAGAACAAAACACTGCCCTGTCCTGTCGCATCCTCACAATTGTTATATTTGAGCTCATTTTTGCTGCCACAGCATTAATCCATCCAGTTGGGGTGGGGGCGGTCTTCCTTTTTATTTTTGCTGACTCTCCACTTTATCATATCTTTCTCTAGGGACTGGTCCCTTCTAATAACATGTCCAAAGTAAAAGAGATCAAATCTTGCCATCATCACTTCTAAAGAACATTCTGGCTGTACCTCTAACAAGACAGATTTATTCATTCTCTGGCAGTCCGTGGTACTCTCAATATTCTTCACCAGTGCCATAATTCAAATGCATCAATTATTATGTACTCTTCCTTATTCACTAGTGAACTTTCACATGCATATGAAGCAATTGAAAATACCATGGCTTAGGTCAGGCACACCTTTGTCCTCAAACTGATGCCTTTGCTCTTGAATACTTTAGAGTGGTTTTGTGCAGTGTGTAATTTGATTTCTTACCTGCTATTTCCCTGAATGTTAATTGCAGATCCAAGCAAAATGAAGTCGTTGGCAACTTCAATCTTTTCTCCATTTATCGTGATGTCATTTATTGGTCCAGTTGTGAGGATTTTGGTTTTCTTTACATTGAGGGGCAATCCATACTTAAAACTATAGTCTTTGATCTTCATCAGTAAATATTTCAAGTCCTTTTCATTTCCAGCAAGCAAGATTGCATCATATGCAGATCATGGGTTGTTAATGAGTCTTCCTCTAATCCTGATGCCACATTCTTCTTCAGTAATCCCGTTTCTCAGATTATTTGCTCAGCATTCAGATTGAATAAATATGGTGGCAGGATACACACCTGACACACACCTTTCCTGCTTTTAAGTCATTCACTGTCTTCTTATTCTGTTCAAATGACTGCCTCTTTATCGATGTACATGTTCTTCAATGAGCACAATTAAGTGTTCTGAGATTTCCACTCTTCACAATCTTATCCATAGTTTGTTATGATCCATACAGTCCAGTGGGCTTTGCATAGTCAATAGAACACAAGTAAACAGCTCTCTGGTATTCTCTGCTTTTCAGCAATGATATCCTTCATTCCATGTCTTCTGAATCCAGGTTAAATTTTTGACAGCTCCCTGTAAATGTACTGCTGCAATCGTTTTTAATTATCTTCATCAAAATTTTATTTGCTTGTGATATTAATAATATTGTTATATGATTTCTGCATTCTGTTGTGTCACCTTTATTTGAAATGGGCACAAATATGGATCTCTTCCAATAGGTTGGAAAATACCTCCAGTATTATATCAGTTTGCTGAAACATTTAAATTTGTATTCTATCCATTCCTGGAGCTTTGTTTTTTTGCCAATGCCTTCAGTGCTGCTTGGACTCCTTCCTTCAATACCATCTTTTCTTGATCATATAATATCTCTTGAAATTATTGAGCACTGACCAATAGTTTTTGGTCTAGTGACTCTGTGTATTCCTTCCATCTTCTTTTGATGCTTTTAGCATCATTCAATATTTTGCCCATAGAATCCTTTAATATTATAACCTGAGACTTGTTTTTTTCTTCAGTTCTTTCAGCTTTAAGAAATGCTGAGTATGTTCTTCCTTTTGGTTTTCAAACCCCAGGTCTTTGCACATTTCATTATAATATTTGGCTTTGTCTTCCAGAGCTGTCCTTTGACATTTTCTGTTCAGCTCATTTATTTCATCATTTCCTCCAGTTGCTTTAGCTTTTCAATACTGAAGACCAAGTTTCAGTCTCTTCTGCATTCCATTTTATAGTCTTTTCTCTTTTTTTCTGTCTTTTAAATGACTTTTTGCCTTTTCCGTGTGTGATGTTCTTGATGTATCCCACAACTCTTGTGATCTTCCATCATTAGTGTGTCAAATCCGTTTTTGAGATGGTCTCTAAGATCAGGTAGGATCTATTTAATGTCATATTTTGGCTTTTGTGGATTTGTTTTAATTTTCTTCATCATCAACTGAAGTTGCATATGAGCAATTGATACACTGTTAATTCTGCCCGTGACCTTGTTTTGACTAATGATATTGAGTTTTTTCATAATTTCTTCCCGCAGATGTGGTCAGCTTGATTCCTTTGTGTCCCATCCGGTGAGATCCAGGTATATAGTCACCTTTTATATTGTTTAATAAAGGTATTTTCAGTGATTAAGTCACTGGTCTTGTAAATTTTGATCATGCTGTGTCCAGCATCACTCTTATCACCAAGATCACATTTTCCTACTACAGATCCTTACTCTTTGTTTCCAGATCACCAGTATTTATTCTTACTCTTTTGTATTCTAATCACCAGTAATTATCAATGCATTATGATTGCATATTTAATCAATTTGAAATGGAAGAAGCTGGTAAAATTCTTCAATTTCTTCATCATTAGCTTTAGTGGATCTTGTGTGAATTTGAAAAATAGTATTATCAACTGGTCTTGTTGTTGTTGTGTTGTTAACTGCCGCTGAGTCAATTCTGACCCATAGTGACCCTGTATAAGGTTTCCAAAGAGTGACTGGTGAGCTTGAACCTCCGACTGTGCAGTTCAAACGGCTTTGCAATCTGGCGCATTAACCCACAGTGCCACATCAGGACTCCAGCTGGTCTTGTAGATGTATGTGTATTATCCTATCACAGACAGCATTTTTCTTCAAGATAGATCTTGAAATATTTTTCAGTTTGGCTTGCACCTCATTGTAAAGAAAACAAAAATCCTCACAACTGGGCCAATAAATACTATCAAAATAAATGAAGAAAAGATTGAAGTTGTTAAAGACTTCACTTTGCTTGTATCCAGCATCAACACTCATGGAAGCAGCAGTCAAGAAATCAAATGATGTATCACATTAAGCAAATCTGCAAAAGACCTATTTAAAGTGTATCAGAGCCAAAATGTCAGTTTGATGGTTAAAGTGTTCCTGACCCAGGCCATATTTTCAGTAGCCTCATCTGCATGTGAAAGTTGGACAATGAATAAAGAAGACTGTAGAAGAATTGATGCATTTGAGTTATGGTATTGGAGAATAATATTAAAGGTACCATGGACTGCTAGGGGAAAAAAAAAATCTGTGTTGGAAGAAGTACAACTTAGAAGTCAAGATGGGAAGACTTTGTTTCTCATACTTTGGATATATTATCAGAAGGGACCAATCCCTGGAGAAGGATATCATGTTTGGTAAAGTGGAAGGACAAAGAAAAAGAGGGAGACCCCCAACAAGGTAGATAGGCACAGTGGCATCAGTGATGGACTCAAATGTATCAGCAATTGTGAGGATGTTCTAGGACTGGATGGTATTTTGTTTTGTTGTAGATAGGGTGGCTGTGAGTCAGAACTGACTCAATGGCAGAACTTAACAACAATTGTTATAGATATAGTAAACCCTTATCAGCTCTATGGCTTTCAAATATTTTCTGTCATTCTGTAGATTGCTTTCTCACTTTGTTGATGAAGTCTTTTGATGTATAGAAGTTTTTAATTTTGATAAAGTCTAATTTATCTACTTTTTTGTTGTTTCTCATGCTTTTGGTGTCATATCTGAATCCATTATCAAAAACAAGGTCTTGAAGTCTTGCCTCTATGTTTTCTTTGTGAAGTTTCATGATTGTAAGTCTTATGTTTAAGTCACTGATCCATTCTGAGTTCAGTTTTAGTGGTACAACTTCATTCTTTTGCGTATTGGGATCCAGTTGTTCCAGTATCACTTATTCATGACATTATCTTTTCCCCTTTGATTGGACCTCTCACCTGTCAATTGCTTATATGTACATTTCATTTCTGGACTCACAGTCTATTCTAATGATCTATTTATCTATCCTTATACTGGTACCATACTATTTTGATTACTATTGCTTTGTAGTATATTTTGAAATAAAGAAATATGAATTCTTTTACTTTGTTCTTTTTAAAGATTGTTTTGGCTACTCAAAGCCTCATTCAATTCCATAGGAATTTAAGCATTAGCTTTTGTGCAAAAAAAGACTGATGAAATTTTGATAAGGATTGCATTAAATCCTTATCACTTTGGGAGGTATTAACATTTTAAAAGTATTAAGTCTTTCAGTCCAAGAACGCTGAATGCCTTTCCATTAATTTAGGTCTTTTTAAATTTCTTTCAGTAATTTTAATTTTCTGTTTATAAGTCTTTCATCTCCTTTGATAAATTTAGACACTACACCTATCTTTAAATTCCATCTATCAGTATAGAGTACTAGCTAGTCTTCAGAATAACTCAGGTTCATTTTTCAATAGTTCTAGATGTCATGGGTATTTATAGTGTTTGCAGTAGTACTACTGAAAATATTAATTTTTTAATTATGTATTCTAGCCACAATTATTCCTCTTTGCCAAGATCCCCGTCTGTCTGTTTTTATTGATTTGGCTTCAATTGTGGATTTACCTAATAAGACAGAAAATGTAAGAGGAAGTAAGAAGAGCAAATGGCCAGATTGTCAGATCCTTTTTGAAACAGACCCTGTCTACCAAAATAAAGTAAGCTTTACAAGTTTATTTCAGGGAATATTTGGTTTAAGAAGCAAGAATCCATGGAAATTCATCTTTGATGAGAGGGATTTTTTTAAAAGATTAGAATATCTTGAGTCATGCCAACTGGAAAACTATTACCAGCTTATCTTCCCATATCTTCTCCATGATCTCTTATCTAAACTCATCTCTGTGTGTCTTTTCTAATGTCTGCTTTGCAAATGAGCTTTCTCTTCTGTGGTTCATAATATTGACTTTTTAATACATTTGTTTGCCATGGCTCCAACTCTTTCCATTGTCATGTACCTGGGTAATTTTTCCAAATACACAACAAAATATAATTGACTTAACTTGCACTAGTATTCTACCTATCCAGATTAGTCTCCCTGCAACTTGGGAATGCAGTGAGGTCCCATAATATACAGAGCTGCCATTTTTAGAGCTATGCATAGAGAATATATGTTCTAAAGGACAGTGGTAAGCAAGGAAATAAATGAATTGGTATTTCCAATTGTTGTTGTGTTCCATCAAGTTGGTTCTGGCTGATAGTGACCCTGTATAGGGTTTCCAAGGAGTGGCTGGTGAGCTTGCACCACTCTTGAGATTTAAACCAACCTTGCTGGTGAGCTTGAACCACTGATATTGCAGTTCATTCCAACCTTGAAATCCAGCACATTAGCCAACAACACCACAACAGGAGTCTACTATATGGTTCAAAACACTATGTTAATTATAAAGTTAAATAGTTTAGTAAATCATTACATAAAAACTAAATAGGAAAATTTCACATCAATTTTTTTTGAAGTTTTCTTTTTTCAACATTGCTGCTGTTGTTGTATTCTGTAAAGTTGTTTAAGACTCATAGTGACCCTGTCTTCATAGGGTTTCCAAGAGCAGATGGTGGGTTTGAACTGCTGCCCTCGCAGTTACCTGTCATTCTTACACATTTAATAGAGGTTCTTAACAAAATGAAGTTCATGTAATATAATCATTTATTTCAAAATTATTAACTATTAGACCATACTGTCTTAATTTTGAAAGTAAAAATACAGTCTTAAGTTTTCATCCTTTTTATTTACAGATTGTGAGTCTCCTAACTATTATTGGGAATTCGATGGGACTAGTTAATACTTACAGCTACAAATTTCTAAAGTATTGTACCATAGTAGAAAAAGCCAAAATCTTGAGTATGAAAATGTCATCTATGAAAGGAGAATTAACTTCAACACAGTTTAAAAATATACTAGATAAATTCAGAAAATACCTTATATATATCGTGAATATGACCGTTGAAAAACGCATTGGTATTTTCAAAGTTATGAGTATTGATTATCAGTCAGAATGCTTACCATATGTTGATGATGTCATAAATAAGTGCCACACATGCTTGAGACTTATAATACAACAAAAGAATGAAAGTCTATTGGAAGTAAGTGTTTTGAATTTTTCTATTTGCATGAGCTTATTATATTTTTAAATATATATACTTAGAAAATATATGTGTATCTTGATCAAATATCACTCCCTCAAAGAAACCTTCTTTGACCACTCCCTTTAAAATTGTACCCTATGTCACTCCCTTCTCTTCTTTCCCTTGCTTTATCTTTATAACAGGTATCACTACCTAACATGGTATATGTATTTTTGTTTGTTGATCATCTCCTTTGCTAGAATGTAAGCTCCAACTAGAATGTATATTATGGAGTGTCTGAGCTAAGTCTTTTAGAACCAATACATATTAGAGTTTCACTGCGGTTTATGGTTGACTTCTTTTTTAAGAAGGCTTCTGGATGGGCTGGCCACTGTGGTTTGGAACCTCTACATAGATTTCAGACCTGAGAAAATATAGTAGCACTCAAAATAACCTACCAATTAATTACTTATTTCTACCTATCACCCATGTGTGGAGCTGTGGGTTAAGCACTGGACTGCTAACAAGAAGGTCTGCTCTTCACACCCACCAGCAACTCCTCAGAAATCCTTTAAAAGGTTGCTGTGAGTCAGAACAGACATGAAGGCACTTAACAGCAACAACAGTATATTGTTGTAGTTGTTGGTATTAAATTGCTCTTGTTAAGTGCTATCAAGTCAGTTCTGACTCATAATGACCCTGTGTAGGGTTTCCAAGGAGCAGCTGGTGGATTTGAACTTCTGACCTTGTGATTTGAAGTCCAATGCTGATCCACCACCAGGAGTCCTGTTATGAAATAGGTCCCTGGAATAGAGTAGTGGAAAGGATAGGCTCATTCTTGCATTCATAGAGTCCAGCATAAGATACATATTCAACCAAGCAGTTCTACTAAAATGCTCTGACATGATAAGTAGAAGTTTCTGTTATAATATATAACAGAAGTACCTATCTTATGCCAGGCAAGGTCATGTACAACTTGCTCTATGAAGTTCTAACACCTAAAGGAAGAGTAGCTGGGTAGTTGGGATTAGTGTGCAGGCAATGGGAAGATAATCTGTAGGTCAGGCAGCACGCAATTTGTTCATGGCATTGCAGGAACTGGCAAATTAAATCTCTGTAGTCAGAAAGGCTGAAAGCTTCTCATGCTCCAAGAACTGTAGGCCAGACAACAATGAGACAAACTCAGGATCAAAAAAGATATTTTCTTAAATCCCAGACATCCATTTATATCATGGCTGTAGGCCACACCCCCAAGAAAACTCCTCTTCCAACTGATGACTGGCTGCTCACATCAGGTCACAAAAGGGGATGTGATTACATAATGTCTGCCAAGCCACTAAGAATCATAGCTTAGCCAAGTTGACATGGAACATTAACCATCACAGCTACTATACCTTCAGCCATCATCTCCTCATCCCAGGAGAGAAGAAAGCAACACAGAAGAGAATCTCTCAACTCTATTTTTATTAATATTTCCCAGAAGTACCCCACACTTTGCTTATATTATATTTTCCAGAACTGGTTATGTAGTCTTAACTGGTTACATGACATCTCAAATAAATTCAGTTTTTATTTTAAGGAAATGAAAGTTAGGTTAGGTAGCAAGCAGATACTGTCACATCAAGAAATGGGAACAGAAAGAGCTAAGCACATCAGAACTACTTCATTTCATTTCAGTGGTAGAATATTCTGTGACAAATGATTGTTGTTGTTATTAAGTGTTGTCAAGTCAGTTCTCACCCTAGCGATCCTGTATAGAGTTTTCAAGGAGCAACTGGTGAGCTTCAACCACAACCTTGCAGTTCAAACTGACTTTGCAGTCCAGTGCATTAACCTACAGTGCCACACCAGGACTTCATTACAAGGGACTTGTTGTTATGTGCCATGGAGTCAGTTCGAACTCATAGTGACCCTGTACAGGGTTTCTGTGACTGCAAATCTTTACAGGAGCAGAAAGCCTCATCTTTCTATCGCCAGACAGCTGGTAGTTTTGAACTGCTGACCGTGAGATTAGCAGCCTGATTTGTAACCACTATGCAAGAGGTAAAACTAAAGAATTTGGTGGAGGACCTTATAAGCTATGTCAGGGACTTTTAACCGTTACAACTAAGACTATGGGAATCATTGCAGAGTTTTAAGTAGGGAAATGTCATGATGGAATTTGAATTTTTGTAAGGACCACTGACACTGCAATGTGAAAACTAGATAGCAGTGGTATAAGTGGGAGGAAAGCTGCTTCTGACATCTAGGGAGGGACAGGTAAAGATAACTTGAACTAGAATAGTAACAATCTGGAGTCTGAGAAGCATATAGATCTGGACTATAGTTAGGATGGGGAATGAACAGGATTGAGTGAATGAATGTGAAAAATATGAAAAAGACAGGCGTTAACCATGTTGTCAAGTTGTGGTTAGACAACAATACATTGGAAAGAGCACAGTACCTGTTGAATAAACAAAATGCTGTATATACATTATCTTTAGCCAAGAGTAATCCAAGAACCAAAGCAAACAAACAAAAAAATCCTGTCAAATTGATTTTTGCATGATGTTCCAATTCCTGGCAAATCTATGTGTTACAGAATAAAGCAGATTGCCAGACCTTTCATTTATGGCACTGCTGAGTGGATGTACTGCCATCCTTTGGCTAGTAGTCAAGCACTTGTACTACCCAGGTACCTAACAATCCTATATTATACAAAATATTGTTATATTTAGAATTACATCCCCAATAATTATCAGAAAATCCAACAAAAATAAGTTAGTAAATAAGAGGTTCTCAAGGTAAAAGAAGTCTGTGTTTTGGTAACTCAGAACTGGTACAATGGCTGTGATGCCATCAGGGAACCAGGCTCCTCCATTCTTTCTGTTCTGTTCTCCTTGATAATTATTGCTGTCTCTAGGCACTGTGCTTACACTAGGCAGGAACAATGAAAGAACAATGTGGTAAATTTCTCTTTACTTTTCATTGCTACAACTGGGTCATAGTGTCACCTCCAGGTATAAAGGACCTGGCTGTGATAGCAAGTTTTCAGCTTTTCAGTTTCTCTAATAGAAGAAGGCAAGCAAGAAATGGAATTAGTTGGGTTTTTAATCAATCAACTTACACTATCTTCCTCAGTTTACCCCTCTGGTGAATAATACCCTTTCTCCTGTATGTTGAATTTGAGGGGCAATATCACTCTTATCAGGCTGAGTACAGAACAAACTGAAAAATATACAATAAGGTTAAGGCAAAAGAAGATTTTAAGAAATTACTAATAAAGTGAGCCCAGGATTATATGGCTTATATTTGCTTGAAATTAAACCTCCTGAAATTGAAGCCCAGAATTAGAATTATGTAACCCACTGTGTGTTGATGTGATTCTGGAAGCTATGCCATGGGTATTTTATATACCAGCAAAGTCACCCACAGTGGACAGGTTTCAGATGAGCTTCAGATGAAGACACACTAGGAAAAATGAGAGATGGACTACATCCGAATATTAAGTCACTGAAAACCTTATGAATAGCAGTGGAACAATGTCAACATCAAAATTTTGAACATTGAAACATGATGAAGAGTTCCAGAATATTGTCAGATACAGTGCCAGAAGATGAGTCCCTCAGGTTGGAAGGCACTTAAGATACAACTGGGGAAGAGCTGCCTCCTCGAAGTAGAATTGACAATAATTACGTGAATGGAGTGAAGCTTTCAGAACCTTCATTTGCTAATGGGGCACAAATAAAAATGAAAAGAAATAACTGTAAACATCCATTAATAGATCATGGAATGTAGAAGTATGAATCTCATAAAACTGGAAATCACCAAAAATGAAATGGAATGCATAAACACTGATATCCTAGACATTAGTGAGCTGAAATGGACTGGTATTGGCCATTTTGAATCTGACAGTCACATGATTTACTATGCCAGGAATGACAAATTGAAGATAAATGGTGGCACATTCATAATCAAAAAGAACAATTTAAGATGTATCTTAAAGTATAATACTGTCTGTGATAGGGTAATATCCATATGTCTTCAAAGAAGAGCAAGAATCTCAAGGTCAGCAGTTAAAAATTACCAGTGGTTCCACAGGGGAAAGATGAGACTTTCTGCTCTTATAAAGACTTACAGCCTTGGAAACCCTATACAGGGTCACTATGAATCAGAACTGATTCCACAGTACAAAACCACCACCTCCACCCATAAGGAAGACCAGTTAATGCAAATATTATTCAATTTTATGTACCAGCCACTAAGCCAATTATAATGAAATTGAATAAGTCTACTAACCTATGCTTTATTGACTATGCGAAGTCTTTCGATTGTGTGGATCATGACAAGCTATGGACAACATTGAGAAGTATGAGTATTCCAGAAC
>NW_006408679.1:4747098-4751752 GCF_000296735.1 Chrysochloris asiatica | reverse complement strand
AAAACAACATAAAAAAGGACTATACACATGGACCTCACCAGATGAAATATACAGAAACCAAATTGGCTACATCTTTCAGAAGAGACAGTGGAAAAGCTCCATATCACCAGCCAAAATAAGGCCGGGGCAGATTTTGGAACAGGTCATCAATTGTTCATATACAAGTTCAGGCTGAAGCTGAAGAAAATGAAAACAAGACCATGATAGCCAAAATATGACCTTGAAATGCCCTACCTGAATTTAGAGATCATCTGAAGAGCAGATTCAATGTGTTAGACATTAAAAACGGAAGACTAAAAGATTTGTGACATGACATCGAGAGTGTCATATGGGAAAAAGCAAAAGATCATGAAGAAGACAAGAAAGAAGGAAGAGATCAAACTTGATGTCAGAAGAGACTCTGGAACTTGCTGTCCAGTGTAGAGATGCTAAAGTAAACAGGAGAAATGAGGTAAAATAGCTGAGCAGAAAATGTAAAAGGTCAGCTCAAGAAGACAAAGGCAAATATTATAGCAAAATGTGCAAAGACATGGCGTTAAAAAACCAAAAAGGAGGAACATGCTTAGCATTTCTCAAACTGAGAAAACTAAAGAAAAAATTCAAGCCTCAACTTGAAATATTAAAGGATTCTATAGGCAAAATATCGAATGATGCAGAAAACATCAAAGAAGATAGAAGGAATACAGAGAGTAACTGCACCAAACAGAAATGGTCGATATTCAACCACTTGAAGAGGTAGTCTATGATCAAGAGTCAGTGATACTGAAGGAAGAAGTCCAAGGTGCATTGAAGGCATTGACAAAGAACACGGCACCTGGAATTGATGAAATACAAGTTGAAATCTTTCAGCAAACTGATGCAGCACTGGAGGCACTCACTTATCGCTGCCAAAAAATTTGGAGGACAGCTATCTGGCCAACTAACTGGAAAAGATACATATTTGTGCCCATTCCAAAGAGAGGTGACCCAACAAAATGTAAAAATCTATGGACAACATCATTAAAATTGCAAGCAAGTAAAATTTTGCTAAAAATAATACAAAAACAGCTGAAACCACATATTGACAGAGAACTTCTAGAGGTTCAAGCCAGATTTAGAAGAGGATGTGGAATGAGGGAATATCATTACTGACATCAGAAGGAGCTTGGCTGAAAGCAGAGAATACCAGAAAGATATTTACCTGTGCTTTATTGACTATGCAAAGGCTTTCAATTGTGTGGATCATGACAAGCTTTGGACAGCATTGTGGAGAATGAGTATTCCAGAACACTTCAGTTTGCTCATAAGGAACCTGTAGATAGACCAAGAGGCAGTTGTTCAAACAGATCAAAGGAATAACAAATGTTTTAAATACAGGAAAGGTGTGCACCAGTGTTGTATTTGTTCACAGACTTATTCAACCTGTATTCTGAGCAAATAATCTGAGAAGCTAGATTATATGAATAAAAATATGGCATCAGGATTACAGGAAGACTCATTAATAACCTGCGATATGCAGATGATACAGCCTTGCTTGCTGAAAGCAGAGAAGACTTAAAATGCTAACTGATGTAGGTCAAAGACCACAGCTTTCAGTATGAGTTGCACCTCAATGTAAAGAAAACAAATATTAGATCAGTAAACAACATCTATGTAAATGGAGAAAAGATCGAAGTTGTCAAAGACTTCATTTTGCTCAGATCAACCATCAACCAGCAGTTGAGAAATCAAACAATGTATTGCATTAGGCATATCTTCTCCACAAGACCTCTTTAAAATGCACCAAGAACAAAGACATCAGCTTGAGGACTAAGGGTGTGCCTGATCCAACTCATGGTATCTTCAGTAGTCTTATATGCATGCAAAAGCTAGACAGTGAATAAGGAAGACCATAGAAGAATTGATGTTTTTGAGTTATGGTGTTGGAAGAGAATATTGAAAGTGCCATGGGCTGCCAATATGGTGTTGGAGGAGAATATTGAAAGTGCCATGGGCTGCCAAAAGAACAAACAGATATGTGTTGGAAGAAGTGCAGCCAGAGTGCTCCTTGGAGGCCTGGATGGCCAAACTTTGTCTTTCATACTTTTGACATATTGCTATGAGGGACCAGTCACTGGAGAAGGATATCATGTTTTGGTAAGGTGGAGAGTCAGAGAAAAAGAGGTAAGACCCCCAGTGAGATGGATTGGCCAAGTGGCAGCATCAATGGGCTCAAGTGTGGCAACAGTAGTGAGGTTGGCCCAGGATCGGGCAGTGTTTTGGTCTGCTGTATATAAGGTTACTATGGGTCGGTACCGACTTCCAATATTCTCCTCCAACACCATAACTTAAAAGCATCAAATTTTCTACGGTCTTCCTTATTCACTGTCCAGCTTTCGCATGCGTATGATGTTATTTAAAATACCATGGCTTGTGTCAGGTGCACCTTAGTACACAGCATTTATTACTTGTATAATTAAATAACGCATTGCTTTAGCAATTAAAGAAACATACATGGAGTTAATTCAAGGTTATGAAGATTGGAAAATTGAGTGGATTTCACAATTATATATATTCATTAAGAGAATTTGGAATATAAGGAAAACATGACAAAATTATAACTTGAGTATATAAATACAATTACTTTGAAAATTTTATGGAATTGTTGTTATTGCTGAGTACTGTGGAGTCTGTTCCAACTCATAGTGACCCTGCACAGTTTCCAAGGCTGTAAATCTTTACGGGAGCAAAAAGCCTCATCTTCCTCCCGCAGAACAGCTGGTAGTTTTGAACTACCTATATTAAATACATTTATTTTGAAAAGTGTGAATGTTGTATACTGACAGTAGATACAAGGAAACAGTTTAGCTGGAAAGAATGAGATTTAGAATCAGATGTAAGATTGAATCAAAGCTCTATAACTCACAGAATTTTGGATCTTGAGCTAATGAATCCCTCAGAGACTCAGTGCCCTGTGCAACTAGAGATAGCATCTAATTGGAAACCTATTTCAAGATTAAAGGTATATCAAGTATATAAAGAGTATAGCAAATAAATACTCAAAAATGGTATTAATTACTATTGACATTTAACTCATACTCTTGCTATTGTTACTACATTTATTTTTGTGTGAACAATGCTATTCATAATAGTACTTCTTTTATGTCTTAGTAGCATTGGTTTTATGTTAGAGACAGAAGTTCCTTCTGTTAACAATAGAAGGATTTGATCATGTTAATGGCTTAATTCTTAAAGACTACTTAGAATGATGTCTAGATAGTTTCTTAATTTTTCTAAATTTATCATTATTTCATAATCTGTTAAAGTATATTATTATACATTTATAGTTGATGTTTCAATGATTTCAGGTAATAGAATCAGCATTGAGAAAGCTGGAATGTGAACCCACTAATGTAGAAGAATTTATGGCACATTTTACTTTTTTGGATGCCATTTCTATAAAAATATCTAAACTAGAAAAAGAGTACTTAATAATTGCACAGCTGAATGCACTTGTAAAGTATTACCAGATACATATTCCAGAAGAGCAAGTTGCCATATATAAAATCCTTCTGATCAAGTTTAGTCAACTAAAAGCATCCATGAAGTTAAGTGAAACACATAAAGACACTGCTTTTGCTAAATTCAGGGAAAATTTGGAAGCATGTGTCACTGGTCTACAGGTTAATGCTATTAATTTAAAGGCAAAGGTAAGTTTGTGTTTGCTTTTTAAATGAAAAAATCAATTTGATCTTCATGTTGTTGCTAGTTGCTGTGAAGTTGGCTCTGATTCATGGTAACAGAACAAAATGTTTCGGGTCCTGCACCATCTTCATGATAGTTGATTTGAGTCGATTCTTGCAGCTACGAGTCAGTCCATTTGATTAAGTATTCCGCCCCCCCCCTTTTTTTTTTGTTTAGCCCTCCACTATATGAAATATGATGTTAAGTTGATCTTATTCACATGTATTTGGTTATTTGCTTTCTGTGGAATCTTGGGGAAATATTTCTAGAATTCTCAACCTGTCATTGTTAAGTGCCATGAAGTTGATTCTGAATCAGAATCTTTATTACCATTAAACAAAATTTTGGTGATTTGTGAACTTGAGTGGGAAGCAAAATTACATCTCTGTTTTCACTAACCTCTAACAGAAATTTAGCATTTTCTTTAATTATAAATGATTGGAGGTTGCAAACCACGGCAGAGCTGGGGACTTTTTCCCTGGGCTTCAACAGCCTACCAAAGGGTTCCATGGAATTAACAAAGGCTTAAAAACTCCTGAAATGTGTCTAGGCCTTATTCTGGACCAAACAGTAACAATGGTTACAACTCGACTCACTTATTGTGAGAAGCAGACTATAAATAAACCCCTGAGTGTTTATTTTTCATTAATAAGTATCAGGAATTGTGCTAGGCATTTTACAGGGAATACATGATTTACCCTTTATCTACACAAAAAAACTGAGATAATGAAGAGGTGAAGTAACTTGCCTAAGATCACCAAGTTATTAAGAACCAAAACTCTGGAACCCTTACTTTTCACTACTATCCTCTTCTCCCTAACACTGCAAATTATCAACGCATTTTGAGCACTTTCTACCTATTAGACATGTTGTTGTTGTTGTTGTTATGTGCCGTGGAGTCGGTTCCGACTCATAGTGACCCTGTACAGGGTTTCCAAGGCTGTAAATTTTT
>NW_006408679.1:4744976-4745708 GCF_000296735.1 Chrysochloris asiatica | reverse complement strand
AAGGAAGGAAGGAAGGAAGGAAGGAAGAAAGAAGAAGAAAGAAAGAAAGAAAGGTCATCCCTTCAGAGTGCATCCTTGTGCCTTTGAAAATGGAGTCCCATCCTTGCAGAGTGTCTTTTCCAGCTAATGCTTCAGCTTCACCTTCATGTGGTGAATTCCATTGCTTCATTAGGCTAACAATTGTAGACAGTGTGATATATGATAAGAGCAGTGAATCTCAGGGTCATGTGCTGTTGTACCTCCTTTATAAAAAGTGGGTCCCTTAACCAATGTGATATTATATGAGATCCCTTGTGGATGGACCAACAGTTCTGTCAACTTTTGGCTATTTGGTGCTAATTGAACCTCTGAGAGGAAGAAAACCAAACCCATATTTAGAATATGTGTCAAATTCATTTGAGATGAATTGCTCTCCATTCCAGGGCAGAAGACATCCAATGCAAACAACTTGTCATGAAGTGCTCATTATGGTGATGTTGTTGTCAAGTGCTGCTGAGTTAGTTTCAATTCATAGCAACCCTATATAGGGTTTCCAGGGAACAACTGGTTAGTGTGAACCATCAACCTTGAGGTTCAAACTGACCTTGCAGTCCAATGCTTCATTCCACAGCACCACATGGTACTGTATCAGGGAGTTTAGACAGTACTTTTTGCTGACATGTTGATCTTTGTAGCTCAAGCAATCTTGGTCAGTAGTGCCTCATGTTGTAGTAATCCTGAAGCTTACACATT
>NW_006408679.1:4741158-4743540 GCF_000296735.1 Chrysochloris asiatica | reverse complement strand
TCTGGAATACTCATTTTCTGTAATGTTGCCCATAGCTTGTCATGATCCATACACATACAACTCTTTGCTGTAAAACACAAGTAAACATCTTTTTGGTATTCTTTGCTTTCAGTCAAGATTCAGCTAATGTCAGCAATGATATCCCTTGTTCCATGTCCTCATCTGAATCTGGCTTGAACCTTTGGCAATTCCCTGATACTGTACTGTTGCAGCCATTTTTGAATGATCTTTAGGAAAGTTTTACTTGCATGTGACAGTAATGAAATTATCCTGTGCTTCCTGCATTTTGTTCATGCTTCTTCTGTTTCAACAGGCTTATCTTTTGGTTTTATCTGATTATTATTAATTCTTGTTGTATTAGTCTGGTATTTCTTTATTTTAGAGTATTTTTGAAAATAGACTTTTTTTCTACTGGCTTATATGGTAGAAAGAAAATCTCATAAAAGCAACAATTTTATAAAATCTCAACATCCTAAATTAGTTGTTATTAAGTACCTTCTGGTCAGTTTCTACTCATAACAACTTTGTATAGAGTTTCAAGGAGAGACTGATGAGTTTGAACCAACAACTTTGTGGTTAATATCATAGCTCCGCACCAGGACTCTTTCTTCCTCTAACCTCCTTGGATAGCTTTCCTGGCTGTCCTGGTGTGATGCTGTAGGATAAGCACTTGGCTGTTAACCATAAGGTCAGCAGTTCAAACTCACCAGGTGTTCATCAGAAACCCTATATAGGCTTGCTATGAGTTAGAACTGACTCTACAGCATTTAACAACAACAACAAAATAGCATCCTCATCAATGTTGACAATCCTATAGGCCTCAGTCTGAGTAAAGACTCAGGTGCTGTAGAGGTAAGTGCTGTAGGGGTAAGTGGTGCTATAGGGGTAAGTGCTGAACTGCTAAGCACAAGGTCAGCAGCTGAAATCCACCAGCTGTTCTGTAGGAGAAATATGAGGCTTTCTGCTCCAATAAAGATTTACAGTTTTGGAAACCTTTGACAGCGTGACTATGAGTCAGAATCAACTGGATGGCCGTGAGTTTCATTTAGGGTTTTACTATACTGGTAGACATTTAAATTGTTGAAACTGTTTTTGTTTTGTTTTGTGTTTTCTAGTCATGTACCATCTGGTCACTTTATGGTTTATAGTTAAAATGATATTGTCATATATTATCATTAAATAGTTGACACATCATATATGTTGCAGTGATGATGATGTGCTGTGGAGTCGGTTCTGACTCATAGTGACCTTGTACAGGGTTTCCAAGGCTGTAAGTCTTTACGGGAACAGAAAGCCTCATCTTTCTCCCGCGGAACAACTGGTAGTTTTGAACTGCTGACCTTAAGGTTCACAGCCCGATTCATAACCACTACACTACCAGAGCTCCTTGAGAGAAACTATTCAAGAAGACAGGTGAAGTTAGTGGGTAGTTCCACTTGAGGAGGAGAGTTCGACATAGTATTTAGTCTGAACTTTGCAAGAAACTCAGATTTCATTGAGCCTTTAATTAAGATTCCACACAGACGGTTTGTAGCTAGTATTTCGGAACTTTCCTCCAACCTTTCTATTGTCAATCTGACTTGTACTCTTTGAAACGTACACCACAGAAAGACTCTTTTGGTGATGGACCTTCCCGTCTTCATTATTAATATCAAAAAGATGCTTGAGCTGAGATTGTTACACATAAAATTGTCCTTTTTTATTGTCATCATTGTTATCTTTTTGTTACATTTCAGGAAAAAAAAAAAAAAGAATAGAAATACAAGAGAGAAAACATCTGAGCACCAGATATGCTACATCCAAACAAAATCCTTTCTATTATTTTGGTGTATATCTTCCAAACTTTTCTCTATATAAATATATATATATTGATATATTGATATCATACTATCCATATTGTCTTATAATTGGATTCCTTTACTTACAAATGTGTCATGACATCTTGATATATCAAATATAAAATCTAAATCATCGTCTTGAATGGCTTATAATTACATCATATGAATGTAACAAAATATGTGTAATTGATCACTTATTTTAGTTGTATAGGTTGCTACCAGTTGGCACCCTTGAAAATCTTTGTGCATAGTCTTAATTGTTTTCTTATTGTTGTTAAGTGCCGTTGAGTCGGTTCCCACCCATACGACCCTGTATACGATTTCCAAGGAGCAACTGGTGAGCGTGAACCACCAAACTTGTGGTTCAAACATATTGTTGTTGTCAGGTGCCATTGAGTCGGAACTGACTCAGCGACCCCATGCACAGCAGAACGAAACAATGACCGATCCTGGGCCAACCTCACTACCGCCGATATACTCGATGCCATCAATGATGCCACCTGGCCGATCCATCTCATTGGGGGGTCTTCCTCTTTTTCTCTGA
>NW_006408679.1:4721597-4738313 GCF_000296735.1 Chrysochloris asiatica | reverse complement strand
CCCTGCTGGTTATTTAAAATACCAGTGGCAGAGCCCTCAGAATCACAGCAACTCAATCCACCACAGCATGACAGACAGACGAGTGGTGGACATTTGGTTTTATGTCAATATTGTCACTTTAAATTTCTATGTTAATCTTGACATAATCCTGATATAATCAAGACACAATCAAGATGTTCTCTCCTGATATTATCAATCCTGATACAATCAAGTTATTCTCTCCCAAGATGCTGGCTCCAGGAACAGCTGAGTGTCTTGATAGGTCAGCATATTAGACCACAATTCAGCCTATTAGGCCACAAGGTCAGTGGTTCCAAACCACCAGCTGTTCCTCAGAAACCCTATACAGGGTCGCTATAAGTTGGCACTGATTTAATGGCATGGAACAACCATAACAATCCAGTTATTTGTTGGGAATTACAAACACTGTTGCTAGAAGGGCCATGTGCTTTCTACTGAGAAAGTCCTTTTCTACCCTCTTTTCACGTGAATGATTATCTGAAGATTATTCTATACTTTATCTTTTCATTTAAATATTTTCTTTCTGTCTTTGACATTTATTGGAATTTAGTCTAAGATAAAGATATAAATTTCATTTCTTTCTAAATATGCATTCAACTGTACTTTCATCATTTATTAAATTATCTATCCTTTCCACATTGATTTGAAATGCCTTTAAATACTTGATTCTGTTTTCAAACTTTCAGTTCCCATTGATGTTCTGGTTATTTTGGGCGCTAGCACACCACTGTTTCAATTATTATATTTTTGATACATGCTAATATCTGGTAGGTTGAATTTCTCTTCGTTAATCTTCTTTTTCAAAATGTGTTTTTAGAGATTTTTAAATAGTTTCAATCTTATTTAACTGTAGTGGAACCAGACAAGAAATAGACTGAAAAAGTAGGCAGGGAGCAAACTATGCAACACCTGATTGATTTTTAAAAATTCATTTTTAATCCTATTTTTATTTTTAAAAAGATTGATTAAATGGAACTGTGAAGAACATAGAGGAGAGGGATGCGTAGAAAATAATTAGCAGTATGTGGCAATCCAGGCCAAAGATTGTTATTTGTAGTAGAGTGTTACCATGTTGTATATTATACACCCGCTCCACACCTATCACCATGGATAGTTTCCAAAGACCAGGTCACTCTACAAAAATTGGCATGCAGGATGATCACATCACCTCAAACCTCTCCCCCCACCCCCTATTGTGAATGTCCCACTGAGCTCCTGCTGAGGTCACCTATCACTGCCACCGTCCCCTCCCCCATATCACCTCAGGAAAGTTCAACCTCCACCACTGCTTGCAGGAGTAGGCCACCCAGTCTTTCAGATTCAGGGTGACCCAAACACTGCCACTCTTCCTACTCCCTCCCTCTCCTGAACTCCCCATATTTTCAGGTTGGGTGATCACAGTTTATCCCTTCTATGATGCCAAAACACCCTTGGTGGCTTTATTGGGACCAGAGAGATCCCTGAGCAAGGCAGGAGAGGCCAGGCCCTACAGTTGGGAGGTTGGGAAGTGCGAGGGAGTGCATGCTGCCCACTGGTTCTCCCACCAGTCTCTCCCCTGCTCATCCCCTGACTTTTGGTGCAGCCCTGCCCTGCCCTGCCCTTTGCACCCCCATGTCCCTATGAAATCAACAATCCAGAGCTTCCTATAAGGTCCTGATGGCCAGGTCTGGTCTCTGCCCTTGGGTTGAAATGGTAACTGCCTGTAACTGACCTGGCTGTCACAACCTCTGAGGCAGTGAAGTCATCCTATGCAGTATGGACTTCATTTTTATGTGCACACAGGGCCTGTCAGTCATAGACCCTGTTAGGGACCTCAGCGATCATTACTGCCAGACATATGTTGTTAATGTGTAAAATAGTTGATAATATATTTCCTATTGTCATAAATGGTAATATCAGATGAGATCATAGATAAATGAGGCGTAGGTATATCTGCATACATTGAAAAACTCGTCAGATGTTACAATTTTTTCTTTAGCTACCATGCATATATATTTTTAACTCTACAACACTCATGTATGTTTACCCATATGTTTACCATTTCTGTTGTTCTTTCTTCATTCCTGATGTTCCATATTTCCTTCTGTTTGAAGAACTTACTTTAGAAATTCTTTTAAAATAGATCTGATGGAAACAAATTCTCTTACAGCAAACCTTGCTGTTCAATGCTTTATCCCACAGTGCTATACTAGATTCTTTAAATTCTAATGCTGTTTAATCTCAGCATTGTTAATTTGGGATTATCTTTTCCCACAAAACTCAGGGTTTCCTAGTTCTTCATATACTGAATAGTTTTGGTTTGTGTATTTTGAGTTAAATATGGCCTTATTTAAATCTCATGGAGAATATTGATAGTTTTGGTTTAGTAATCATTTGACCTGACTACTAGTTCAAGTCACAAGTTCCAACCCCTCTTTTGGGGGCTGTGGTTCTAATGTCATTTTAGTTTCAAATATTTTTCAGTGCTATTCAGATGTATTCTGTATATGCTTTATCAGAGTCTCTCTGAAAGTTTTCAAGTCTTTGATATGCATATCTACAACTGCAGCTCAGAAGTGAGCCCAGGAGTTTATCAACAATTTATGTAGTCACCTTTTAGGGTTCCTCTCTCTCTCCATTCTTCTCAGTATGTACCAGTTTCCTAGCATCCTTCTTTTCATTCCTCTGTATAGAACACTGGGGTTTTAGTTAGCATGGTCTGCTAGAATGTTGAGCCAGCATGTGAAAGGTCTCGTAAAAGCAATACAAAATTCAATTGGATCAGTAAAAGGAAGGAAGATATGTTTTGGATTCAGACTGCCATCAGGTTATACACTGGAATCACTATTTCCTGTTTCATCATGGGCAGATAATATTAACTTCAGAACCTCTTTTAAAATTGTTAATTATATTATATGACATTCAAGATTGTTGTATGGAATTTATAATTAAAGTAATATAGGTAAAACATGCACCACATGCCTGATGTAGTAAACTATAGATATTATGGTAGTAGTTAAAAATAATAACTAAAACTATGTATTAAGGAGAATCTTTTCAGATGACAGTTGCAAATAATGTTTGCTAATGCTTAGATTGTGTGCTGAAATGCTGTAACATTTTCAGTAAAATGGGGAGTATTGTGGCATAGTGGATTAAGCATTCTGTTGCTAGCCAAAAGCTTGGCAGTTCAAACCCTCCAACCACTCCACAAGAGAAGATGATTCAGTCTGCCTCTGTAAATATTTGCAACCTTGAAAACCCTGTGGGACACTAATACTTTGTCATATGAAGTTGTTATGCATCGGAATTGACTTGTAAGCAGTGGGTTGGGTCAGTAAAGCATGTAAAACATTTTGGTTTCTCTGAGAGTTTTTCTACTGTTGTTTTTTAGATAAGAAATCCTGTTCTGTTATGTACTAGTACTCGAGTTTCATCCGCAGTGGAGATGATCAAGACTCTCTCAGAGGAAGTTGCAGCTTTATCTAACAAAGCTAAAACATATGCAAGTTACCAGGAACATTTTGATGATTCCCAATCTCATATGCAGTCTTTTAATATGGAGGAAACTACACAGGCTGTACTTTCAGAGGTCTCTGAAATTGAATGTGACTTGACTTTGAGAAAATTATTGTGGGATGCACAAGAAGAATGGAAAACACTCTTCTGGGAATGGAGAAACAGTACTCTTCAAACTATTGATATAGAATCCGTACAAAGAAATGTTTCAAAATGGATGCACCTCATCTTAGTACTCGAAAAAGGTAAAAGTTTCTTTCTCAAGTTTTCCCACCTAAGATTATACACACAGTTTTGCTCTGGGCTTGCAAAATCATCGTTCTTGGCCTTGTTTCTTCATCTTTTCCTGTGGGCTGAAGAGAAAGTACAGGAATGTAGGTAGGAATTTATTTGCTGAGGCAAGTAATTTTACAAATTATTTTTTTTAAGTATTAACAATTTCTGTATCCTCTAAAAGTGGTTGGACACAGAGAGGGGCTGTGTGTGATGACCGGCGGGGGGGGGGGGCAGGCTTATAGGGTATACCCTTTGGTTGATTGATGATGCATAGAGGGGATTGTAACCATGGCAGTGAAACTATATACTATAGAATGAATGTAAAACTAATGTTCTCCCATGTAAACTATCACATAATTCACAATAAAACATTTTTAAAAAAGGTTGGTTAGCTTAGGGCAGAATCCCAGACACGTCACCATACTTCGAGCTCTTAGGGTATGAGTCCAGATGCAGAATCTGTACCAAATTACTAACTGTGTGAGCCTAAAATCATCATCTTTTCGGCAATGGGGGAAATAGCAAAAAAGTCATTTCAGGTGGTTTTCCTTATACTAACAATCAAACTCGAAATCATTTGCCGATTCCGATATGCTGGTCCTGAGCATCCTGGTACATCAAATCACTTCCAGAAGGAAAGTTTTGTTTCACCTGGCCAAGAGATTGTCTCACTTTTTTGACTCCTGCCTTCTGCCTCAGCTATGCCACAAGCTATTCTTTCTTCTCTAGAAATGTCAATAAAACCTTTTATTTTAAATTACACGAGAAATGTAACAATATCACAGAAAGTTCAAAAAAAGAGGAAACTTGGATAAATCACCACTGTGTTAATGTAATAATCACTTTGTGCACTTGCACACAATATTTTCTCATATATATGTTTCAGAAAGCCATCTATAGAGTAACAAGTAAATCATGCTTTCTTTTATCCATAGTTTTCTAAATAAAATCTTACTGTTTCCTAAAGTCTGGTCTGGCAAAAGTTCAAAGCTATTAATTTGTCTTTCTATTTAAACAAAAGCTTTAAAAGCATTTTGCTATTCAACATGGATTTATAAAGAAGCCCCATCTATACAAATAGGTTTGTCTGCCCTTCCCTTTTATAAGTTGAGTGAAAAAGTTATGAATTGAACCTAGTTGCATAGGTTTTGAGTCCTATCCCTCAGTAGTTTGTCAATGACAGATGATAGACCAATACTGGTTTTGAAAAAATAGCACCAACTATTCCGCCCACAGCCCTCACTACTCATCTGGGTTCAATCGTTTATTGCAGTGGCCACACAGAACTCAGACAGCAAACTCACGGTTATGGGGTTCATTATGAAAGTTGACAGGTTACAGTTCAGGGTCAGAAATGTACAGAGCACAGTTCTTCCCATCAGGATAGCCTCTACTCCGTTGTGCTTACAGACAAGCCTCTCTCTGGACCTTGGTCCCTTGGCTTGGCCTGGACTCTGCAATGTTACAAAGCATACCACACCACACCACAGGAACCTCAGCCTGAAGGCACTCAGCTTTTGCTCTTTGGGTCCACAAATCTAGTTCCCCAATTCAGTGTCTGGAGGGACTCTACTCTGCAAACAAGCCTCCTGCCCAAAGTCACTCTACTTGGAGACCCACTGTTCTGTCTCATGCTCTGGCTCTTGGTTCTGCTGCTGCTTTTCTTCTACTCCTGTGGTGCCATAGCTTTCTGTCCCTGGGTTGAGGGAGTTCTAGGCACAGGGATCTCAGGGCTTTGTCGACGAGGTCCTATGTCGGGGTCCCACCTCGACAAGGAAGTGTGGGTGTCATGAAGAAGGGAGATCTGGCGGTGAAAGCGATAGAGAAAGAGAGAGATGAAGTATATACAAAAAAGACAGACACACAGATATGATGCAAGCTGGCAAGTAGACAGATCTGCAAACAAATTGCCTAGCATTGCCTGCAGAACTCACTTTACCTCAGCCTTTTATTCTCTTTTTTAGGGAGGGATTTGTTACAAAGGAAGGATGTAATTCACTCAGGGAGGATGTCACAAAGGGAGGATGTGATTAAGACAGGATACAGAACTGAAATGTGATTAATCATTCAAAACAGAACATAATGATTCACAGGAACAACTTTTAAGATATTTTCATAGTTTTTCTTAACAATCTAACATTTTTTATTTTTACAGAAAAAAGGTTCAATCAAGCTGTTATATATTAACTTTTAGGCTTAAATGATTTAGAGTAGCGACGTGAGGTTTCTTAAGGATACATAACATAAAGCAAGGTTTCTGAAAGGAGCCAAGCTGTCTCTGTACACTTTGCAAACTTTTGTTTGTGAGCAAGATCTCAGGCACCGGGCTTCATTTATCTATACCTAAAATGCTACATTGTTCTTAATATTCCTATATACTTTTAGGAGGAAGGAGAGCATCTGGGTTAAACTGATTATATTTAGAGGTGGTTTAATGGGGCTGCCACTGATCAACCCAGGGTCTGCATATGCTGTCCCCAGCAGGGCTTCACTCTTGGCCCTTCTTTGATGGCAGTGAGATTTCCCCATCCCACTTCTGAGATAGTTCATACTATACTCACATAAAGTTTCAAGTTTTTCCAATTACAATAAACTCTGTGAACCATCACTCACATCTGAATCATAGAACTCTTTCAAAATCTTCCCTCACCTTCTTTGATCCTGATCTATTAGAGGGAAAGAAGTTCTGGTAGCATAGTGGTTACGAGTTGGGCTGCTAACATCAAAGTCAGCTAGTTCAAAACTACCTGCGGTTCCATGGGAGAAAGATGAGGCTTTCTGCTTCTTTAAAGATTGTGATGGTAGATTTTTTTCTTAAGTTTTATTCCTTATGTAGCAAAATTTAAATGTCCAAAACCTATGAAAGTCTTCTGAATATGTATGTGTGTGTGTGTGTGTGTACCTGTGTTCTTCATATTTATGTTATCACTGAAATCGGGAAAAAACTCTGATAGCTGGTCATCTCTTTTACATGGTGACATGACCTTCATTGTCTTGGCTCCTAATCATCAGTCCTGATAACTCTTTCCCTTTTATTTAATCCATACTTGATTCATACAGAAGTGTAGTATTAACTACAAAAATTTTAACAGTTTCAATTAAACTGTTAACATTTTATATAAATATTACAGGTGGGTGCCAAATTAATCTGTTGCTAATTATGTCTTAAGAATTTTTAGTTCAGTAGAAACCAGTGTATGTGGTTCTTATTTAGCCTTAAATTAGTGCAAGAAATAACTAAAAAACTTTTCAGTGATTTAAAACTGCATGTGCACCAAGTGAAGATAATTTGATGAAGAATTAGTTGAAAGTAGTGCTTGGTTCAATTGTTTCATTTGTTGTTGTTGTTGTTGTTAAGTGCCAGTTGAGTCGATTCCGACCCTTAGCAACCCTGTATTGGGTTTCCAAAGGAGCAGTTGGTGAGCTTGAAGCACCAACCTTGCAGTTCAAACGACTTTGCAGTCTGACTCATTAGCCAATAGCGCCATACCAGAACTCCAATTGTTTCATAGTGAAGCCATAAAACAGATTTTGAGCTGAAACAAACCTGCTCCTGCTCAAAGATGGCAGCAGTTGTTTTGCATAGATGTGGTTCTCCACTATTAAACAATTGAACGGACCACTACTTGCAACTAATTCTTCATTAAATTACCATACCTGTATTTTAATGCAGACTGACAGCTGATCAACCATTACATTAAATAGCATATTTTAAACAACATATTTTAACGATTTTTCTTTTCTCAATTTGTTTTTTGTTTTAAAAAAATAGGATATGTCATAAGCATACTAACTTCTTTTTATTTACAGGTTTGCCTAAAAATGATATGGTAGCACAGTTTAAGCAATCAGTGGCAGATTTTAAACAAGAACTGCCAATCATCATAGCTCTGGGAAACCCCTATCTAAAGCCAAGGCATTGGGAGGCTCTCCATGAGATTATTGGAAAGTCAATTTCCCTTGATAAAAACTGTTCAGTTGAGAATCTTCTAGCACTCAAGGTAAGTAAAAGTAACTTAAAAATACTAGAGGGGCTGGTTTTAAATAGGAAAGTAATAAGATTTAGGGGGAAAAAAGCATATAGAGTATCTGGGAATGTAGAATTATATTAGTAGATAGTTGATAAGAAATTGTTTAATTAGAGATACTGGGTTAGCTATTGTTGTTGTTGATAGGTGACATCGAATCGGTACCGACTCATAGTGACCTTATGCACAGGATAACGAAACACTGCCCAATCCTGGGCCAACCTCACTACTGTTGCCACACTTGAGTCCATTGATGCTGCTATTTGGCCAGTCCATCTTATGCACAGGATAACGAAACACTGCCCAATCCTGGGCCAACCTCACTACTGTTGCCACACTTGAGTCCATTGATGCTGCTATTTGGCCAATCCATCTTGTTGGGGGTCTTCCTCTTTTTCTCTGACCCTCCACCTTACCAAACATGATATCCTTCTCCTGTCAATGGTCCCTCCTAACAATATATCCAAAGTATGAAAGACAAAGTTTGGCCTTCTTGGCCTCTACGGAGCACTCTAGCTGCACTTCTTTCAAAATGGATCTATTGGTTCTTTTGGCAGCCCATGGCACTTTCAATATTCTTCTCCATCACCACAACTCAAAAGCATCAGTTCTTCTACGATCATCCTTATTCATTGTCCAGCTGTCACATGCATATGAGGTTATTGAAAATACCATAACTTGGGTCAGGCACACCTTAGTCCTCAAGCTGACATCTTTGTTCTTCAAAACTTTAAAAAGGTCTTGTGCAGCAGATTTGCCTAATGCAGTACATCGTCTGATTTCTTGACTGCTGCTTCCATGAGTGTTGATAGTTATCCAAGAAGAATGAAGTCCTTGGCAACTTCAATCTTTTCTCTGTTGATAAGAATGCTGTTTATTGGTCCAGTGGTAAGGATTTTTGTTTTCTTTATATTGAGAAGTAATCCATACAGAAGGCTGTGCTCTTTGATCTTCATCAGTAAATGTTTTAAGTCCTATTCACTTTCAGCAAGCAAGGTTGTATCATCTGCATATCGCAGGTTGTTAATGAGTCTTCCTCCAATCCTGATGCCACGTTTTTCTTCATATAACCCAGCTTCTTAGACTATTTGCTCAGCATACAGGTTGAATAAGTATGGTGAAAGAATATAAACTTATCACACACCTTTCTTAATTTTAAACCATTCAGTGTTCCCATGTTCTACTCAAACAACTGCCTCTTGGTCCAGGTACAGATTCCTCATGAGCACAATTAAGTGTTCTGGAATATTCCTGCTTCGCAATGTTGTCCATAGCTTGTCATGATCCACACAATTGAAAGCCTTTGCGTAGTCAATAAAACACAGGTAAACATCTTTCTGATATTCTCTGCTTTCAGCGGAGATCCATCGAACATCAGCAATGATATCCCTTGTTCCACGGCCTCTTCTGAATCCACCTTGAACCTCTGGAAGTTCTCTGTCAATGTATGCTTGCAGCCATTTCTGTATTACCTTTAGTAAAACTTTACTCGCATGGGATATCTAAGAGATTGTCTGATGATTTCTGCATTCTGTTGGGCCACCTCTCTTTGGAATGGGCATAAATACGGATCTCTTCCAATCAGTCGGCCAGACAGTTGTCTTTCAGATTTCTTGGCAGAAATGAGTGAGTGCCTCCTGTGCTACCACCTCATTTTCTTGAAAGATTTCAATTTTTATTCCATCAATTCCTGGTGCCTTGTTCTTTGCCAATTCCTTCGATGCACCTTGGACTTCCTCCTTCAGTATCATTGGCTCTTGATCATATGCTACCTCTTGTAACAGTTGACCATGAACCATTTCATTTTGGTACAGTGACTCTCTGTATTCCGTCCATCTTCTTTTGATGCTTTCTACATCATTCAATAATTTGCCCAGAGAATCTTTCAATAACGAAAGTCGAGGCTTGAATTTTTTCTTCCGTTCCCACAGCTTGAGAAATGCTGAGTGTGTTCTTCCTTTTAGGTTTTCTGAATCCAGATCTTTGCACATTTTATTGTGGTATTTGGCTTTATCTTCTTGAGCTGATCTTTGAAATTTTCTGTTCAGCTCTTGCACCTCCTCATTTCTTCTATTTGCTTTAGCATCTCTACGCTGGAGAGCAAGTTTCAGTGTCTCTTCTGACATCCATTTTGACCTTTTCCTTCTTCCTTGTCTTCTTAATGACTATTATGCCATTATTATCTTTGTGATTGTTGTTGTTGTTATTGTTAAGTACCGTGGAGTCAGGTCTGACTCATAGTGACCCTGCATAGTGACCCTGGGTTTCCAAGGCTGTAAATCTTTAGGAGAGCAGAATGTCTCATCTTTCTCCCACGGAACCACTGGTAGTTTTGAACTGCCGACCTTGTGGTTAGCAGCCTATTCATAACCACTACCTACCAGAGCTCTTTGTGATTGTTGTTGTTGTTGTTAAGTGCCTTTGAGTCAATAGGAAACAGTAATAAAGGTTTTCATGTGTGACAAATGAAATTAATGTATTACTATTTTACAGTACTGTTTCTTATAGAGAATACATTTTATAGGAATAGATTACACACAAATACTATATTCCATTTCATATTAAATTAGAATATATTAAGAGCATGTTAGGAGGGCCCTGCCAATAATTTGATATTTAAATTGTATAATTAGCACCTATTTTATTTGTTATGTAACTTCTGTTATAAAAATAGGTTTTTTTTTCCTGGATTTCTATAGCTAAAGAATTTCTACTTTCATGCCTTGCTTATAATAAGCTTTGGTTATGTTTCTAGATTCAAAAGTGACAGTGTTCAATGCAATAAAAAATAGCTTTTCAAGCATATAATTTTCTACTTACTTAATGATTTATTGTAATCAAGAACATGGGGAGATGTTTTGTCTCTCGGGTCTAAAAATCATTTAAAAACATATTTTAAATTTACTTTAATAATTTGATTATTTTTCATCTGTAGCCATCAACTTCTTTCCTGAACTCCAGACTCCTATATCCAATTTCATATTCAACATCCCCATTTAAATGTCTAAGAAATGTCTCAAAACTTTGTACTCTTCATTTGCCATTTTGACTCAATTTCTGCCATCCTTCTATCTTCTCAGTCTCCATTGAAAGCAGCAGCTTCATTTCCAATTGTGCTTAGGCTAAAATCATGAAATAATCTTTTAATTTACTCTTGTTCTCATACTCCTTATCCTATCTAAATCTCTCATCCTTTTCTGGATTATTACCATAAACTCCCAACTGGTATCTGTGACGAGATATGAAGTCAACAAGTTATCTAGATAAATTCAGAAAAAATGTGCACCAATGCCAAAAGATAGGTTTATTCATACCACCAACCTGAAAATCTAGCACAATTTTGATAATTTATTCATTTTCCAAGTCTTGGGTAATTGAAATCATTACAGGTCATGTCAGATAAAGGGTGGGAATTTGGCAAACTAAATGTGTGTTGTTGTGAAGTGCCATCAACTCTTAGTGAAACTATCCAGAGTTTCCAAGCACTGGCTTGTGGGTTTGAACTGCCGACCCTGTGGTTGGCAGTCTAGTACTTACCCTACAGTGCCACAGTAGGACTCTGGACTAAATATATAGTAAGCAACAAAAAATAGAGTAGATAGAACTCGTGGTCTGTAGTATCTCAAAAGGGTCTAGTGAGCTAGCCTTACATTTCTAGAACTAATGTTGTTGTTGTGGTTAAGTGCCGTTGAGTCGATTCTGACTCATAGCGACCCTGTATAGGATCATGATAAAAAGGAAACCCCACACAGTGTTTGGATGGTTAAACTAGCATAGTCTGATATCTGAAGAAAAATTAACAAGATCTTCAGCCCTCTTGAAATTGTGTAGCTAGGAGTCTTTCTTGATGTTAATTATAGTAGAATAAGGGTGGTGTGGTAGCATAGTTGTTACGAATCGGGCTGCGAACCTTAAGGTCAGCGGTTTGAAACTACCAGCTGCTCCGCGGGAGAAAGATGAGGCTTTCTACTCCCGTAAAGATTTACACCCTCTGAAACCCTGTACAGGGTCGCTATGGGTTGGAACCGACTCGACGGCACATAACAACAACAACAAGGGTAAACACTAGTAAACTCCATGAGTTTCAAGATGCTTTTGATCATCCTGTAGAAATTCTGACAACTTAAACAGTATAACACAGGTACCTAAATAAGTAGACAGGATTTGGACCTGAAACTTTGACTTCATGTACTAAAGGCATATATTTCTTGCAACTTACCCCAGAGACTGGTCTGCTACAAGATGGTCCAGGACAAAGCAAATACTATCAAGTAAATGGATTATGATGTCACATACCTATGTGACACCTGTTCTCTCTAAGTTACTGGGCAGGTTTAGATTCAATAATAATTATAAAAGATCAATACTATTATGCATAGGATGAACAGTATCTCTTTATGGTTGATCATTTTCACTTAGAATTACATCTGCTTTACAATAGAAGCAGATAAGTAATTGTAGACATTCTGATTCCTTTGAAAGTTCACCAGTATCCCTAAATCAATGGTAAAGGCCAACATTTTATCTCTCAGGTCCAAACAATGCCCATAAAGACTTGACAGAGCTGGAAATTATTTGGTTAGACTTTTGCCTTACAATTTATCAGTACTGAGTTTTCTCTTTAATTATCTCAGACTGTCAGCATTAAACACAGAGTTTGTCCTTCAGTATAGAATGTTGATTGTTCTATAGTTTCTTATCTGCATTTGACTGAATAATATATGTCAAAAGGTTGGCCTCATTCCCAATGTTGTTGCTCAAGGTTATAAGACCACCACCCATATTTTAGTTTGTCATACTCTGGTGACTTGCATGTTGCTATGATGCTGGAAGCTATCCCTCCTGTGTCTCAAATATCTGTAGGGTCATGCACCATAGACAGATTTTAATGGAGCTCCCAGACTAAGACAGATTACAAACAAGGCCTGATGATCTGCTTCCAAAAGTTAGCCAGTAAAAGTCTTATGGATAATAACAGAATATTGCCCAATATAGTGCTAGAAGATGTAAGCATCTATTAATAGTTGGAAATTATAATATGCAAAGTATGAATTAAAAAAATTGTAAGTCATCCAAAATTAAATTGAGCCGAAATGGACTAGTATTGGCCATTTTGAATCTCACAACCGTATGTCTATTATGCCAGGAATGACAAATTGAGGAGGAATGATGTTACATTCATCATCAAAAAGAGCATTTCAACACATATCCTGAAGTATAATGCCTACCTGTGATAGGTTAAGATCTAGACATCTACAAGAAAGAACAGTTAATATGACTACTATTCATATCTATGCACCAACCAAAATGCCAGATGAAGAAATTAAAGGTTTTTATGAATGACTGCAGTTTAACTTGATCAAACATGCAGTGAAGATGCATTGATAATTACTGGTAATTAGAATGTGAAAGTTGGAAATGAAGAAGGGTTGGTAGTTGGAAAATATGGCCTTGGTGATACATGTGATGGTGGATATTACATGGTAGAATTCTGGAGACCAATTATTTATTCACCAGAAATACATTTTTTCAACACTAGAAGTTAATGGCTATGCACACAGGCTTTGCTGGGTGGTTTACAAAGGAATCACATCTATACAGTCAATATTTATCAGTTAAGGTAAAACCAGGAGTAAACTGTGGAACAGAAGAACAATTGCTTATAAGCAAGTTCAAGTTAAAGCTGAAGAAAATTAAGGAAAGTCTAAGACAGCCAAAGTATGACCTGGAATTCATGCATCCCAGCTAAATTTAGAAACCACCTTAAAAACACATTTGAGATACTGAATACTAATGACAAAAGACTAAAAGAGTTGAGGGATAATATCAAGGACATCATGCTCATACATGAAGAAAGTAAAAAGTCATTTTTAAAAGAGGAACTATAAGACCAAAATGGATGTCACAACAGACTCTGAAACTTGCTCTTGAGTACAGAGTAGCTAAAGCAAATAGAAGAAATAATTATCTAAAAGAGTTGAACAGACGATTTCAAAGGACAGCTCAAGACGACAATGTAGAGTATTATAATGAAATGTGCAAAGACCTAGAGTTAGATAATCAAAAGAACATGCGAATCATTTCTCAAGCTGAAAGAACTGAAAAGAAAATTCAAGCCTCAAGTTGAAATATTGGAAGACTCCATATGTATATAGAATCCTGGTCTGGTACTGCAGGATAAGCACTGGACTGCTAACCAAAAAGCCAGTGCATCAAACCCACCAACCACTCCTTGGAAACCCTATACAGGACCCCTATGAGTCAGAACTGACTTTATGACACTTAACAACAACAACATAGGCATATGGTGTTGACAAAGAATGCGGAAAATACCATGGCCTGTCAGGGAACAAAAAAATCAGTTGTTGAAGAAGTAAAACCAGAATGCTCCTTAGAATTGAAGATGGTGAGATTTTGTCTCTCTTACTTTGGACATGTTGTCAGAGGGACCAGTACCTAGAGCAGTACATCATGCTTGGTAAAGTGGAGGGTCAGAGAAAAAGGGGAAGACCCCTAATTAGATGGATTGATGCAGTGGCAGCACAATGGGCTCAAATATAACAACAATTGTGAGGGTGGTGCAGGACTGGGCAGTGTTACATTCTGTTGTGCATAGGTTCACTATGAGTCAGAACTGACTCAATGGCATCTAACAACAATAGGCAAAAATATTCAGTGTTACAGAAAGCATCAAAAGAAAATGGAAGGAATGCACAGAGTCAATGTACCAAAAAGAACTGATCAGTGTTCAACTATTTCAGAAGGTAATATATGATCAAGAACCACTGGTACTGAAGAAAGAAATACAAGCTGCCATGAAGGCATTGGTGAAAAAACAAGACACCAGGAATTTATGGAATACCAATTGAGATACTCCAACAAACAGAGGCAATGCTGAAAGTACTTATTGATGTTAACAAATGTGGCCAATCAACTGGAAGATTCATATTTTTTGCTCATTCCACAGGAACAGTGATCAAACTGAATGGAAAAGGTGTCAAACAAGATCCTTAATATTACATGCTAGCAAAATTGCTACAGATAATTTAAAACTGGGTGTAGCTGTACATTGACAGGGAAATGCTGGTAGACTTTAAAGTAAGATTTCAAAAAGGACATAAAACTAGAGATACCATTTGTGATGATAGATGGATCTTGGCTGAGTGCAGAGAATAACGTAAAGATGTTTACTGTGTTTTATCAGCTATGCAGAGGCATTTGTGTAGGTCACAACAAATTATGGATAACATTGAGAAGAATTGGAATTCCAGAACACTTAGTTGGACTCATATGGATGGGTTAAGAGGCAGTCATATGAACAGAAAAAGGGAATACTGCATGGTTTAAAATGCTACAGGAACATATTTTCCACCTTACTTTTCCAATCTATAAACTGAACAAATGATCTGAGAAGCTGGGCTACAAGAAAAAGAAAATGGTGAGACAATTGTAGGGAATATTTATTAACAACCTGAAATATACAGGTGACACAACCTTGTTTGCCAAAAGTGTAGATGACTTGAAGAACTGCTAAAAGTAAAATACTACAGCCTTCAATGTGGAATATGCCACGATATACAATAAAAATATATAATTGGACTAATAGATGGTATCATAAGATGAAGAAATTGAAATTGTCAAGGATTTCCTTCTATATGGTTCAGCAATCAAGGCCCATAGAATCAGCTGTCAAGATCTCAAACAACAAATTACATTGGGCAAGTCTGCTGCAAAAAAACCTCTCTAAGGTCTTATAAAGCAAAGATGTCACTTTGATAACTGAGGTAAATGTGACTCAAGCCATGGTATTTTTAATCACCTTATATGGATACAAAAGGTGGTGAAAAAGGGAAATGAAAGAAAAATGAACATAATTAAATTGTGGTGTTGGCAAATAATATTAAATATACCATTGAATGCCAGAAGAACAAACACATTTATCTTGGAAGAAATACAGACAGAATGCCTTTTAGAAAAGACTTCATCTCACTTACTTTGGACATGACATTAGACAAGATCAATTTCTTGGAAAAGAAATCATGTTTGGAAAGCAGAAGATCAGCAAACAAGTGGGAGCCCCTCAGTGAGATGGAATGACACAGTGGCTGCCACAGCGGGCTTAAACATGACAATGATTGTAAGCATGTCACAGCACCGGACAAGATCTTCTCTGTATAAGGCACCTAACACAACACAGCTGTAAGAACTTACCTAATGCCACCATCCTTATATTCATCTTTTGAATACCCATAAGAGAGATGATGAAAACTAGTCGTCTCTGTTCATTATCCCAACTAAACTACATTACCAAACACAAGAGTTAAACATCATTCTTTAACCCCATGGAGATAACATGGAATAGTAGTATATTCTTCTTCCTTAGCTAGGGATTTAAAAAAAAAAAAAAAAGCCCGGTTGGTTAATTCTAATATGTGGAGATGAGAAGCTTCCTGAATGTTTCCATGAGTAAATCTGAAAATCTATTATCAGGATCCTATCCATTGGCAATTGGCAGTCAATGATCCATTGATGTATTTTAAGAGACACTTAACTCTCATAGAGATGTGGCACATAACGGGAAATTATGGAAAGCTGGGTTCATTGCAGTTACAATTTGTAACAATTTGATTGCAGTTACAAGTTGATTATTTTCCAAGTATATTATAGGAAGTAAAAGCATGTCACAAAGAAAGTTGTTGTCATTAATGTATAGAAAAGAAAAAACTTTATGCAAGGTGTTGTTAACTAGTCCCTATACTAATTAAATTCAGGAGAAATAAATTTGGTTTTATTTAGAGATCCTGAATTTAGAGATCATCTGAAGAACAGATTTGATGAATTAGACACTAAAGACCAAAGACCGGAAGAGTTGTGGGATGACATCAAGAATATC
>NW_006408679.1:4690702-4719737 GCF_000296735.1 Chrysochloris asiatica | reverse complement strand
TTGGCCCAGGATCGAACATTGTTTCGTTCTGCTGTGCATGGAGTCGCTATGAGTCGGTTCCGACTCGATGGCACCTGACAACAACAACAACAAATTTGGTTTGAAAGGTTCACTGAAGAAAACAGGATGATTAAAAGCTGAAAAGGGCTAGGCCATGAAGGTCAGAGAGTTCTGGGTTAGGATATAAACTTAACTGGAATCAGATTTTCAAAACTTCTGATGGACCTTCAAAGCATGCATTGAAATATTTCATGTAAAATCTATCAGGAATGATTTGATTCACTGAATATGACAGAATTGTTTATTTGTTTTAGATGTTCCAGTATGAAGGTGAAATTGAGGAAATATCAATAGCAGCAACTCAGGAAGCTGCTCTTGAAAAAATGCTAGATAAGATTATTGATCTATGGAACACTACTCCTTTGCTTTTGGTTCTTCATCACACAGAGGCTTCCTCTGTCCTAATAATCTCTTCTATAGATGACATATTAGCTCAGTTAGAAGAGTCTCAAGTCATACTTGCAACACTTAAAGGATCTTCCTATCTTGGGCCCATTAAGGTAAATATTATAGCAAAGGGGAAATGTTTTTGTACTTTATAAGCTTTTAAATTATATAAATTATTCATACATTTATTTTTAAATGAGACTACTTAGTAGTTTGAATATTAAAAGTATTTTTATAGACAATTAATGAGAAAATATTAGAAAGTTAAATTTGAGTGTACAAAATACATTTAGGTCAATATGACCCAATAAGCCATGTGTTTTACCAGCAGTGTCCTGCTGCCAGAAAGATACCCAATTTTACTACTCTCAATGCCCAAACTGAAATGGGATGTTTTATTTTCATTTACTAGGTTATTCCTCTTAAAAGCTGCACCTGTGTCTCTTTGCACCTGGCTATCTACTCTGGCATAATCCAGAATTAAACCGTAGGGCCAACTTTAGGAGATTCAACAAGAAATGTTGAATGTGTCATATAAATTAGATGGATGTTAGATAGATAGATAGATAGATAGATAGATAGATAGATAGATAGATAGATAGATAGATAGATAGATGATAGATAGATAGACATATTATTTGCAACCACACAAACATATAGGAATAAGTATCAATTTATTGAATCTTACAGAAAATGTTGGACTGTGGTGTGGCGCTGTGGGCTAATGTGTCAGACTGCAAAGTCGTTTGAACTGTGAGGTCAGTGGTTCAAGCTCACCAGCTGGTCCTTGGAAACCCTATACAGGGTCACTATGGGTCAAAACTGACCTGACAGCACTTAACAACAACAACAATGGAAACGTTTCAATAATTTATAAAAAGGCAAAAGTCAAATAGACTGTATTCTATGACCACATGCACTAAAAATTGAACCACAAAAGAACAACAAAATATATAAACAACCTCACAAAAAAATGGAAATTTAAAAATATCCATTGGAATATACAGAAAACATATTTCAAATTTTTGAAAGTTATAAACAACTATAAGAGAATTACATAACAAACAATTGGTCAAACAATTCTGCTTTAACACTATGAGCAGGCATATTTAGAGCATTGAATATTTTTGCTGTTAGGTGCTAGCGAGTCAGTTCCGACTCAGCGACCCTGTGCACAAAAGAATAAAACACTTCCAGGTCCCTTTGAGCCATTGTTGCCATCAAGATATTCTGGGGGGGTCTTCCTCTTTTTCACTGACCCTCCACTTTTCTAAGCATGATGTCCTTCTCCAGGGACTGGTCCCTCCTGATTGTTGTTGCTAAGTTCCAGACTCATAAGAGACTCTGTATAGGGTTTTCAAGGAACAGCTGGTGGATTTGAACAACTTACTTTATAGAATGCAGTCCAGTGCTGATCTTACAGGGCCACACCATAAGTCCTGATTGTTGTTGTTATTTTTAAGTGTTTTTGAGTTGGTTTGACTTATACTGACCCTATATAGGGTTTCCAAGGAGCAACTAGTGAATTTGAACCACCGATTTTGTGGTTCAAACCAATCTTATGGTTTAAACCGACCTTGGGGTCCAGTGCTTATTCTATCTCCAAATTACCATCCTCATTTCTAAGGAGCATTCTGGCTGTGCTATAAGACAGATTTGTTTGTTCTTCAGTCCATGGTACTTTGAATATTCTTCACCAACTCCATAATTCAAATGCATCAATTAGTCTTCTGTCTCCCTTATGCATTGTTTAACTTTCACATGCATATAAATACCTTGGCTTGAGTCACACCTTAGTCCTCAAATGGATATTTTAGCTTTTGAATGCTTTAAAGAGGTTTTTATCAGTAGATTTGCCAAATGCAACATATTGTTTGATTTCTTCACTGTTCCTTCCATGAGTGTTGATAATAGATCCAAGAAGAATGAAGTCTTTGACCATTTCAACCTTTTCTCTGTTCTCATGGTGTTATTTATTGGTCCAGTTTTGAGGATTTTTGTTTTCTTTGCATTGATGTACAATCATATTCCAGGCTGTAGTCTTTGCTATATATCAGTGTTTTAAGTCCTTTTCACTTCCAGCAAGCAAGGTCATATCATCTGCATATCACAGATTGTAAATGAGTCTTTCTGCCATCCTTCATATAATCCAGTTTCTCAAATTATTTGCTTAGCATATAGATTGAATAAATATGGTGAAAGGATAATACTCTGGAGCATACCTTTCCTGATTTAAAGTAATTCAGTATCCCCTTGTTCTGTTCTAATGACTACCTCTTGGTAGTACAGGTTCCTCATAAGCACAGTTATGTGTTCCAAAATGCCCATTCTTCACATAGCTGTCCATAGTTTGTCATGATCCATTCAGTCAAAAGACTTTGCATAGTCAATAAAGCACAAGTAAACATTTTCTTGTACTTTCTACTTTTAGCCAAGATCCATCTGATATTAGCAATAATATCCCTCATTCCCTGTCCTCCTCTAAAGATAGCTTGAATTTCTGGAAGTTTCCAGTCAATGCACTGTCACAACCTCTTCGAAGAACAGTGTCTGTTACTAGGTATATCTTCAGCAAAATTTTACTTGCATGTGAAATTAATGATATTGTTCAATGATTTCTGCATTCCATTGGGTCACCTTTTTGTAATGAGCACAAATATGCATCTCTTCCCATTGGTTGGCCAGGTGTTCCAAATTTCTTGGCATAGGTGAGTGAGCACCTCCAGTGCTGCATCAGTTTATTGAATTATTTCAATTTGCATTCCATCAAATCCTGGAGCCTGGTTTCTCAACAGTGCCTTCGTTGCAGCTTGGATTGTCTTCCCTCAATATCATCCATTATCGATCATATGCTACCACTTGAAATGGTTGGACACTGGCCAGTTCTATTTGGTACAGTGACTTTGTGTATTTCGTCTGTCTTCTTTTGATATTCTCTGCATCATTCAATATTTTGCCCATGTTGTTGTTATGTGCCGTGGAGTCGGTTCTGACTCATAGAGATCCTGTACAGGGTTTCCGAGGCTGTAAATCTTTATGGAGCAGAAAGCCTCATCTTTCTCCCACAGAACAGCTGGTAGTTTCAAACTGCTGACCATGAGATTAGCAGCCCAATTCATAACCACTATGCTACTAAAGCTCCTAGAATCCTTCAATAGTACAAGTTGAGGCTTGAAATTTTTTTCTTCAGTTATTTCAGCTTGAGAAATGCTGGACATGCTCTTCCTTTTTGGTTTTCTAACTCCAGGTCTTTGAATATTTCATTATAATACTTGACCTTGTCTTCTTGAGTTGCCTGCCCTTTGAAATTGTCACCACTACAGATTTTATAGAATTTAAAATGCTAATAAGGGACTATTGTGTAAAACTATAAATAAATAAATTTAACAACATAGGTGAAAAGCAGAAATTTCCCTGAAAGATACAAATTACTAAAGCTTACTCAAGAATGAATAGGTAACTGAAATAGCCCTTTATATTAAAGAGATTGAAATTTGCCAAAGAAAACTCCAGGTTCAGATTGCATATACAAAACATTTAAAGGTAAAGTAATACTGTAGCTGTTATTAGGTGTCTTCAAGTTGATTCTGACTCATAGCAACCCTACGAGCAACAGAACAAAACGCTAATCAGTCCTGTCTGTGCCATCCTCACAATCTTTGCTATTTGAGCCCATTGTTGGAGCCACTGTGTCAGTACATCTTGTTGAACGTCTTCCTCTTCTTCACTAACCCTCTATTTTGCCTAGCATGATATCCTTCTCTAGGGACTGACCCCTCCTAAAAACATTTCCGAAGTACCTAACAAAGTCTCCCCATCCTTCCTTCTGAGAAACATTCTGGTTGTACGTCTTCCAAGACAGATGTGCTATTTTTCTGGTATAGTCAATATTCTTTGCCAAATAAATAAATGCATCCGTTCTTCTTTGTTCATCCTTAATTAGTGTCCAACTTTTGTATACATATGAGATGGCTGAAAATACTATGGCCTAGGCCAGGCATAACTTAGCCCTCAGAGTAACATCTTTGCTTTTTAACACTTTAAAGAGATCTAGTGCACCTAACAACAACAGCAAGTGCAGCAGACTTTCCCAATGCAATAGGTCACTTGGTTTCTTGGCTGCTGTTTCTAAGATCTGAGTAAAATAAAATCCTTGACAACTTCAATCTTTCCTCTATTTACCATGATATTGCTTATTAGTCCAATTGTAGGGATTTTTGTTTTCATTATGCTGAGTTGTAATCCATACTAAAGGTTGTATGTAGTCTTTGATCTTCATCAGTAAATGCAGCAAAGACTCCTTGATGTCACTAAGCAAGTTTGATTTGCATATCACAGGTTGTTAATGAATCTTCCTCCAATCTGGATGCAACATTATATAGTACAGCTTCTTGGATTATTTGCTCAGCATACAGATTAAATATGTTGAAAGGATACAATCCTAACATACACCCTTCCTGATTTTAAACTGTGAAGTAATCACTTATTCCATTCAAATGACTGCATTTTTGTCTTTGTACATTTCCACATGAGCACAACTAAATGTTCTGGAATTCCATAATTTATTATGGCCCCCACAGTCGAGTGCCTTTGTATAGCAAGTAAAGCACAAGTAAACATCCTTCTGGTAGTCTCTACTTTCAGCTAACGTCCATCTGACATCAGCAGTGATGTTCCATTCCTCATCCCTCTTCTGAGCCCGGGTGCATGTTTGATCAATTTCAGATTGCAAAAGTTGATAAAAATCTCCAATTTCTTCATATTTAGCACCAATAGTTGGTGTATACATTTGAATAATAGTTATATTAACTACTTTTCCTTGTAGGCATATGAATTATCCTATTGCTAATAATATTGTCCTTCAGGATAGATCTTGAGATGTTTTTGTTGTTATTTTTATGATGAATGTGACAACATTTCTCTTCGAATTGTCATTCCTGACACATGGTTGTCTGATTTGAAATGTCCAATATCAGTCCATTGCAGCTCACCAATGCCTACGATATACATCTTTATGTGTTCCATTTCATTTTTGATGACGTCCAATTTTCCTAAGAGTCATTCTTTGTACATTCCACATTCCTATTATTAATGGATGTTGCAAACTGTTTCTTCTCATGTTGAGACATGCCCCATAAGTAAGTGAAGATTCTGAAAAGTTTACTTCATCCATGTCATTATATATTAATCTAGTTTGAGCTGGCAGCTCTTCTTCAGTAGTGTTTTAAATGCCTTCCAAATTTGGGGGCTCATTTTCTAGCATTATATCAGACAAATAACTCTTATTGGCCAATTCGTTTTAGAAATATATCGTCAGGTCCAACTTCCTAGTTTACCTTAGTCTGGAAGCTCCACTGAAACCTATTCACTATGGGTGATCCTGCTGGTATTTGGCATAGCTTCCTCCATCACAGCAGAATGCAAGCCACCAAAGTAAGACAAACTAACAGACAAGTGGTGGAAAATCATACTAAATACATAAATTCTTCCAGAAAACTATAGAGGAAGGAATACTTCCCAACTCGGTTCTATGAAATAACATTACCCTAACACCAAACCCAGAAAAAGGCTTCACAAGAACGAAAAACTAAGACCAATGTTCCTTGATGAATTTGAGTATAAATGCCAAAAAAGCCTCAAAAAATAATAGCAAACAGTCTACTTGCATAAACAAAATATTATACACTATTATACATTATCAGGGAAGCAGGGTGACTCCATACATAAGACCTGGACTGCGAACTACAAGGTCCACAGTTCGAGCCTTCCAATTGCTCTACAGGATAAAGATGAGGCTTTCTACTCCTTGATGTAGAGCCTCGGCAACCCTATATAGGGTCTCTATGAGTTGGAACCAACTCACTGGCACTTAACAATAACAACAATATATTATCAAGAGGATTTATCCTGAGAATGTAAACACACAAAATTGCATTCTATTAATACACTGTATTAATAGAATAAAGGAAGGCAGGAACACATAATCATCTTACTAGACACATAAAAAGCATTAGTTAAAATTCAACAACTTTTCATCGTAAAAACACAACAAACTAGAAGTACAAGGTAAGTCAAAAGTTTCACGACTAGAATTCTAGTTTGTACAAGTAGGGGTTTAGTCCATACAAAATTTGTTTAAGCATGTCTTTATGATCAGTGGATGGCTGCAAACAAGTTCTCTCAATAATACACTTGGCTTAGCCTCCTAAAGGGAAAAACAATACATATACTTACCATGGAATTGGTTCCGATTCATAGCAACCCTGGATAGGGTTTCTGAGGGGCAGCTGGTGTGTTAGAACTACTGACCTTTTGGTTCACAGTTCAGTGCTAAGCCTACAAATCTGTGTTGGAAGAAGTATAGCCAGAATGCTCCTTACAAGCCAGGATGGTGAGATTTTTTTCTCTCATACTTCCCCTTTGTGAACTCAGAGGGACCCCCCACCCCCCAAGGAAATGGATTAGCACAGTGGCAGCAGCAGTGGGCTCAAGAGTGACAACAACTGTGAGGATGACACAGAACCAGGTAGTGTTGTGATAAGAACCTATCAACAGATAGGTTCACTATGAGTCGGAACCTAACAATAGATTACAATTCAGGATTAGAAATGCTCAGGGTACAGTTCTTTCAGTTAGGATACCCTCTTCCCAGCCACGCCCATAGGTAGGCCTCTATTCCTTGACTTCTCAGCTATGTGCCCCTTAACTCTGCTCTGCTCTAGCAATATTACAAAACTCTTAGTGCTGTTGATAAATACCGTAAGGACATTCTACTCCACTATAAGCTTCAGCCTGAAGGTGCTCAGCTCTAGCTCTGTGGGTCAACAGACTTAGCTCCCCAATTAAATACCTTTAGGTACCCCACTCCATAAGTAAGCCTCCTGCCCAAAATGACAAGCTCCATGGACTGGGAAGCCCACCACTCTGGTGCTCTAACTTTTGGTTGTGCTGCTGCTGCTCCTTTGTCATTGCTCTGCTACTCCTCTAGTGTCACGGCTTTATGTCCCTCAGTCAAGGAAATTCAATGTGCAGGGACTGGGATCTAATCGATGAGTTCCACATCTGGCTCTTCTTACTTGATAGTAGTGAGAGCCCCTTCCAATTTCTAAAATGGCTCATTAAGAGTTCTAAGTCTTTACAATCACAATTAGCTGGTAACAATCATTCACAACTGAATCATATACTCCATCAGCATCCTCTTCCCCGACCTTCTCTTAACTAGGACCATCAAGGAAAGAGATGTTTGGCGGGCATTTACAAAGACCATGGCAAGAAGATACATTGAGCCACACATACCATACTCTGGAAGAAAGTTAGATGAATGGAACATTTTGATTTATGTGACCCTCTGTCTACTCTACTAATTTCTGTTTGCCAATGACTGCTAATCACCTTTTATGTCAATTCCTTTTGTGTGACTCTTATAAATTAATATATTTAAAGCTTGTATATGTGTATTTATCATCATAGAATCTCGTGGTTGAATGGGATCAAAACTTGACTCTCTTCTCTTATACTCTGGAGGAATGGATGAATTGTCAAAGAACTTGGCTTTATCTTGAACCAATTTTTCTTTCTTTAGAAATACAAAGGTAAAAAGAAACTTCATATTTTTCAGATACTGGTAAAAATGCAGTGCATCATTTATTTTCTATAATCCTTGAAAATTATTTCTTCAATTTCTAAAACCATAGGCATAGACAAATCACTTACTGCTTATTTTATAATACGTAGAACTTGTATGCGACTATCTTATACCTCATATGAAATTAATAATATTGTGTAAGACCTTTTTATAGTGTGCCATTCTATGGCACCTGGTATAAGATGCTGGGTGTATGTCTAATATATCCTAATGTTTTCTACTATGTATAACACTTGTATATAACTGGCACTAAAAATATCCTGGCAAAAATATAACACCCAAACATGTTATCAATTATATATGAATACAAATAAAAGACTGTTAAATATGGAAATTCTGTGACAAATGCATTTAGCATATAAATTTTAATTAATAGTGTCTCTCCCCTCCCCCATAAAATAAACTTACCTTTCATTTTATTACTAAAGGCAGCTTCCAGCAGAAGCAAAACTTTTCTCTAAAGTGATTTCCATATGGAAAGATGTAATGTCAAAAATACAAAACAAACTGAATGCTTTGCAAATAACTACCTCTGCAGGAGTCCTAGAAATTATGAAAAATTGTAATATATATCTTGAAAATATAAAGAAAAGTCTTGAGGTAAAATTATAGCAATCCTAAACTGGAGAATTATTTCATTCCATAAAATGTAATGTAACTAACTGCAGAAACTAATTGTAGCACCGTTTTTCTTTTATTGTAGCTAGTAACACAAGGAGCTCTGGCAGTGTAGTGGTTACTAACACTATTTCAAATTTTCATCATCTATAGTGCAAATGAAAATATTTTCAAAGGGAAAAAACAACAACAACAACACTAAATGGAACAATCTAAATTCTTCTACACAAAGTAGCTTAAGAAGTTTTCCTTATGCTTAAATTGAAATTAATGATAGTGCCTACCGTGGGCTTTGGGTTAAATGGGAAAATGTATTAAAAGAATGGGCTATTAGTATTTTTATCAACACGATTATGATTATTAAGGAGCTCTGGTAGTGTAGTGGTTACAAATCAGGCTACTAACCTCAAGGTCAGCAGTTCGGAACCACCAGCTGTTCTGTGAAAGAAAGATAAGGCTTTCTGCTCCTGTAAAGATTTCCAGTCTCAGAAACCCTATGTAGGGTCACTATGAGTCAGAACTGACTCCACGGCACACAGTCACCCTGTGATTATTAAGGATCCCTGGTAGTATAGTAGATTATGAGTAGGTTGGCAAATCACAAGATCAGCAGTTTGAATCTGCCAGGCACTCCGTGGGATAAAGATGATGCTTTCTGTTCCCTTAAAGATTTATAACCTCATAAACCCTATACAGGGTAGCTATGAGTTGTGATCTAGAATATGGGCAGTCCTGGAGAACGACTCATATGCAATGGAGAAAAATGTATATCGTTCAGTTGTTAGATCACAATCCCACAACATGCAACCACCACCATTATTATCATCATACTGATAAATTCGGAAAAAGTTGAAATGTAATATTTGGATGATATCATAAATCTAGTTACATGTATTTATTCATTGAGAAAGCATTAAATCATCAGCTGGTCATACATATCCTTGACACTAGCTTTTACTGTTCAAGATTTGTGATACACATTTTCACTTTAGCGATGAATGTCTGGGGAAAAAAATCAGTTGTTTTTTGTTTTTGTTTATTTCAAGAATTCATGTTTTGTTGTTGTTGAGCACAAGTTACAATGACTGTGATGATCCTTCCATAATATTTGTCTAGGACTGCTACAGCCTGTAGAAAGTTCTTTTCTCAGGCAAGCCCCTTTCATTATAAACCATGCTCTGGGTCAGTCATAAGGGGTTGCCCAATGTGAATATTGTTCATAACAGTTAACGGGGAATGGCATTAGAACAGGACTTCCAATTTTTTCTAGCATATCTGTGAACTATTAATAAGGATCATCACAAACCAGTTATTCATGAACAAACTAGTTATTCCATTTGTTCAGGAATAGAGCATCTATTGCATACCGGGCGCTACTGCTGTGTACTAGAACTAGAAAGATAAAAGACAGATAATTCTCTACTGCTATAGAACTGAAAATCTATTGTTGTTGTTGTTGTTAGTGCCATCGAGTCAGTTCCTGACCCTTAGCAACGCTGTATAGGGCTTCCAAGGAGTAGCTGGTGAGCTTGAACTGCTGACATTACAGTTCAAACAGCTTTTCAGTCTGGCGCATTAACCCACAGTGCCACACCAGGACTCCGAAAATCTATTAGAGGAAACAAAAAAGTAAAGAGGCATCACACTGTGATAGTTAGTATTGTATGATGAATGGACTAATTAGATCTAACATATCTGTAACGCTTCATCCAACAGCTGAACAATATACATTTTTCTCCATTGCATATAAGTTGTTCTCCAGGACTCGCCATATTCTAGATCACAAAGCAAGTCTCAAAAAATTTAAAAAGATTAAGTATCTTCTCTGACTGCAAGGAAATAATACTAGAAATTAATACCAGAAGGAAAAATGACACCATCTAATTATAGCTTTCATTGAGCATAGGATATTATTTTGACTAAAACTACTGTATATACTATGACTTTAAGACTTTGATTCTTATGTATAAGTGAGAGTGTGAGTCGTATCATAAATATATATTCTGAATGGTATCTTTTTATTGGTTCTGAACAGGACTACCTTGAAATTAAAAGAATGATTTTTCCAAGATTTTACTTTCTTAGCAATGCTGAACTTCTAGACATTCTAGCTTCCAGTAAAAATCCTGAGTCTGTACAGGTAATGCCATAGTAACCCTGATCAACAATGTTCTTTCCTGACCAGTCAGGATTTTATAGTATTGCTTACATTTGTTTCTGATCCACAGCCTCATCTTGTGAAATGTTTTGAAAATGTAAGGCATTTAATGATATACCAACAAGAAATTGGCCCTCCTGCTGTGATTATGCTGGTGTCTGCTGAAGGAGAAAGTCTCGTGCTGCCAAAGTAGGATACCCATGTCCCAAACTAAGCATTTAGACTCTGTAAAGCTGTGTTTGTTATTTGAGTCCTGGTGTTGCACTGTGGGTGAATGAGCCAGATTGCAAAGTCATTTGAACTGTAAATTTAGTGGTTCAAATTCACCAGCTGCTCCTTAGAAACCCCATGAAGGGTTTCTATGAGTAGAAACAACAAGAACATTGGAAATATCTTGATATTTCAAAGAAGTTTGCTAAGCAAACCATTTCTTCAAAGATAATGCCCTTATGCCGATACACTCTTAACCTTTCCATACTCAAAACAATAAATACTTATCTCACCTTGGCTTTACTTAAAAGTAAAGAAAGAACTCTTCAAACTCTTGGTCCTTTCTAATTTGAAGTCATAATTTCCTTAAGCTGGATAATATATTTCCCTGCATCAGTTTTCAAATTAAGATCTAGAAAAGTCAAACAATAGTATAGAATTATAGCCCTTTGGCCTATAAATATTATTAAAATGTACAGAAAACTTAGTATTCAGGCACATCAAATTAATGAAACATGAATGAAACTAACATTGCTTTTTTTTTTAATTATAGGAAAATTCGAGTAAGAAATGCTGTAGAACAGTGGCTAGTAAATGTAGAGAAAAGCATGTTTGATTTGTTAAAAAAGTAAGTACAATTTAAGATCTTAAAATTATACTATATCTCTAATTTCTTACTTGGTTAATTATCTAAGTGAGAAATATGAGTTATCTGGAAGTGTCAGAGGAATGAAGTCCTTTATGAAATGGATTTTGATGCAACATGATGGCTCATGACTAAACGGAATACAAGCTTCTTTATAATACAGATTTCAATGTGACAATATGATCATGAACAAAAGACCATTTTGGTGTACTTTGATATTCATATGTATGTGAAAACTGGCCAGGGCCTGGACTGATGTCCACTTCTGCCTGCTTTCTAAAGATCTGGAGATTAGTAGCAGTCCTGATGTGGCATTGTAGGATAAGCACTGAACTGCTAATGCCAAAGTCGGCAGTACAAGCCAATCAGCCTCTCCTCAGAACTGCTATGCCGTGTCTCTATGAGTCAGAAACAATTTGATGGCACTTAGGGAGAGTTCAGGAGGCCCCTAGTTTCAGTCCATCCCACTCTACATTTCCATTCCGCTTGTGCTTCCTGAGATTGATTATTTGGTTAGTCTTTTTAATGTTAGTCTATCGTTGCTGTTTAGAACAAAGAAAGATGCTCAGAGTATGAGTTTTTTTGTTTTGTTTTATTAACAAAAAATTTTTTTTAATTATTTTTACAAAATAATTTGCTTAAAGCAGTCTTAGTACATTTGTAATTACTGTTAGTTATAGAAAATTTATTGATCTTCATTAAGTTTTAATACCTATATTTAATACCATAGTAATAATATCTTGAATACCAGAAAAGAGCATATTATTATTTAGTTACAAAATAACTATGCAGTCTCTCCTTTGCCCCAATTATTATTCCTGAGGTGATGTGATGAAAGTCTTCCTACATGGAAGAAGCACTTCTATAAGCATAGAATTTTAAAAACAAAAATCTGTGCATTTATATCATAGAGACAAGCAGTTTTTCAATTGTTTTCCTGAGATGTTTGTGGTTAGGTAATTTTGTCATTTGTTAACCTTGATAGTCCTGTCTCTTTCTTTACAATTCTACTTAAATTGTCCTTTTCATGTTATTTTGGATGACAACTTTTGTACAGTGTTGACGTATAGCAATGACAACAAAAATTCTTCTTCTGTTCCTGATTTTCTTGGGAAAACTTCTAATGTTTCACTATTTATTTATTGGAATGTACCAGAGCCTAAGCATCATATGATCTTTTCAAAATAAAGATGATTTATTCTATTCCTAGTTGCAAAGAGTTTTTATAATTAAAGAACGTTCAATTGCCTCAAATGGTTTTTATAATTCTATGGAGAAAGTCAAATACCCTTTTACCTTTAATTTATGGATGCCATTTAAAAAATTAAGGAACTCTGGTGGCTGTTTACAAGTCAGGCTACTAACTTCAAGGTCAGCAGTTCGAAGCTAACAGCCATTCCACAAGAGAAAGATGAGGCTTTCTGCACCTGTCAAGATTTATAGCCTTGGAAACCCTATGTAGTATCGCTATGAGTCAGAACTGACTCCACAGCACATAACCACCACCACCACCACCATTAAAAAATTTGCTGTCATTGAACACTCCTCAATTTTTAAATTTATACCCATATTTTTTGTGTGTTCACTTACTTTATTTCTTAGAAAACTGTATTAGACTGAATTTGCTATTTTTGTGTTTGAAAAATTCACTTTTTTATTTCTAACATCACATATTTTCATCCTATGTTGTTTTCCATAAATCTTTTTAGTAGATTATATCTTTAACTGACATGTCAATATTTGTGCCAATCATAGTTATGTACTTAAATGCTGTTTTAGCTTATATTAATAATGTATTACATTTGTTCCTATGATGGCAAACATTTATATCACTGTGCTATTTTCAACATTCCTGTGTCATGCTAATTTTTTCTACATTATACTATGAGAACTTAAAACCAGAGACAATATATATAAATAGAGCAATCTGAAAGCAGAGCCTTAACTCCATTATAATGTGTTGACATGAATCTAAAACCCATGTTGAATTTTATAAGTTGCCTTATAGCCCTTCCTCTGACCTTGATGCTGACCTATCCTTTCACAGTACAGGAGACACCCTTTAGCTCTGAGGTCTGGCAGGTGCAGGATATCAAAATTACTCCCAGATGATCTTTTCTCTCTGGCCCAACAGAGGCAAAATGTGACAGCTTCTGCCCAAAGGGACTTGATGCCCAGCATTATGATAAATCTTTACAGTGGACCCACAGAAACAGACACGATTAGGCAAGCAATTTTTAAAGCATGTTACCAGAATGTAGGAGTGATTTTATAAATGTATAAAGATCAGAATATAATAATTCAGGATTGGTGGACATGATACAGCAGGATTTTTGGATGAGAGATTCTCAGAGTTTTAAAGTTAATCTGATGCTTTCAATCTGAGAATTGGAGAGTGCTTTATAAATTTCTTGGACTAGACAGTAGTTATTTGTAACTTTTATCTTTCTGAGATCTAATCTCCAGGAAGAGAAAATTTATGGTGATGAAGACAATAAAATAATAAAGTCATGTTTATATAGACAGCATAGCATTATGAATGGTTCTGTTCTCAATTTTCTCTCAAATCTTTTAAACTATTGTTTTATGACCATCTCTCAAACAGTATTGCTGAAGAGGCCTTATGTTTATCTGACCCTTTCTTTTTGCTTCTTTAAAAAAAAAAAAAAAAGAAGAACACTATCATTTTACTGGTTCTCTTTGTAACTCAGGAATATCACTTAGATCTGTCTCTTTTTAAAAATTGCTTTTGCATTTGAATTGTACCATTTAATCTGAAGTGTTATCTCTCTCTTCAACCCAGAATAATTATTTTCTGTTATCTTTTGCTTTATTTTCTCATCATTATTTTTAATTTTAAAGTTATTTTTTCTCCCTTTTAAAATTCCCGTTCTACAAATACTCAGAATTCTAAGCCCATCCTCCAAGTGTCTTAACTTCATATTAGTTCACCTTTGTACAAAGAACTTTGGGAAAAATAATCATCTTTCTTTTTACACATGACCATTGTTCAATCAGACCAAAATTCAGTTTTCAAAAAGTATTTCTTTTTCCTAGTAGCCTTTAAAAAAAAAAAAAAAAAAAAATTTAGTACAATACTTACAATTAAATGCTAAGTGAGTTTAAGATTGATTGATGTTTAAAAAATGTTTAAAATTTTTAAATGTCATTTTAAAAATTAAGTCATATAAATATTGTCATTGTTGTTGTAAAATGCTATCTAGTAGATTCCAACTCATAATAACCCTGAATAGGGTTTCTGAGGAGTGGCTGGTGAGTTTGAACCATCAACCTTGGGGTTCAAACCAGCCTTGCAGTCCAGTGCTTATCCTACAACAAGAAAATAAAGGATCTTTGTGTTGAGAATTTATAAATAATGATAATAATGATGGAGAAACTAAAAAAAATATATTAATTTGACTATTTGTTGTTGTTAAGTACCATCGAGTTGGTTTCAATCCATAGAGACCCTGTTTAGGATTTCTGAGGAGCAGCTGGTGAGCTTGACCCACCAACCTTGTCGTTCAAACTAACTTTGCAGTCCAGCACATTAACCCATAGCACCACACCAGGACTCTAACTTGACTATATGCATACAGAATTTTAAAACATCTGTATAAAGAAAGCATAATAATATCAAACCATACTGTTGGCTTATATTAATTTTTGTCTGAAAATATCTAGATAGTTTTCATGTGTCATATATTCTCCATTATAAATAATTTTTAAAGCTAAATGCTGGACTTCACTGTTAAAATTCATCTGGTGATTTCAGGTTAGTATTCCAACTTGTGCAAATTATTTTAAATACTAATTTTTTTCATCATTATTATTAGCAATTCAAAACAAACATGTATCATCTTCTAAATTAACGCAAGGGCATTGAATGATAAGCACTAGACTGCTAACCACAAGGTTAGAGATTCAAACACACCAGCTGTTCCTTGGAAACCCTATATAGGGTCACTATAAGTCAGAACTAAGGTCAAGCACTTAACAACAACTTAATATACTAGTAGTTTACCATCTTAGAAACTCAATGACATGATTGGAAAATGAAGATTATATTAAAGGGTAATTTAAGGACTATGTATTAAGTATGAATTAAGGCTCTTTTCAGGAGACCTAGTGTTACAGGTCGCTATGAGTCTGTACCGACTTGATGGCACCTAACAACAACAAAACAGTGTTACAGGGTCGCTGTGAGTCGGAACCGACTCCACGGCAAATAACCAACCAACTAGTGTTACAATGGAGTCCTGGTGTGGTTCTGTAGATAAGGACTGGAGCACAAGGTTGGCAGTTCAAACTCATAGCCAACTCATTGGCACTTAACAACAACAACAGTGGCACAATAGTTAAGTCTTCACCTGCTAACTGAAAGGTTGACTTTTTAAACTCACCCCACAGTTTCTCAGAGGAAGGCCTAGTGATTTTTGTCCCCATAATGATTACAGCCTAGGAAACACTACAGGGCAGTTCAGTTCTATCACATGTGGTCACTATGAGTTGAACTCTACGCAAGGGCAGCAAACAATGACAATTAGTCTCTTTAACCCTACTTGGTCCCAATGTTGTTGTTAAGTGCCGTAGAGTCAGTTATGACTCACAGTGACGCTGCATAGGGTCTCAAGGAATGACTGGTGGGTTTGAGCTACCTACCTTTCAGCTAGCAGTCCAGTGCTTATCCTACAGCACCACAACATTGCATTTGGTCCCCTACATATACCTAAATTTGAACAAAAGTGAGCGGTATTAAAAGAAAATTTCCCCTGTGATCTTGACATGCTTGATCATAAATTAAATGACCATAATCAATGATGTAAGTATAAATAATATAATAAAACTTTTTGTTTGTAGACTTGTAAGTCATGGAGTTGAAGACTGGAACTGTCAAAATTTTTCCATATGGGTGGTATCTCATCCAGGACAAGTGGTACTCACTGTGGTAAGTTAATCTGTAATGAATTTGTGCCTATATTACCAAGAAAGTGATTTTTTAAAAATAAACCATTATGAAGAATAATGATATCTGTAACTTACTTTGAAATGTATCAGAACGGTGATACTGATGAATGGATATATGGGAAGTAAATATGGAGTTAAAGTTAAATTTATATAGCTAGTAATGGAATACTTCCATCAATTTGCATATATAATTTTGAAAATAATCATAATAAAATGTTGAAAGTAAACCAAAAATTGCTTTCAAGGGATGACACAGTATTACATTGTATTCATTTTCTGTTGCTGCCATTTAAAAAAAATTACCACAACGTTGTATCTTAACATAAATTTATTATCCTACAGTTCCATAGGTTAGAATTCCAACGTAAATTTTACTGGTTTTAAATCAAGATATGAACAAAGCTGATATCTTTGGGGATTCTCTAGAGAAAAATCCATTATCTTGCCATCTCTAGCTTTTAGAGGTCACCTGTGCTTCATGGCTAGTGGCCTCTTCCTCCATCTTCAAAACCAGCAAGATTTCATCTCTCTGATCATTCTTCAGTTGTTGTATCTTCCTATGCTCATAGCCAGAAAAGGTTCTCTGATTTTTAAAGCATGTGCAATTAGATTGCAGGCACCTAGATAATCCAGGAGGTCCTTAATTTAATCACATCTGGAAATCCCTTTGGCTAGGTAAAATAACATATTCACAGATCCTGTGGTTAGGATAAGAATATCTTTGCAGCCATTATTCTGCCTACAATGTATATTTTCTATCTATTGATGTTCTGGAACTCAAAAATAGAAGGGTAACTAGGGAAGTGGACTATCAAAAAAGCCAAAAAAGTTGTTTTGAACAGTGGTTAAAGCCAGGAGATGGTTGAACGTGCAGAAACTGAGAACAGGGACAAGGAAAGACCCCAAGAAACACCAACATTTAAGGAGTAGGCAGAGGAAAGGAATCCATGAAGAGGACTGAGAAAGAGTAGCTGGGGGGTGGGGCGGGGAAGGAAAATTTTAAGAATGGTCATGAAAAATAGGGAAAACAGAGATCTTTTTTTGTTTGTTTGCTTGATTTTTTTTTTTTTCCTAGAAAAGTGAACAGTCATGATTTTTAAATGTTCTAGAGAGGTGTAAAGGAGCTCTGATACTGTAGTGGTTACAAATCGGGCTGCTAACCTCAAGGTCAGCAGTTGGAAACTACCAGCTGTTCTGTGGGTGAAAGATGAGATTTTCTGCTCCCATAAAGATTTGCAGCCTTGGACACCCTGTGCAGGGTCACTGCGAGTTGGAACCGACTCCACGATACTTAACAACAACGACAACAAGAGGGGTCTGAAAACTCCACTCTGTCAGTCAATCTGGAGGGTTAGCATAAACCTCAGAATCAGTAGTTTCCCTGGAGTGGTGAAGGTAGAGGCCATGTTGTCAAAAGTTGCTATAGAGTATTTTTAAAATATTGGCCTTGTAGTTCTCTACTCAAATTTAAAATAACATTGAATCTTTTTACTTTGTGTGGTGCTATAGTATAAGCACTGGACCAGAAGGTCAGTTTGAACCACAAGGTCGGTGGTTCAAACCCACCAGCTGCATATTGGAAGTGCTATACAGGGTTGCTATGAGTCTGAAAAACAAACCAAACATTTCAAGTATTTTAAAGATAATCTGTAATCATGGACACAAATTATAATTCTCAAATCTCCATAGTTCCCTTTGTTGCCCATTTGATTGAATACTGATAATCAAAACACTCATATCTTAAACTGAATGACTTGTTTAGGTTATTGTGTGCCGGGCCAACAAAAGTTAGAATGAATCAATAGGCATATTTCTATGGTTTAACAGGAATTCTGGTAATCAAATTTATTTTACTAAGAAAGGATCATCTCCAGATTGCTGGTGCTCTAAACATACTTAACAATAAGAAGTCATTGGTATTGTATTACCAGAAATAATCTATGATAGACTTCAACTTCAGTCATTGAACATACATTGCCAAAATTTTTCCAAGTGTGTCCTCTCTCCTGTTAATTTCCCATACCAAGATGAAATGTACAATTCCCCTGTTCCTTGGACTCTCATATATAGTACTTGACTGAGTTGTCTCTGAGTTAAGTGTAAAAAGAGAGTCCAGTGGAGAGTGGGTGATGAAATGTCTGCATAGATTGAACACTGAGAGAATTTCAATATTAATTTATCCAAGTTCTAGTAATTAAAGGAGCCCTGATGGCACAGTGGTATCCTGCTTGGCTGCTAGACATAAGGTCAGTGTTGGTACCCACAAGTTGATCCTCAGGAAAAAGATTTGGCAATCGGTTTCCCTAAAAATGTATACTTTATATAACCTATGACACTGTTATACTCTATCCTATAGAGTCTCTATGAATTAGAATCAAGTTGAGGGCAATTGGTTGGGTTTGGGGGTATTGTTAAATTTTTACTTATTTGGAATCTAATCCCTTACCCATTCCTATTGTTTGAGCCCATTTTTGCCACCACTGTTTTAATCCACCTTGTTGGTCCCTCTACTTTACTAAGCATGATTTTCAGACACTTGTACCTACTGATAACATGTCTAAACTATGTGAGACGAAGTCTAACTATCCTCACTTCATAGGGACATTTCCTTTTTTTGTTTGTTTGCTTGACAAGAACATCTTGTTCTATGCACAGGTTCTGCATGAGCTTAATAGTGCTTGAGTTTTCTGGAATTCCTGTTTATCAAAATGTTATCCATAGTTTGTTAACACCCACTAAATCAAATGTCTTTGTATAGTCAATAAAACACAAGTAAATATTTTTCTGGTATTCTCTGTTTTCAGCCAAAAACCATTTGACATCAGCACTGATAGCCCTTATTCCACATCCTCTTCTGAATCCAACTTGAATTTCTGTCAGTTCCTTGTCTATGGCTGATGCAATCATTTAAAAATTATCTTTAGCAAAATTTTACTTGCCTGTGATATTAATGGTATTGTTTCATGATTTCTGCATTCTATTTGGATCATCTTTTTTCGGAATGGGTACAAATATGGATCTTTTCCAGTCAATTGGCCAGGTAGTTATCTTCCAGCACTGTATTAGTTTATTAAAATATTGCTATTGGTATTGTATTTTCTGGTGCCTTGTTTTTCACTAATTCCTTCAGTGTAGCTCAGACTTCATCGTTCAGTACCATCAGTTCTTGATCATATGGTATCTTCTGAATGGTAGATTTTTTTGGTACAGTGATTCTATGTATTCCTTCTATCTTCTTTTTCTTTCTTTGTTTCAAAGCTGGGAACTGGCCATGTTTGGGAGGTACTCAGGCTGATCAATACAGGGAAAATAGGCCTGGGTAGGAGACAGGGCTTTGTTCAGGGTGACACAATATACAGAGGTAGACAGGACAGAGTAGGCCCAAGTTCAATCTTCCACTCATAGGAAGAAGTTGACTTCTGGTAGGAAGGTAGAAATATTAAGTCTGAAATATATCTGTTTCCACATGACTTGACCTTATTGAAGATATTACTGTTTTCCCAGTACCTGGTGTCAGCCCTGCAAGGAGAAGTGACTGGGCACCCAGTGAAGAGCTCCCCTCTGGAGTCACCCATATTAGACTGAGCTGAGCAGGGCTTTGCTCTCCTGGACACCTGTGGTTTCTCCTGTGGTTCAGAGGCTTCCTGGGAAACAGTTCTTCATTCCCAGGAAATGGTCTTCTGTTTTGTTTCTGTACTCCTCCTTCTCAATACCTAGAGACCTGGCTGTTCCTAGGACTCTCATGCTACAGGCTGTTGATGCAGCCAGAGAAGACCTCTCATTTTCTACAGTAAGGGGCTAGGTCAGACCTCGAAAACTATCAGAGTTAAGTCAGGAGCCTCCTCCTCTCTGGAGCTCCAGAAGTCTGTCACTCCCCCATCAGACTTGCCTCTCTGAGAATTTTATGTGGCTGCCATCTGGGCTGCTGATGTAGTCACTGATGGTATAGAGTAGACCCTCTTCTAGCTCTTTCAGGTTTGGGATTTGGTACAAGTTGAAGACAAAATTAGTCCCTACCCAGCAGTACCCACACTAGGACTACTACTGTAGCTGAGGATGGACACCAGCAGCAGTGACAACTCCATCCCAAGGTGCTGATAGAGTCCTCACTTGCTCAGTGGACTAGGACGTCCACTGAGGAAGTCCACTGCTCTGTCTCATGCTCTGGTTCTTAGTTCTGCTGCTGCTGCTCCCTTGCCACTCCCCCAGTGTCACAGCTTTCTGTCCCTTGTTGTTAGCAGTCTAGTGCTTATTCTGCAGTGTAGCTCACTTGAAGACATAAGTAGTGTATCCTTCCATCTTTTCTTTTTTTTTTTAGGTTTTTATTGTGAATTGAGTGATAGTTTACATGGGAGAACATCAGCTCACACTCCTCCTATTAGATTTTGTTTCACTGTGACGATTACAATCCCCTCTCTCTGTGTGTGTCACCATTCAACAGCATTTTCTTTTATTCCTTCTGTTTCTTTGTTGTTGTTTTTGAATGTACACCAAAGCACTCAGGAATATATAATCATTCAAACAATCAAAGAACATAACCTGCAGGCTTGCCCCCCGGACGCCAACACACAGCCCCTCTCCCTTCATGAGTCTACAGTCCCTGCCGCTCTATCTTTCCACGTCATCATCCCTCCATCTCTGGCATCTCTGCTTCTCTGAATAGAGTCCTGCACTCTACTCCAGCTCTTCTCTTTCAATGGTCTCAGGGTCCTCCGCTCTTGGACTGCAAGATCAGCCACTCTCCTCTTTTAGATACAAAACATCTACCTTTACATTTGCAACAATCACAATCAGTCCTGATAACAATTACTCACTGTTGAACCACAGACTCTTATCCCCATCTCCTTTCACCAGCCCCTTCTAGATAGGTTGAAAAACACTCATTAGGGATTCTACCTTCCCCATCACCTTTTAAACTAAACTCTTCTTGAAAACTTGTAAGTCAGTCACTTCGTGCCTTTATAGCACCCCCCATTTTAGGTAGCCAATGTCTAAGTTGCCCATCCATATCAACCCTGTGCACAGAGGGGGTGGGAATGATCCTTGTTGTGAAGATTCCTTCCCTATTTAAAGCTACTGCATCTGTAAGTATAGGTCAAATTCATCAAATTATAGCAGGTTACACTTTTTTTTTTCTCTCTTCTTTCTTCCTCTAGTTGAGTTCTGATCACGCAGCCATTGAAGCTAGGTGAATTGGGTACTATCTGCAAGTATGGGTGTTCTTGTGCATCTCCCTTCCATACCAGATGGATGCATCACTCTCCACTCTAGCCCTCTGTGGCTATGTCCCTGTCCAAGGCTCAGGAGTCCCTAGGTCTCACCATACTGCTGGCCAACCAGGTATCTCTCCAGGTTGACGGGAGTCTATTTAATGTGGTCGGACTCAGCCCACATCTTCATTGCTGCTTTTCCCCCACTTCCCCTCATCAGCAGACCAACATGGTCACCAGCAAGATTACATGCCTGCTCGTGTATTCCCTCTGAGTTTCAGTCTTGGAAGGGGGTTTGTCCTGAAGGGATTTGATTGCTTGCTTTGATGGCACCCTGGCGAACAACTTGCTTGTTCTGGTAGTATTCAATCAATCTGCTGTTATTACTTTTAATTTTTCCTGCTGTTCTTTCTTTTAACAAGTATTGTATGTTCCTCTGACTGCTCCAGGCTGATCTGCTTCTTTTTTCAAGTGGAAATTTCCCACCTCAGAAGATTCTGGATGAGGTTCAGGATTCCATCTATGGTCTTTTACACTACAAAGGCTCTGCAAGGAGCCTCTTACACTGGGCAACTGCTAGCCCCCTTTTAGGTATTCTAATCAATTATAGGCTGAAGACAGCTTACAAGCTTTCTATAGTCATGTTTCTGGCTATTCCTTTGTCTCCCCCTCAAGTGTCTATTTTACCATAGTAGGCAAGGGAAATCAAGATTCATAAGACAGTCAAGCATCTTAACATTATTTCCCCTCTTTTACCCATTCGGACTATGCCTCAATCCCTGTATCACAGAGCTTTGTTGTTTCTAGGTTGAGCAAACATCACTATTTACCTCTGTCCCATTTAGTCAATGCAAACCTGCCTAAATGTTCTCCTATCTGCTTATTCTTCCATTCCCCTCCCCCTTCTTATGTATTATCCCTCCCAACACCTTAACTATCTTGTGTCTATTCCCTACCCTGTGCTCTACCTTCCCCTCTCTCCCCTTCCCCCGACTCCCACCCCTAGTAACCAACACAGTAGGGGGGGTTCCCTTTTAGTGTGGGTAATTTTTCTTAAGCTTTTACAATAATAGTCTTATGCAGTATTTCTTCATTTGTGACTGACTAATTTCACTCAGCATAATGTCCTCAAGGTTCATCCATGTTATGTGGTGGCTTATACTTCCATCTCCTTTTGATATTTCCTGCTTCATTTAATATTTTGTATGTAGAATCTTTCGATATGCAACCAGAGACTTGGATTTTTTTTTTCCTTTAGTTTGATAAGTTTCAGTTTGAGAAATCCTTAGCATTGTTCTTCCCTTTTGATTTTGTAACTCCCTATCTGTGCACATTTCTCAAGCTACCTTTTGAAAAGTCTGTTCAGCTCTTTTCCTTCATCATGTTTTCCAGTCTCTTTAGCTTCTCTAAGTTCAAGAGCAAGTTTCAGTGTCTCTTCTAACATCCATTTTGGTCTTTTCTTTCTTGCTTGTCTTCTTAATGACTTTTTGCTGTCTTCCTGTGTTATATTCTTGATGTCATTCCACAACTCTTCTGGTCTTCAGACATTACTATCTAATTTATCCAATCTATACTTGATATGATTTCTAAATTCAGATGACATGTTCAAGGTCATATTTTGGTTCTTGTGGACTTGTTTTAATTTTCTTCAGCTTCAGCCAGAGTTTGCTCTGTCCAAATAGGAATTGATAGTCTATTCCTCAGTCAACACTTGGCCTTGTTTTGGCTGATGAGCTCAGCTCTTCCCACAGATGTGGTCAACTTGATTCCTGTATATTCCTTCTGACAAGTTCCACATTTATAGTCACCATTTATGTTGCTCTAAAAGGTATTTGCAATAAATAAATCACCGACCTTACAAAATTCTATCATGTGATCTCCAGCATCATTTCTATCACCAAGTCCATATTTTCCAACTACAGATCCATCTTCTTTGTTTCCAATTTTCACATTCCAAGCACCAGTAATTATGAATGCGTCTTGATTGCATGTTTGATCAATTTCAGACTGAAGAAGTTGGTAGAATTCTTTAATTTCTTCATCACTGGCTTTGGTGGTTGTTGTGTAAATTTGAGTAATAGTGGTATTAACTGGTTTCCCATCTAGGTGTATCTTATCACAGACAACATTGTATTTCAAGATAGATCTTGAAATATTCTTTTTGATGATATATGTGTTACCATTCATCTTGAATTTCTCCTCAGAATAAGAAACTATACCACTGTCAGATTCAAAATGTCCAATACCTGTCCATTTCAGCTCATGAATCCCTTGAATATGGATCATTATGTGTTCCATTCCATTTTTTATGACTTTCAATTTTCCTAGATTCATATTTTATATATTTCTCATTCTGATTATTAATGGGTACTTGCTGCTTTTTCTTCTCATTTTTGAGTCATGCCCTATCAGCAAGTGAAGATCCTGAAAGCTTGGCTCCACCCATGTCATTCAGACTTTGAGGAAGCAGCTCATCCTCAATCATAATTCCAGCGCCTTCCAACCTGAGGTGTTCAGCTTCCTACACTATATCAGACAATTCTTCACTGCTATTCATAAGATTTTCATGGGTTAATCCCTCAGAAATAGACTCCCTATTCCTTCTTAGTCTGGAAACTCCACTGAAACTTTTCCACTGTGGGTGAAACAACTACTGCATTGCTTCTAGTGTCACAGAAAGCCTTAAGCAACAACAGTCTGACAAACTCACAGATAAGTTTCTTGGATACTTTGAAACCAATATATCCCAAAGTAAATCCATTAAGCCCTTTTACCCCAGCATGCCCTCTCTTTGGTAGGTGCTATGTGACTGAAATCACAATTCATCCAATTGTACAAAAAAGAAGTCTATAAGCCATTCTGGAAAATCTCTCTCCATTACCTTCCAGAATCAATCTGACGCCAATTTGGTAGCCCTTTTTCATAGCTTTTCAAATAATTTTCTTGTTCTTCCCCAAAGTCACTATTACTTTCATACTCCAAACCATTCTCTATAACGTTTCCAGGAGGGATCTTTCTAGTAGGCAAATTGAATTTGAATTCTTCTACTTTTAAAAAAGTATTTAGCTATCTTCCATGAAAATAACTCAAATATTATATTTTAACCCCTTAATGATCTGTTTCATTTATTTCATCACTTCTCAACTTTTCAAACTAGATGCAGTGTTCCAAATAGATCATAATCGTGTGTCTCTAAATCTTTGTACATGCTATTTGCTCTACTTCTACACTCACCTAAACAACTTGAATTTATCCTTCAAGATTCACTCAGGCATTGCCTGCTTTACAAACCCCTGTTAATTGTCCCAGTTTATGTTAATTACCAAATCCCATGTTGACCATTGGCTGATTCAACTAATATGTTTAGTATGCCTCTAAGCTTGTAGGGCAATGGTGTCCTGGTGTGACATTGTAGGATAAGCACTCAATCACAAAGTTGGTCTAAACCACAAGGTTGGCAGTTAAAAGTCACCAGCCACTCCTTAGAAACCCTATTCAGGGTTGCTATGTCAAATAACATCTGTTAAATACACTTTTAGATCATTAAGACTATAGAAATGACATGTTCTAGGTATATTACTTCTGAATTTAATAGAGGCAGTAATTTCATTCTTGGAGTTTTATACTGTTGTTAAGGTTCCAGGTTATTATTTATCCTAGTGGTGAATGAATGAGTTAAGACTACAAGATTTAGAAAGTATAAATATTAATGATAAATATACTTTCATATACTTAAGAAGGCTCCCACAGATATTTAAAACTTCAATATTTAACCCTTAAATATATATAAATGTATAGATTCTCAGTATGCACAAATGCACTCACATGTATACATACACAACATCTATATCATGAAAATGTTTTAATTTAAAAAAATCTGTGCTTCAGTGATCATATTTCTATTTTATCTTTCAGACCCAGATCATGTTTTATAACGATTGTATCAAAAGTTTTATGAGTTCTCATTCAAAAGAAGATTTGGAAAAAGTCTATGTTGGTGTGATAGATCATCTAAAAGAAGTTTCAGATCTGGTAGTGCTGAACATCAGTAACTCTCGAACAAATGCCTTACTCGGAGCATTGCTTACCCTTTGTGTTTACTGTAGGGATATAGTGAGAAATCTACTACTTAAAAATATCTTCAATGCAGAAGATTTTGAATGGACAAGGTAGGTCCATCTAAATTTTAATTCTAAATGAAATAATTACTTCTCACATACTTATTTCTAGGTAAACTGATTCTCTATTTCAAACTTTGTCAAACTCAAAGTTTTAATTTTCTGGCATTTACAGAAACTAAGGAAACTGCAGCAATTTCAGAAATGTATTCCTGTGCTTTCTTGTTTCATTTATCTGCTATCACTTACCTTCATTCTTACTTCTTTCTGTTTTATCTTCCTGACCTGGACTATGCAATTTCCATGTCTGTATTTTCTCTTTGTCATGAAGGCAAAGGGGAAACCATTTTCAGTGGGTAATGAAATCAGTTCTCTCTCAAGCCTCTTCTTTCTCCTGTCAATCCTGGAACAAACTAAGTTAGGACATGCATTAAAGAACACTTCCAAACAATTCTATAACTCAGAACTTCCTCCTCCTACCCAGAATCAATTAATGAAATTTTAAAAGTATTGAAAAATAAAGCCCACAAACCTTGGTGATAGGAGGTCATGTATAAAATTCCTAAAATGAATGTAATGAATTCATTTCTTTCTAAAGATTTCCTCTGAAAAAACTTTTCACTGAAAAATAAATATATGACCTGCATCATTTAAGGTCTTTAATTCACAAGAAAATTTAATTTTTAAAGACATTGTACAGTTAGCATAAGTTTCCTTACTTTATGCATGACAGTTTCCTTTTAAACTGTTAGGAAAATAGAGTAGTTAGATACAAATTAGTATCTTTCCTGAATATTTTATATGTATGCATTCATACAGCCTCATAAACACTATACAGGGTCAGTCTGAGTCAAAGCCGACTCCACAGCACATTAACAACAACGTATATCCTTATGTCATTTTTACTTTCATTAATTATATACTTTCTGAAAGGTCTGAGAGAATATATGCCATGTTTATGAATTATCATCTTGGAAAAGTATAGTATGTCATTACTACTTTTTATTGCCTCTCTTTAAAAGTGAAAATGAAATAGTGGGAGAACATATTTAGAAAAGTAAGTGAACAAAAAAGAAGTAGGATTTTAAAAAGACTTAGTAAGTCTAGAGTCATGATACCCAAGGACTAAGATGCTCCAAGCCATCATAGGGAACTCACAGAGTGCTGCAAAATTTTTTCATTTTTGAAGAAATAACAGAAATTTATATCAAGCACTAAGCAAACTACCATCTCGGAGTAGTTCACAATTTTAACCTTAGATCAAGCCACATATCTTTCAGTAACTTCTTATTTTTGCAAACTTAGGTTTCAGGAAGTTGTTCTGATAAAAAGTAAATAGCTCTTGAAAATCAATATGGTACAGTGAATTAGGTTGGAAGTAATCCATATGCATGTTCATTCCAAAGAACGGTAACTCACCATAGCACAGAAATGATCAATTTGCAATTTCTGAAGGTAATTCAAAGATGGTTGTAGCAGTTACATCAACAAGGCATTCAAACCAGATTCAGAAGAGGACATATAATGATATATATATCATTGCTGATATCAGATGGATCTTGGCCGAATGCAGCAAATACCAGAAAGATGTTTGTCTGCACTTCATTGATTATGAAATGGCATTCAAGCATAACAAATAATATAAAACATTGCAAAGAATGAGATTTCCAGAACACTTCATTGTGTTCATAAATAACCTGTACATAGACCAAGAGGTAGCTGCATGGTTTAAAATCAAGAAAGGTGTCCATTAGGGTTGTATCCTCTCACCAAAATTATTCAATCTATATGTTGAGCAAATAATCCAAGAAGCTGGACTTAATGAAGAACACTGCATCAGGATTGAATGAAGACCTATTAACACCTTGTGATATGCAGATGACACAACTTTACTTGCTGAAAGTCAAGAGAACTTGAACCATATATTGATGAAGATCAAAGTATACAGCCTTTAATGGATTACAGCTCAACATGGGAAATCAACAATTCTCCCAATAGAACCAATAGAAACCTCATGATAACCAGAGAAAAGATTGAAGTTTTCAAGGGTTTAATTTGGCTTACATCTACAATCAGTGCTCATGGAAGCAGCAAATTAAACAACATATTGCATTGGGTCCATCTTCTGCAAAATATGCAAAATACTTCTTTAAATTGTTTTTTGGTTTTTGAAAGCAAACATGTCACTTTGAGGACTAAGGTGTGCCTGGCCATGGTATTTTCAAACACTTCATATGTATGTGAAAGCTGGACAACGAATAAGGAAGACTGAAGAAGAATTGATGTTTTTGAATTATTATGTTGACAAAGAATATTAAATATACCATGGACAGGAGAGGACTTCCGGCGCTTCCCTGGCTGGGCAGCACAGGTGCTCAGGCTCCAGGGAAGGTGTGGGTGGCATCGCACGGGGTTGGGGGTGGGGGCGCCTGCCTGGTAGGCAGACAGCCTTTGGGCAAACGTAGGACTTTAGCCTTCAACACTGTGGACTTGCTTTTTTGAAGGATCAAGCTGCTGGGGAGTTGTGGGCATTTTGAGCTTACACTTGCCTGCACTCAGCTCCCACTCCGGGACTGCGCCCACCCACTGCGGAGCTTGGGGCGCGGGGCTTGAGTGGACTAGTTCGGAAGGTGAGCGTGCCCGGAGAGCGGGTGGGGCCACAGGAACTGGCACGGTCTTCGTGGGGGGGGGGGGCCCTCATTGCCATGGGAGGCGTTGTCGGCATGGATGTAGGGCGGGTTGGGTGCCCATGGCTCAGGGAGACAGAGAGAGGCATTATTTGATGTCGTCAGACAGGGACGCCATCTGCCTGCAGCCACTAACCCCGCCCTCCACCCCCTCTGCCTAGGCTAGTCCTCTGCCCAACCTCCGAGGCTCAGGCCCGCCCATCAAGGCACAAGCCAGTACAAGCTGAGACGCCTTGACGTAGTTTTTACCACCAGCAACAAGGGAGTCCTGCTGTGGCTCTGCGGGTTAAGGCACCAGACTGCAAAGCCTTTTGAACTGCAAGATCAG
>NW_006408679.1:4674967-4676044 GCF_000296735.1 Chrysochloris asiatica | reverse complement strand
CTCAACTGCACCTAACAACAACCACAATAAGGGTGTTGTCAACCAAGAAGATTGGGAACCTCTGTCCTAAGGGGGAGAATGGTTGAAAGGCTAAAGCTCTGTAAACTAACCAATTACATTTTCCCACAATGTTTTTTGTTATTGCTTTTAACTTTTTACTGGGAATTGAGTGAAGGTTTACACAGCAGATCACATTTTACATTCAATAACTGTTACACTTTGTTTCATCTGAATGATTGTAATCCCCTCAGTGTAACATCACTTAGCCCGCTTCTTCCCTGTGGTTCTTGTTCTCATTCTTCTTTGCTTCCTAACTCATCTGAACTTTGTTATTGGATAAATGCTGCCCTTTGATCTCAAATGGTTGACCATTCAATGCTATGCATACCTCACTAGTGCTGTTTTCCTCTCTATATACCTATTTATTGCTTGTCTGAAAATTGAGCCATGGGGATGAGTTCTGATCTTCTCTTTAAATAACGATTTAGCACAACTTACATCATCATCAGGCAAATGGTGGTTCAGGAAAAGCTGAGGCTATCAAAGACCTAGCGAAAGTGGTTATATTTCAACATCCAGAATAAAATCTTGTTTTCTCTTTTCCACACAAACTTTAATAGTATCCTAAATTTACATCATTCCTGTTTTCAGATGTTCATACCATTTAACATTTCACTCAGGTACCTTCATAATAAATAATGTCTTCAATCACATTCTTATTGAAATCCATAATAAATATCATAGGACTGTTTCTTACCTTAATCCTTCATTTATACTGACATCACATCAAAGCAACATAATTTAGCAAGAGCATTTGTCTAAGAGGCAAGAGTATTCATATGTCTATAATCTTCTGAGTTCTAATAATTCATATCTAACTATTGTTGTTGTTAGGTGCCGTAGAGTCTGTACCGACTCATAGTGACCCTATGTACAACAGAACGAAACACTGCCAAATCCTGGGCCAACCTCAAAATTGTTGCCACACTTGAGCCCATTGCTGCTGCCACTTTGCCAATCCATCTCGCTGGGGCTCTTCCTCTTTTTCTCTGACCCTCCACCCTACCAAACACGATA
>NW_006408679.1:4658184-4673752 GCF_000296735.1 Chrysochloris asiatica | reverse complement strand
AGCTGAGGAAGAGCTGCCTTTTCAAAGTAGAGCTGACTGTGATGATGCAAATGGAGAAAAGTTTTCAGGATCATCATTGGCTTAAAATAAGGAGAAACAGCTGCAAACATCCATTAATAATCATAATACAGAATATACACTGTGTGAATCTAGGAAATTTTTAAGTTGCCAAAAATGAAATGGGATGCATGAAGATCAATATATCCTAGGCATTAGCTGAAATGGACTGGTGGGGGCAGCTTTGATTATGACAATCATGTGTGTTACTATGTCAGGAATGACAAAGAGGAATGTCATAGCATTCATCATCAAAAAGAACATTTCTGCTTTCATCACTGATAAGGGGAAGTGAGGGAAAAACAGCAATGAAGCTACAAACTAAGCCCTGCATCACTCAATAGATTCCTGTGAATCCAGATGGAGACCTGGATGGCCAGCAGTGTGCCAAGTCCAGGGGACTCTTGAACCCAGAGTCAGCGACATAGCCACAGAGGACTAGAGTGAAACACCCAGCTGATAAGAAAAGAAGGCACATGCATAAGTACACCCACACTTGCAGATAATACTCACTTGACCTGGTTTCAATGGCTGGATGATCAGAGCTCAAACAGAAGAAGAAAGAAGAGGGAAAAAAGAATAATCTGACACAATTTGATGAACTTGATACAAACTATGGAAGCAATAGCTCTAAAGAATGAACAAATCTTCACAGTGAGGATCATTCCCACCTCCTCTGTACACGGAAAGGACAGGGATGGGCAACTTGGACATTGACTACCCAGAATGGGGAGGGGCTACAGAGACAAGAAGTACTTACTGGCTTACAAGCTTCAAGAGGGAACCTAGATTCAGAAGGCATGGAGCAAGGTAGAATCTTCATTGAGTAGTATCCATTCTGCCTAGTAAGGGCTGATGAAAGGAGATGCAGATAGATCGCTTGCGATACAATAGTGAATAATTGTTATCAAGACTGATTGTAAGGGCTGTAAATGTCAATGGACATTTTGGGGCAAAGGAAGGGGAGTGATTATCCTTACAGTCTAGGAACGAAGGTCCCTGGGACCATCGAAGGAGAAGAGTAGAGAATGGAACCCTACCCAGGGAAGCAGTGATGCCAGGAATGGAGGCAGAGATGATGACATGGGGAGATGGAGCAGCTGGAGACTTTGGACCTGGAGAGAGAGAGGGGCAGTATGCGGACAACAGCGGGCAGGCTTGCAACCCTTTGGTTGATCGATGATGCATGGAAGGGATTGTAACCATGGCAAGGAAACAATATACAATGGGATCAATGTGAAGTCTTCCCATGTAAACTATCACATAATTTACAATAAAGCATTAAAAAAAAAAAAAAAAAGAACATTTCAAGATCTATTTTGAAGTACACTGCTGCCTGTGATAGGATGATATGTGTAAAAGGAAGACCATCTAATACCAATATTTGTTAAATTTATGCACAAACCACTAAAGCCAGTGATGATGACATTGAAGAATTCTACAAACTTCATAAGCCTGAAATTGATCAAACATGTAATCAAGATATATTGATAATTACTGGTGATTGAAATACGAAAGTTGGAAACAAAGAGGAAGGATCAGTAGTTGAAATATACAGCTTGGGACTAGATATGGTATTGGAGATCACATGATAGAATTTTGCAAGACCAGTGACCTATGCATTGCAAATACCTTTTTTCAATAATATAAAAGGTGACTGTACACATGGACCTCACCAGATAAGTATAATAATGAAATGTGCAAAAACATGGAGTTAGAAAACCAAAAGTGAAGAACATACTCAGCATTTCTCAAGTTGAATAACTGAAGAAAAAAATCAAGCCTCAACTTAGAATATTGAATAATTTTATGAGCAAAATATTGGATGATGTAGAAAGCATTGAAAGAAGATGGAAAGGAATATACAGAGTCACTGTACCAATGTTCAACCATGAATGAGGTAGCAGAACTAATGGTACGGAAGGAAGAAGTCCAAGTTGCACTACAGGCATTGGTGGAATGCAAATGAAATCTTTCAACAAATTGATGCAGCACTAGAGGCATTCACTCATATATACCAAGAAATTTGGAAGACAGCTACCTGGCCAATTGTTTGTAAGAGATCCATATTTGTGCCCACTCCAAAGAAAGGTGATCCATCAGGATGTGGAAAGCATCAAACATTATCATTAATGTCATATGCAAGTAAAGTTTTGCTCAAGGCAATTTTTTAATGGCTGTAACAGTTCATTGACAAGGAACTGCAAGAAATTTTAGCCAGACTTAGAAGAGGTTGTGAAACAAGAGATGTCATTGCTGACATCATATGGGTGTTGGCTGGAATCAGAGAATACCAGAAAGATGTTTACTTGGGCTTTATTGACTATGCAGAGTGATTGTGTGGATCATGACAAACTATGGATAACATTGCAAAGAATGGGTATTCCAGAACACTTAATTGTGCTCATGAGGAACCTGTGCACAGACCAAGAAGCAGTCATTTGACTAGAACTGGGGGATATTGAGTGGTTGAAAATCAGGAAAAGTGTGTACCAGAGTTGTATTCTTTCACCATAGTTATTTAATCAGTATGCTGAGCAAATAATTTAAGATACTTACTGGATTATAGGGAGAAGAGGGTGGCATCAGGATTGGAAGAACACTCATTAATAACCTGCAATATGCAGAGGATACAACCTTGCTTACTGAAAGTAAAGAGGACTTAAAATACTTACTGATGACCACAGAGACGAAGTGGGATAACTGTTGTTACATGGAGGGAATTGCAGTTATTGAGATGAAGCAAAGTATATGATTTGTTGAATGTAAGACTGATGATGGGCTCTGTAAACCTTCACTTAATTCACAATAAAATGTTAAAAAGAAAATAACTTACTGATGAAGATCAAAGACTAAAGGCACCTTAATATAAAGAAAACAAAATCCTCACAACTAGACCAATAAATAACATCATGATAAGTGGAGAAAATATTGAAGCTGTCAAAGAATTCATTCCACTTGGATCCACAATCAACACTCAGGGAAGTAACAGTCAAGAAATCAAACAACACACTGGATTGGGCAAATCTGCACAAGATGTCTATAAAGTATTCAAGAGCAAATATATCAGTTTAAGGACTGAGATGTGCCTGAACCAAGCCAAGGTATTTTCAAACACTTCATATGCATGTGAAAGTTAGACAATGTATAAGGAAGACAATAGAAGAATTGATGCATCTGAATTATGGTATGGGAGAAGGATATTAAAAGTACCATGGACTGCCATAAGAACAACAAAATCTGTGTTGGAAGAAGTACAACCAGAATGCTCCTTAGAAGCCAAGATGGCGAGACTTAGCCTCTCATACTTGGGATATATTATCATGAGGGACCAGTCCCTGGAGAAGGACATCATGCTTGGTAAAATGGATGGTCAGTGTTATAGAGGAAGATAGATTGGCACAGTGAGATAGATTGGCACAGAGGTAAGCATCAATGGGCTCAAGTATAGCAACAATTGTGAGAATGGTGCAAGACCATGCAGTATTTTGTTCTGTTGTTTATAAGGTTTCTATGAGTCAGAACTGACTTGTTTGTAAGAGATGCATCTAACAACAACAACATCATGTCCTGGGGACTTGGGATCTCAATAAGCCAACATACACTTTCTAATGACATTACTTAGAATACCTGTGACACATGAATAATAATTTTGTCCCTCTCGCTCCTTCAGTAGGGGTGAAGGAGGGAGGGGGACAAAATTCACTTTTGAGCTTCATACACAGACTTTCGGAGTCCTGGTGTGGCACTGTCAGATAAAGTACTGGATTGCAATGTCAGTGTGAACTGCAAGATCGGTGATTCAAACTCACCAGCTGCTCTTTGGAAACCCTCTACAGGATCACTATGAATCAGAACTGACTGGATAGTGCTTAACAACAACAAAACACAGACTTTTGGCTAGTCTTTGTGATTAATAGTACTGTGTGTGTTAGTTTAAGAGAAAGAAGTAATAGATGAAAGCAAAGGGTATGGTCATGATTTCTTCTTTGTCTATTAGTTGATTTGTATAAAATCATAACCTTAATATTCCATATACTAATCAATTGGGAGTCCTGGTATGGCCCTGTGGGTTAATGTGCTGGTCTGCAAAGTCAGTTTGAACTGCAAGGTCAGAGGTTCAAGCTCACCAGCTGCTCCTCGGAAACCCTATAAAAGGTCACTATGGGTTGAAACTGGCTCAGCATTTGACAACAACAACAACATACTAATCAATTATACTGTATTAATGTACATACCCTTATACTATATTGAGTTTTGTGAATCTCTAAATTTGGTATCTAATTCATCTTTTTGTTGCAAAGATTTTCTCAAAAGAATACATTTCTCTAGTAATTGTAAAATTAATACTTTGCATTATAATTCAAGAAATGTATTAAAATCATATTTTATTTTCCAGAACTTAGGCAAACATTGTGTGGTCTTCAACTGTTTTGAGAATTTGGATTATAAGGTAAAATTTAGTCATATGTGCACATGAGAAAATATTGTATATTTAATAAAAATAATCCATTGAGCAAAGAATAATTTTTAAAAATTACTTTATAGAGTCACTAAGTAGCATTAGAACGATAAATGCTATTAACTATTTTAAAGAAATACTGTACCATAAAATATAATTGAAACTTCAGAATTACAATTTGCTTTTAGTTTAAGGTGAATTACTCCCTAAAATGGTGGTTTGCAAACTTTGTAGCAGTGGGATTCTTTCCAAGTACAATCTTATAGGGAACATTGATATGAGGGATTTTCAAAATGTTTGTGGGAAAAAACGGGACTTAAAGATAAAAATAAAAAAACTTTATTTCTGAACATAAGCCCATCAAGTTTAAGACACTGTTGTAAGCAATGATGTCAGTCATCTAGTCCATCCCTAAAAAACTGAGCATCCTAGAAATGTAACCATGTCAATTTAGTCTTTTTTACATTATTAACTGGAGAAAAATAGGTGTTCTTTAAAGATCTTTTTCAGATGCAGAAACAAAAATAAGTCAAAAGGAGCCAAACCAGGATTGTAATGTAGATGCCTAATGATTGTTCATTGAAACTCTCACAATCTTGCCTTTGTCTGATTAGAAGGAATGAACAAGAACATTGTTGTGATGGAGAAGGGCTCTCTGATGAAGTTCCTGGACATTTTTCTGCTAAACCTTCAACTAACTTTCTTAAAACACTCTTATAATAAGCAGATGCTATTGTTCTTTATTGTTGTTGAGTGCTGTTCAGTCATTTCCAACTCATAGTAATCTTGTATAGGGTTTCCAAGGAGCAGCTGTAGGGTTTGAACCTCCAACTTTGTGGTTAGCAGTCCAGTGCTTATCCTTCAGTGCCACATCAGGCTTCCAGAAAGTCAACAAACAGATGCCCGAAATATCCAAAAAAAACTTTTGCCATAACGGGACTGCATTTACTTTGGCCTACTTCCACCATTTGGGAGCCATTGTTTTGATTGTGGTTTTCTAACCGAATGTCCTTGGATTCAGTCCTGTCTTATTAGCTGATCAAAAGAAGATGTATACTAAACACAAGTGAAACAGAAGGTGACTTCATTGTCTGCTCAGCTAAGGAGCACACATGATCTAATGACCATTGTCTTTAGAAAAGACTGTGAGCTCCCAAACAAAGAGAGTCAGGTATACCTTTATAGGATTTTGCTTCCATATGGTGTTGGCCAGCTCATTCTTGGAACTCACCCTCCCCCAATCCAAATCTGGAGATAACAGTTGCCCCACAATTGAGCAGGACAGCCCCTTGCTTTTGTAAAGGGCTCCAGGTGTGCAAGTGTTGTCATGAATGGGTGCCTTTTCAGCCAATCTTTGTTCTGTGACAAGTTATGTACATGAGATGTCTTGTCTGCCAGGTTCCGATTGCCCAGCAGACATTATGTTTTTATTTTGTTTTGTTTTGTTTTGTTTTTGCTGTCTTCTTAGAAAATATGGCTCAAGAACATGTTTGTGGCTAGTCACAGGACTGTTAAAAGTTATAAAGACAGCTATGATTTGTTCTACTGCAAAAGTAATCTAGCATGCTCTTTTGAGAGATATCACTTGTTTTCAGGATTGTACTGGGAAAGCCATGTTTCATCTCCTTTGACACTTCTTCCAGGAACTGCTACAAGATCTTGATCTCACTGTTTAAAATTTCTATTGAAAACTCTGCTTTTGTCTGTAGCTGATTTGGACACAGTAGTTTTGGTACTCACTGAGTGGAAGATTTGCTCAACTTTAATTTTTCAGTCAGAATTATATAAATGGAAGCAATTGAGATGTATACGGTGTTAGCTATTGTTGTTTTGTTTTGTTTTTCTACTCATGGTCAGTCATTGTCAATTAGGGCACCGTGAACAAGATTAATTTTTACCTTTCAAACTGATGTGGGTGGTCTGCCACATCTGCTTCATATTCAACATTATATCATCTCTTCTTGAAGTAAGTTGCCTTTGGTAAACTGCTGATTTCTTTGGGGCGTTATCCCCATAAACTTCTTATAAAGCATGAATGATTCCACCTTTCTTATACCCAAGCTTCATCATAGATTTGAAGTTTGTTCTTGCTTCAGTTTTAGAAGAATTCATGGTACTCCAATAAGGATTCTTTTCAAATTGTCACCTAATCCTGATGTCTTATCTAGGGCCTCAAACTAGATCTGTTAAAAAATGTTGTATAACAAGTTAGTATGAGTTTATTTTGGTGCCAAAAAGAAAACCATGCATAGTTTTTTCATTTTCCATGAACTTTTTGAAGACCCCTCGAATATAAACATTTAAGAACCCTTTCTTATAAATATAAATTTATAAGTTCTGACCCTATACATTTATTTGCTAAAATGGTAATCATTAAGACAAGGAAACTGTTATGATTAATGCAAAATTTTGAGTCATATTTTATGTGGATAGTGTTTAAAATTTTATTTCATCCTTGTTTTGGCTACATAGTTTCTAAAACACATCTTATAACATTGTTAAATATTTAAATTGGTTTTTAAATTTTCATGTATTTCTGTGCCTTATTCAAAGTTTCAAAACACTACAAATTACTTTGTTTTGCATTTTAAGTGCAAATCTGTTACATTCTGTTGTTGTCATGGAATCTATAGTTTAAAGCACATTGTCTTTGAGGTCCTGCAATTCCAATTTGTGCTCAGTTAGCACATTAATATATATATGGAAATGTAATTATCATTCTTTTAAGAAACCTGCCTAATAGAGTCTCTTGCTACATTCCTGCAAACTACTCCTCTCCAGTGGGACCCACTGGGAATGGGACTTGAGTGAGGTAAGTGAGGTACTTGCCTCCTGAGAGAAATTTAAGAGGGAGTCAAAAAATAGTAATCGAGATCAATAATATTTTAATGCAATCTTTAAAAAAAAAATATTTCCAAACTAATTCCCTTGGTGAATATAATAACAACAATTTCATAAAGATAAGATCCAATTCTTTGCTGCCCAATAAGAGTCTTAAACTTCTGTACCCTTATGGTTCAATATTCTTTTTCTCACACTCTTTCATTCCCTTTCCTTCCATCTCTGGGACATATCACAAATTTCCTCAATCTCCTAGTATGGGTCTTTCAGATCAGCACTGGACTGTGAACCAAATGGTTGGCAGTTCAAACCCACCAGCTGCTCCTTAGAAACCCAATACAGGGTCACTATGAGTTGGAACTGACTCCAAGGCACTTAATAACAACATATGCAACCCACATATCTTGTTTGGCTTAACAGTGTTTTTGTTTGTTTAGTTAGAAATATTTCTAACATTTACAAATCAATGGATTACATTGCAAACTTTCACAGAACACTGGAGAGTCTGGTCACCTTGGACCTGCCCAATAGTTGTTGTTAAATGCCGTTGAGTTGGTTCTGACCCATAGCTACCCATATAGGGTTTCTAAGGAATGGCTGGTGAGCTTGAACCATTGAAGATACCATTCAAACTGACCTTGAAGTCCAGCTCATTAACCCACAGTGCCATACCAGGACTCCTGCCCAATTGAAAATGACTGAAACTGAGAGCTCAAAGCTGATCCATAATCCACCTTTTATCTGTAACTGGGCCTTGCTCACTCATCTGCATTACCCACCAGCAGTACCCACCCCACTAAGTCATAAGGACTCTTATTCTAATCTAGAAAAAAGCTGTCTTCTTTCCAGACACTTTCTGGCCATCTGCCAGGAAATTGTATAGACTCCTTACCCCAGTGTGTGGCTATTCAAGGTAACTACCACCCATGGGAGTGGTGTCCCCCTTGTGCAATTGTAATTGTGACCCTATGACCCTATGTGATCCCTATGAGCATCAGAATTTGGTGGGGCACTATAGGATAAGACATTGGACTGAAAAATACATTTGAACCTGAAGGTCAGCAGTTCAAACCCACCAGCCGCTCCTCAGAAACCTTATACAGGGTCACTATGAATTGGTATCGACTTCAACAGCATTTAACAATAACAACAACCTACAAAAGACAGGCAAAGTTGGTGAAAGTCAAGATTCTGAGCAGTTGCTGTTTTCAGCCATATAGAAATGTTTGAGGTGAGGGAATGCAAAAGATGATCACTTGGATTGGGTAAGATGAGTAGAACATGTACAAATTAATATCCCAGTAAATGTTCTCACTTTTATAATAATTTCTGTAACTTTTTTTTTTTTTTAAGATAATGCGGAAATTCTTGTTTGGACTAGTTCAGTCTGGAGCATGGTGTTGTTTTGATGAATTCAATCAAATTGATGTGGAAGTTCTCTCTGTCATTGCCTCACAGATCCTAACAATTAAGGAAGCCAAAGACAGCTATTCTGTTAGGTAATTGTTATAATGCTTATAAATTTTGGATGGAAATCTGACCTACTTTTACTATTTAGTTATTTATATTTTCTCAAAAACAAGTGTTAGGAGATTTTTGTAAGCACATAACAAAAGGGATGGTAATTATCTGTTTTCTTTGCTTGACAAATAATGTGACTATATATATAAAACTCTAATTATCACATCATTTTGGAGATAGCCAAACTCTGTCTTCTAACCTACCAAGAAAATAATGCAAGTATATTCTAAGTACTTTTTTCCCAACTTAAATTCTTTTTGTATGTTTTCATATGCAATGCTCTATTGCATTTGAAGAAGCCAAACAAAAGTTGTTTTTCTTTTATTCCCTGCAATATATCATTTTAAACAACAAATTCAAACTGGCCACATGCTTGATGACAGTCATTAATGTGCTTTTATTGAAAAGCCCTGCTGTAGCAATAGTTTTATGTTAGAATTTCTAAAAGCTAAGTTGTTTTTTTTTCTGATAAATTCAGGAATGCCCATGATTTACTTGATAGGCATGATTTGGTTTATTTTTTAGGCCTAAATTAAGTGTAAATGTAAATTTCTATTAGCCGTTATGTTTAAGCTAATGGCAGAGTTTCAAACCTCTCCTTTTCAGTTTAGTCATAGCAAACAAAGCGAAACCAGAACAGACCTGAATTTGTAAAATGTGAGTGAATGGGGATAATAGCAGGAATGGGAAAAATCATGCATCAATGCCTAGCTATAACTTAATCTCCCTCTTAGAAAATAAGGGAAGCGTGTATGTTGCATAGCAACCAGATCTCTTGATAAGCATAGTCAGTAACAGTGTCGCCCCACTCAAAGATGGTGGATGGCCCACTGCACCGCTCTGAATGGTGTTGCTCTATTCAGCCCTGGTAATAATCCAGTCTTCCATACCAAAGCCATGAAAGGACTCAAGATCCTGCTTCTGACTTACCCACTCTAAGCCTTCCAGCCATAATTTGTATGGTTCTGGCTCTTGTTCCACTTTAGCCACATTTTAAAATTCCAAATCTATTCTGATTTCACTTTGTCAGTCATGACTAAACCAGTTAAAACAAGTTCAAAGTGCTGGCATGGGCACTACTCACTCTGAGCTTGTTCTCATAGCTTTTGTCTAAACTGTGTTAGCATAGCTCACAAGTCTGGATATAGATAAGGTCTCAGTAACGTGCAGTTTCCCAACTCTTTCCCACACCTTAGCTTCCATAAAGATTTCTGCAGTTATGTTCATGGGGTCCCCATGCTTTTGCCCAAGCTTTCTTCCTCTTCTGTTCTGACCGCTGTCACTGGTCAAAGCCACCCAAGATCTCACTGGAGGATCTCTACCAAAGGAGCCTGGTGGGTGGCACAGTGGTTAAAGCACTCAACTGCTAACTGAAAGATCTGTGTGGCAAACCCACCAACTGTTTCATGAGAGAAAGATGTGGCAGTCTGCCTTCCTAGCAATTTACAGCCTTGGAAACCCTGTGAGGCAGTTCTATTTTATCCTACAGAGTCACTGAGTCAGATTCAACACAAAACTGGGGATTTAGTACCAATTATAGGATACTGATGACCATGCCAAAGGTTTTATCTCCCAATGATCCCCAAATTATTTAATTTGGAATTCTTAGGTACTGTGTTCCATGTTGAAGCAGTAACTTTGTACTGTGCTGCATTCTATCTATGTTCACTGTGTCAGCCAGACAGAGCTATTTTATGGTCCCAGGGTTTCTTGAAGCTCTTTTCCTTGTGCAAATCAACTCATTCAGATGAATACCTTCTATTCTTAGGCTCCACAAACCTTTTCAGACACAACCTAATATATCTGAATCCTAACAAGGACCTCACCTTTGGCTCAAAACGAGCCTCTTCTTTTCCCCTTTCTCTTACCATTGTTTCTTTTCCAATGTGCTCTGCTTGAGTTTAAATGTAACACAGTTTAAGAAAATTCCCAAACTTGCTTGTAGTTTTAACATACTTTGGCCTAGAGAAAATTGTTCTCATTGTGATGCATACTGTATTGTATTGTAGGTTTGTACTGGAAGGAAAAGAAATTCGTATCAATATGTCTTGTGGGATATTCATCACCCTGAATCCTGGGTAAGTATCAGTGAATCTGTGATAGAAGTGGATACAGGCCAAAATCCTTTCCCTAAATTTTGTCCACAGTTGGAATTACTTAGCATTGTATATCCTTATTGGATACCCTTTTCTCTCTGTATAAATTCCCCAGTGCCCACACTATTTATGAGCAATTGCAACTCTTCACTTATTCATATGGATAATCTCACACTATAAGCTTCTGGCCAAGAGGCATTTTCACTTCATGAATAGCCAAAAAAAAAAAAAAAAGGAAAACTCCTGAAGTTTTTCACAAAAAGGATGTGGGCAGAAGAGTTGATGAAAATGTCAAGAGAAATGAGGACATGGCAGTGAGTGGATGCTGGGCAGTTCTATAGATACCTGCTGACTGAAAGAGGCACTAGTCCAAGGAATCAAAGAGAATGGATTTGGGGAAGAAATGTGGGAGGAGGAGCAGGAAGAAAGAATGATAAACTAGAAAACTCTGCGAGATGAAAGACACAGTAGAAACTATCTTCTAACCTTCTGTTTTCAGATAAAGATCACATAAAAAGCTCTAGAATTATTTGGGGAGGAAAAATTGTATTATATGGGTTACTCATTTGAAAAACTGAAAAGTGGTATTTTGTTGTTGTTATTTTTATGTGTGTTTGTTTGTTTTCTTATCCTGTGAAGATACAAAGGTCGAGTAGAACTCCCAGACAACTTGAATTCTCTGTTTCGCCCAGTGGCAATGATTGTACCTCATTATAAAATGATTGCTGAAATAATGCTATTTTCACTTGGCTTCAAGTCTTCAGAAACCCTCTCTGGAAAGCTAGTTAAGCTTTACGAATTAGCTAGCAAATACCTCTTGCAACAGGTAAAAAACAGTTTTTCCCCAAATATTTAAAAGTGATTATATAAAAATAACTTTAAATAAGGCTTTTCTGTTTATCGTACTGGTACAGGAATGACCTGGAAAAATAGTGGGGTTAGAATTCCTATCTATGGTTTAAGTCCATATACCAACTTTGGTTTAAGGCAATATGTATTAATATCAGTTAGACTGCTAACTGAAAGGTTGGAAGATCAAGTCAACCCAGAGGTACCTTGGAAGAAAGGTCTAGAGATCTATTTTCAAAAATCAGACACATAGGGTCACCATGAGCTGGAGTTGGATAAACAGCAACTCAGTTTTTTTTTGTTTTGTTTTATTTTGTTTTGGCTATGTAAACAAGGTTTTAAGCATCTCCTCCAAGACCTGGATAGAGTTTAAGAGTATCTGTTATTTTAAAGTTTAGACTACTTTCTCTAAGCACAGTGGTTTAATATAAAGAACAATAGTTCTCAAACTTTATTGTACATCAGGCTTTCAAATCTGTTTTCCTGGTACATGGCCAATGAATTAGCACTGAAAAAGACACCAATTTGTAAAATGTACTGGAACGATAATAACAACAGAAAAAAATTGTGGGTCAACAAGCACCCTGCTAGAAACACAATCTCTATCTTAGAAAACAAAGGCAGTGTTCACATTGCATAGCAAACAAATCTCTTGATCAACAGAGTCACAAACATATTTGCCCTTCTCAAAAATGGTGCCCCCTGCACTGCTTTGAATGTGTGTCGGTCTCCACAGTTCTGCAGTAATCCAGCTTTTGCCATCAGACTCTTGAAAGCACTCACTATACCTCTGAGTCTACCATTCCAGGGCTTTGACCTCTGTTTTTCCACATTCTAGTCAGTACATCCACATCTTACAAATTCAGGTCTATCCCAATTTTGCTGCCTTGGCCAAGACTGAACCTGAACCAGCCTGAGCTAATCCAAAGCCTTAATCAGAAGAACTTAAAAGGTTTTTTAAACCACAAATTGCTGGGCCTCAACTTCATAATTTCTACTTAGATAAAACTGGAATAGGGCTCAAGAATTTACATTTTTAACAAGTTCTCAAGGAACTCTGGTCTGGTAGCGTAGTGCTTATGAGTCAGGCTGCTAACCCCAAGGTCAGCAGTTCAAAACTACTAGCTGTTTCGCAGAAGGAAGATGAGGCTTTCTGCTCTCGTGAAGATTTACATCCTCAGAAACTCTATCAGAGTCACTATGAGTCAGAACCAACTCCACAGCAGATAACCACCACCAACAAATTCTCAGATGTTACTGTTGCTGCTGATCTGAGTACCACACTTGGAGGATAACTGCTCTCGGATATGGTAGCTTACTGAGTGTTTCTAACCCAGAATAGCTTGGACAGGTATCTATAGTATCTCCAAAGTGCTCCTCTCTTCAATGTTCTTTCGATTCATATCTTTCCATTTCAGAGAGTATCTAATTCAGATACTGTTAGCCTTTGCTACCTTTCTTCAATACTTCTCAATATTTCTTTTAAGATGGAGACTCATAGGAGCACCATTTTTGGAGGGAAGTGAAAACATTAGAAGTAGAATTGGAGATTTCTTGAACTCATACCACTATTTCTCTTTATAGCATAAATTATCAGTAATGTAACCACATACAAGGATAAGTCAAAAGTATTATAAATTAGGGTTTGAGTTCATACATGCACTGGTTTATTCCAGACAAAACATGTATAAACATATCCCTATGATTAGTAAGTGACTAAAAACAAGTTCTCTAAGTCAGACTCTTGTCTTAGTTTCATTAGGGTGCATTCAGAATACAGGTCCACTCAAAATCGTTAAGGGAATTGACTGAGCTAGTTCAATTCAAAGTGGAGGTTAGCTCAGAAGGTAATGGTGACTGTTTTGAGGGGTTCTAAAGAGGCAATATTGATAAGACTTTCTCAAAGGACTCAGAGGCTTGTTATGAAGAAGTCTTAAGAAAACTGGAAATTGCATTGGTGAGGAAGGGACCTGGAAAGTTGTGCCAAAGAATTTTTTTTTCCATCATGACAATGCACCTGCTCATTTTTCAAGGGTAGCAAGGGCTGCTCTATGAGAATTTCATTGGGACACCTTACCCATTTACCTTTTGGCCCTGATCTGCCCTATCAGACATCTTTTTGTTCCTCAAACTCAACAAACATTTAAAGGAACACAATTTGAGTCTCTTGAGGATGTCAAAAACTGCCATTTTGATAAAGTAGAAATCAAGAGTGCAGAATTCTTTAGGGAAGGCTTAGAGAGATGGAAACACCATCTTCAGAAGTCTATACAGTTAGATGGAGACAACAAGAGACAGCAGCTTCACACATTTAAAACTTTTTGTTTAATAAAGATTTCTGATTCTGTAGCAAGACATTTTTGACTTATCCTCTTATACATTCATTTCCAAATTGTTCCATTTTCCCTCAGAAACTTCAGTAACTCATGTATTTTAATGCTTGATAGGATCACTATGATTTTGGCATGAGGTCCCTGAAGACGGTGTTAATAATGGCTGGAAAGAAGAAACAGGAGTTTAAATGGTCAGTTGAATTTTGAGTTAAAAACATTAGGTCAACAATGAGGTACCACTTCTCATTGACTATAATAAAAGAAGAAAAATAGCAAGTGTTGGTGAGGGTGTGGAGAAATTGGAACCTTCATGCATTACTGCGAGTGATGTGAAATGATACAGGCACAGTGGAAAACAGTTTGGTAGTTCATAAAAATATTAAACCTAGAACAACCCTATGACCTATTCATTCCACACCTAGAAACACATCCCGAAGATTTGAAAGCAGAGGCTCAAATAGAAACTTAGAGGCAAATGCACATAGCACCAGTACTCACAATAGCCAAAAGGTAAAAACAGTCCAAATGTTCATCAACAGACAAATGGATAAATAAAATATGGTGTCCTAAACAATGGACTATTATTCAGACAAAAAGATAAATAAAGTTCTGATACATACTATAATATGGCTGAACTTTAAAACATTCTGAGTGAAAGAAGACAGACACAAAAAAGCAAATAGTGTATGGCTCTGCTTATGTGAAATATCTAGAATAGACAAATGCATACAGACAGAAAGTAGATTAGAGGTTACTGGAGTTTGGAGTGAGGAGTTATAGGCAGTTATGGTACCTATTTGTACTCATTGTGCAGGGTAGTGAAATTACTTAACAAGGCCCTTTTAGCCAGAGTTCTCTGTTTTGTGATGTATCCTAAATCCTAGCCTCTGTGCCTGGGGTTGTGGTTCCACTTTGGAGTGAGTTGCCTACTAGAGAATATATCTGGAGTCACCATCCGTGGTCTCCTTGAGGGTATGGTCTGTATCCAGTATAGATGAATCCTCTGGCAAAGCTCTCTGTCTTGCTCTGAATCCTGCGTCTGGCTCATTATTCTTTGATGGCCTTTTTTTGGACTTGAGCTAGCAACACATTATTATCTCACCTGGTTTGCCAGCTTCTGTAGCCTAGTGAGCTAGCAGCCTGTCTTCTGGCCTGCCATTTTGGGTTTGCCAGTTCCTGCAACCAAGAGTCTTCCAGACTGACACCTGGCCCATAGATTTGGGACTTGCCACCCTCCACAACCACATAAACCATTCCCTTGGTGGTTGTGAGTTCTGTAAGACATTTCAGTGAGGTCCAAGAGCTGAACAGAAAATTTCAAAGATCAGCTCGAGATGATAAAACCAAATACTATAATAAAATATGCAAAGATTTGGAGTTAGAAAACCAAAAGGGAAGAACACGGTCAG
>NW_006408679.1:4651163-4656949 GCF_000296735.1 Chrysochloris asiatica | reverse complement strand
GGAAGCAGCAGTCAAGAGATCAGACAACGTATTGCATTGGGAATTCTCTGTACTTCTTGCTAAATTTTTCAGAAAACCTAAAACTGCTCTTAAATAGTGTATTAATTTTTCTTTTGAAAATAAAAGAATAGGCTATACACAGAGTCTTTTTCTATAGAAGGTGACAGCCACTATATCACTTATCTGGAAGCAGAGGGAGCAAGCCATTCTAGTGCCAGCATCAGTGGTATTGGTGGATCCATGGATGGTGGCAGTCATAGGACTAGTTCTGTAGCATGATTGTGGCCATTATTCCCAGGTGAAGAGTTTGCTAGCCTCCTAGAGATTTTTAATAGATAAATGTTATTTTTCATTTGACATTAGCCTGAATAATTTTTGTTATTTGCAATTCAAACCTTGATTGATACTTTGTCCATCCTGAACCAGTCACTGGGGAATGACATTACTCTGTTCTAGACCAGTCAGGAACCATCTCTGGAACTGGAGACCAGATTCATTCCAGCTAAACCACATAGCTGCTTTGTAGTTAGGAAGATCATGAAAGAATAATGGAATGGTCGCTCAAAAAAGAATATTGATTATCTTTAATGTCAGCAAAGCATATCTAATTTGTTCTTTGTTTGTTTTCTTCCATTAAAGTAACAGTGGTGACAGTCTCTCTGAAACAGATGAAACTCTGATTGTTATCCAGGCTATAAGAGAAGCTAGTTTACCAAAATTTATTTCTAATGACGTCCCAATTTTTGAAAAGATTATAGGAGATATTTTTCCCGGAGCTACAGTTACCAACATAGATCAACTTGCTTTGAAGGTAATAAAAGACATTTGAAAAGAGCCACAAATGATTTAATGTGGAATATCAATTAAGAAAGCAGATGAGAATGAAAAATATTTGTGTGTTGTTTAATTCTCTATTAATGTTTTAATTTTATTTTAAAATATTTATAGACATATGTTCCTCTTGTGGAGAAAAAGCTTTAGCATATCATAGCATAATGGAAAGAAGGGAACAGTGCACATTTAGGCAAGGAAGACTGGTATATATTTTGTTTCTTAATTTGCTCATCTTTCAAATGGGGTTAATAGTGTCTGCTCTTCCTACTTTAGGGTTTCTAGTGTAGAGCTGTCGGATAAGCACTAGCCTGTAAACTACAAGGTCTGCAGTTCAGACCCACCAGCTACTCCTTGGAAACAGGGTCACTATGAGTTGAAGGCACTTAACAACAACCACAACTTAGAATCAAATAAGATCAGAATTATAAAAAATTTTTTTAAAGTTCAACTATTTTAAGATCATGAAAATTATAATTATAGAACCCTCCATTGTCTATTTTATAACAAGAGATAATGGAATTTTCCCACAAACTTTTTGAAATCCCTAACGGTTATGAATCGGGCTGCTAATCTCACGGTCAGCAGTTCGAAACTACCAGCTGTTCAGCAGGAAAAAGATGAGACTTTCTGCTCCCATAAAGATTTACAGCCTCGGAAACCCTGTACAGGGTTGCTATGAGTCGGAACCGACTCCACAGCACATTACAACAAGAATAACCTGCATTCCAGTCTGTGTCCTTTTGGTCACCAGAATTGCCTCCCTAAAGCATATGGTTGATCAAATAAACAAAACCACTATTGAGTCACTGTGGTCTGTAGTAAAAAGATCTAAATTATTTATCTTGGTGCATAATATCTGGCTGAACCTATAATACCCTACCTTTCCAATATATTCCTCCAGCCTCTTCTATTCTTCATATCCTTTCCACCCTGAACTTCTCACTGTTTTCTGGCTCTTCCAGGTCCTTATCATGCCTCAGGTCTTTAAACAGGGTCTCCTTTCACTGGCTCTAGCCTTCATTAAAAAAAAGAAAAAAGGGTGTGTATTTATGAATTTTAGAAATGACGGTGTAAAGAGCTTCAGAAAGGTCATTGTTTAAAGGTTTAGAAACCATTGGGACCAGGAATTTTGTGACAGGGTAGTCATGGTTCTCTTCTATGAAAATAACTCCATATAGACTTTCTGTTTCTCTAGGGTCAATTTTGTTAAATTCAACAATATTCACATTTAATACAGGCTTTCAAATATGTTAGTCCAGAGTTACACAAACCTTGACCTTATGAAACTTATAATTTCTGTTTTTTAGATTATTTGCCCAAACATTTCTTATTTTGTACTGTTTTCATTGTTAGATTCCCTAGCAATTTTTCTGATTTTCTAATTATTACTATTTTTCTCAAAGAACCAACTTTTACTTATTTTAAACATCTTTTTCTGTTTTCTAATTTTTAAAATGTTTTTACCATTTTTAGTATGTTTTTCATCCCTCTGGGTTTTGCATTGTCGTTGCTTTTTCCAGCTTTCTGTTAAGATGCCTAATTTATTTAATCCTTTCTTTGGTTACTGATATAAGTTTCTAAGACCACAAATTTTTCTTTAGTACTGCTTTAGTTACTTGCGCTAAATTCATACTTACGGAGTTTTCATAATCAGTGCTTTCCAGATATTCTGTAAATTCAGTTAGTACTTCTTTTTCCTAAGTGTTCTTTAAGGCAGGTTTTCCTTGTTTTTAATTTACCTTTTTAATTTCTAGTTTTATTGTCAATTTCTAGTCTTATTATATTATGATTAAAATATCGTATTTATTATTTGCCCTTAAGAACTTGTTTACATTTTTCTTTGTGACCTAACATGGCATTGATTTATGTAAATATTCTACGTGGTTGTTGTGAAGTGCCTTTGAGTCAGTTCCGACTCATAGAGACCCTGTATAGGGTTTTCGAGGAGTGGAAGATGAGTTTGAACTGCCAACCTTGTGGTTCAAACTGACCTTCTGGCCGAGTACTTAGAAAAGAAAGTATATATTTTCTATAATCAACTACAAATACAGGAAATAGTTCAATCTATTTCCATTATTCTATTTAATGATTATATTGTTTAGGTCTCTGATAGCCTTTCCTATGTTAGTTGACTTGATTTACCTTGGACAGAGAGAAATAAGTTAATGTCATCCCCTATTCAGAAACCTTATATGGGTTGGAACTGACTGGACGGCACTTAACAGCAACAACAACAGTTAGTATATGTATGTCTAGTCATGTAATTTTTGTTTCATAATAGTTACTATACTGCCATAGTACTTGGTACATCAATATCAACAATACACTTGAAAATACTGCTCTTGTTTTTCTTGTCTAATGTTTTTTGGTTTAAATGCCACTCATCTGTTATTAAAACTGCTCATCTATATTCTGCTCATTTGCTTGTCCTGTATGCCTTGGATACTTTTATTTTCACACCTTGTGAATCACTGTTTTGGGTGTCTCTTTTATACAGCATAGAGTTTGTGAACTTTGCTCTGTGATAACAATCTGAAAATATTTTCCTCTTAATAGATGAAGTAAGTCTATTTGCACTTACAGACACGTCATATCTGATCTTAATTCTGGAATATTACTTTTCTCACTTTTGCATTTTTTCGTTGTCTTCTAATTTTTATTCAGATACATATTTTTAATCATTGTGATGTTATAGGACAATCACTCAACCTGCAGGTCGATTAGCACTGCAAAGTTGGTGGTTCAATATCACCAGCCACTCCACGGAAATCCTATACAGGGTTGCTTTAAGTCCATATTCACTGTCCAAGTTTCTCACGTTTATAAGATTATTGAAAATGCCATGGCTTGGGTCAGGTACACCTTAGTCCCCAAACTAACATCTTTGCTTTTGAACACTTTAAAGAGGTCTTGTGCATCAGATGTCCCCAATGCAACACATAGTTTGATTTCTTGACTGCTGTTTTCATGAGTGTGTTGATGGTTGATATGAGAAAAATGAAGTCTTTGACAGCTTCAATCTTTTCTCCATACATATGGATGTTGTTTATTGGTCCAGTGGTAAGGATTTTTGTGCACTTTACATTGAAGTGCAACCCAGACTGAAGACTTTGGTCTTTGATCTTCATCAGCAAGTGTTTTAAGTCCTCTTTGCTGTCAGCAAGCAAGGTTGTATCATCTGTATATCACATGTTGTTTATGAGTCTTCCTCCAATCCTGATACCGCGTTCTTTTTCATATAATCCAGCTTCTCAGATTATTTGCTCAGCATACAGACTGAATAAGTATTGTGAAAGAATACAATCCTGGCACACACCCTTCCTAATCTTAAACCATTCTGTGTTCCCTTGTTCTGTTTGGATAACTGCCTTTTGGTCTATGTACAGGTTCCTCATGAGCTCAATAAGGTTTTCCAGAATATTCATTCTCCACAATGTTGTCCATAGTTTGTCATGATCCATACAATCAAAAGCCTTTGTGTAGTCAATAAAGCACAGGTAGAAATCTTTCTGGTATTCTTTGCTTTCAGCCAATGATATCCATCTGACGTCAGCAATGATATCCCTCATCCCACATCCCTAAAGCTGTCACACAATTTACAACACATTTCAACATGCAGTGCTTTAATTAGCATTCAATTATAAATATTTCTTAATTTCCTTTATGACTTCTTTTTATATCCTAGAAGTTACTTTGTTTCCAAATGTATGGAATTTTAATTAGCCTTCTGATCTTAATTTTTATTTGCATTAATTTTAGTTGGAGACTATATTAGAAATGATTCCTTTTGAATTTATAGTTTCTCAGTTGTCTGATGAATGGTTCTTTTTTTATAAGTGCTTCCTTCTCAAAAATAATATGTATTCTGTGCTTGTTGAGTATGAAGTTCTACACACAGACTATTAATTTTATTTTTTAGAGTTTTGTAATCTCTGCTTATTTTTTGTTCATTTACCAGTTTCTGAAAAGGGTGTGTTAAGACTTTTAACTACAATTGTTGATACATCTATGTCAGCTGCACTTGTTGCTTCTTATAGTTGGAACTTAGCAGTTGTACATATGCTTAGCTCTTAGTGTTCTTTTACCAGTATAGTGTATTCTTCTTTAACCCATAGGCTATTATTAACTAACTTTTTGGTTTGGGATTCAAAGTTTCAGGATTTCTTTTTTAATCTTTTTTAAACTTTGTATGCCTCTGTTTTTGAACTTTGTATCTTGTAACAAATACATTATTATACTTTGGTTTTTTTAATCCAATCTGTGATTATCTGTCCTATAATTACTTTTTATGTTTACTACAATTTCTGTTATATTAAGATACATTACTGTTGTACTATTTATTTACATTTCTTTTTGCCTCTTGTTTTCTCTTCTACTGCTCTGTCAGAGACAAGTTGTATTCTGTGTTTATTCTCTATGATGTTTATCTAGTCTAGTCCTTTAATAAAACACCTTTTATTTTTTCATTGTTTTCTAAATTGACAGGCATCCTATACTTCAAGGTCTTTTGTTCCACGTGGTTAAATGAGTTGAACTTTTCTGGGCCAACAGTTTGCAGCTCCAAACTCTAAGCTCCACTACCTTGATAGCACTTACTTGTTTTTTGGATTTTGTAGCTTTCCTTTGTTCTCTTGTTTTAATGAAAATGTGATTTGGTATTTTTTTTACTTTTTGCTCAGGGTGGTTTCTAGAGGTACAGTGGAGAGTTGACTGCAAGCTATTGCCTACATTGTGAAGGTTTAAATTTCCACTTACATTTTGAGTTTCTTTACTTCAACTTTGGCTTCCTCTGTTTTACATAAGCACCCTCCTATGTCTCCCAGGCTGAGTGCTTTAATCCCTGCACCACCAGGGTTTCTTGTCTTTTCATCCCAGTGTTTATCCTGCAGTACTACCAGGGCTTCTTACTGACATCGCCATGCTGTTGTTATTAAGTGCTGTCAAGTTGCTTC
>NW_006408679.1:4618374-4619265 GCF_000296735.1 Chrysochloris asiatica | reverse complement strand
TCGGAAACCCTATACAGGGTCGCTATGGGTCAGAACCGACTCGATGGCACATAACAACAACAACAACAACCCAAAGCAATTTACATGTATAGTGCAATCCAAATCCAGATTCCAGCAACATTCTTCAAAGAGATGGAAAAGAAATTACAGACTTTATATGGAAAGGAAGGAGACCCAGGATAAGCATAGCACTGTTTAAGAAGAAGAACAAGATTGGAAGCCTCTAACTCCCCAATTTCAAAATCTACTACATGGCTACAGAGGTCAAAACAGCCTGCTACTGGTACAATGAAAGATACATTGATCAATGGAACAAAATCAAGAATCCAGAAACTAACCCATCCACATACAACCAACTGATTTCGACAAAGTGCCTAGGTATATTGCATGGAGAGGAGATACTCTCTTTAACAGATAGTGCTGGCAGGACTGGAAAGCGATATGCAAAAGATTGAAACAAGACCTTCACCTCACACCCTATACAAAAACCAACTCAGCATGGATTAAAGACCTAAATGTGAATCCCAAAATTATGAAGGTCATCAATGAAAAAATAGGGGCAAATGTGAGGGATCTAATACAGGGAATACACAGACTATCAAACAAAAATTACACAAACAAAAGTTGACAAAATAGATGAATGGGACATACTAAAATTTTATGTGCATCAAAAGACTTCACCAAAAGTGTTAAAAGGGAACCCACAGAATGGAAAAAAAACGTTTGTAATGACACATCAGACAAGGGACTCATTTCTAAAATATATAGGAAACTATAACACCTCTCCAAGAAAAAGACAAATAACCCAATTAAAAAATGGGCACAGGACATGAACAGACACTTCACCAAGGAGGACATCGAGCATCTAACAAACATATGAAGAAATGTTCA
>NW_006408679.1:4607276-4618274 GCF_000296735.1 Chrysochloris asiatica | reverse complement strand
CATTCTGGCTGTACTTCTTCTAAGAGATTTATTCGTTCTTTTGGTAGTCCAGCACCATAATTGAAGTGAATCGATTCTTCTTGAGTCTTCCTTATTCATTGTCCAACTTTCACATACATATGAAACTATTGAAAATGCATAATTTGTGCCCTCAAACTGACATCGTTGATCTTGAATACTTTAAAGAGGTCTTGTGAAACAGATTTGACTAACACAGTATGCCCTTTTATTTCTTGACTGCTAATTCCATGAACACTGATTGTGGATCCAAGTAAAATGAAGTCTTTGACAACTTCAATCTTTTCTCCATTGATCATGATGCTATTTATTGGTCCAATTGTTAGGATTTTGTTTTCTTTACATTGAGGTGCAATCCATACTAAAGGTTGTAGTTTTTGATCTTCATCAGTAAGTATTTCAAGTCCTTTTTGCTGTTAGCAAGCAAGGTTGTATCATCTGCATATCTCAGGTTGCTAATGAGTCTTCCTCCAATCATGATGCCATGTTCTTCTTCAAATAATCCAACTTCTCAGATTATTTGCCCAGCATACAGATGTAACAAATATGGTAAAAGGATACAACCCTGGTACACACCTTTATGGATTTCAACCATTCAGTATCCCTTTGTTCTGTTGGAACAACTGCCTCTTGATCAAATGTACAGTTTCTTCATGAGCACAATTAAGTGTTCTGGAAAATAACAATTCTTCACAACGTTATTCATAGTTTGTTATGATCCACACAAAGAAATGCCTTTGCATAGTCAATAAAGTACAGGTAAACTTCTTTCTGGTGTTTTCTATTTTTATTCAATATCCATCTGATGTCAGCAACGATATCCCTCATTCCAAATTCTCTTCTGAATCCAGCTTGAATTTCTGGCAGCTCCCTGTTAATAAATATGCTGCTGCAACCATTTTTAAATTATCTTCAGAAAATTTTTATTTGCATGTGAAATTAATGATATTATTTGAAGATTTCTGCATTTGGTTGGCTCCCCTTTCTTTAGAATGGGCAAAAATGTAGATCTTTGTCAGTCAGTTGGTCAGATAACTGTCTTCCACATTTCTTGGCATTGATGAATGAGGGTCTCCAGCACTGCATTAGTTTATTGAAAGATGTCAATTTGTATTCCATCAGTACCTGGAGACTGGTTTTTCCCCAATGACTTCAGTACAGCTTGGACTTCTTCCTTCAATACCATCAGTTCTTTGTTGTTGTTGTGTGCCTTCGAATCAATTCTGACTCATAGCAACCTTATATAGAGCTTTCAAAGAGCATCTCATGAGTTTGAACCACTGACCTTGTGGTTCAAACCGACCTTGCAGTCCAGTGCATTAACCCACAGGACCCCACCAGGACTCATTGTTGTTGTTATGTGCCATGGAGTCAGTTCCGACTCATAGAGACCCCTGTACAGGGTTTCCGAGGCTGTAAATCTTTACGGGAGCAGAGAGCCTCATCTTTCTACCACAGAACAGCTGGTAGTTTCGAACTTGCTGACCTTGTGGTTTGCAGCCTGATTCGTAACCACTACGCTATCAGAGCTCCTTACCAGGACTCATGGGTTGGTTGGTTGGTTATGTGCCATGGAGTCGGTTTTGACTCATAGTGACCCTATACAAGGTTTCCGAGGCTGTAAATCTTTACGGGGGCAGAAAACCTCATCTTTCTCCCACGGAACAGCTGGTAGTTTCGAACTGCTGGCCTTAAGGTTCACAGCCCGATTCGTAACCACTACGCTACCAGAGCTCCTTTACCAGGACTTTTAAAAAAAGGTACAATCAAAACAGTGACTTCCAAAGGGATATCCTGGTCAAGTTAAATTTAAAAGCAAAAAGGTCGACTTAAAAAGTTATGGTGACTGTTTTATATTTGGGAATTTCAAAGGGATCATCTTGATAGATTTTTTCCAAGGATACAGAAAATCATGAGGGCTTACTTTGAAGAAGATTTAAGAAAATTGAAAACTGCATTGGTGAGAAAAAGTCGAGGAAACTTGTGCCAAGTAACTTTTTTTTTTTTTTCAAGGCAGTGCATCTGCTTATTCTTCAAGGATAATAAGGACTGACCTATGAGAATTTCATTGGGAAAACTTACCCCAGTCACCAAATAACGTTTCAGCACGGTTTTGTTTCCCAAACTCCAAAAACATTTAAAAGGAACATTATTTGATGCAAAAACTGCCATTTTGATGTGGTATAAATCAATGAGTTCAGAATTCTTTAGAAATGGGTTCCACCCAGGGCCATCGAATCAATTCTAACTCATAGTGGCCATTTATATAGTTTTAAAGACTAAATCTTTATGGGAATAGACAGCTTCATCTTTTTCCTGCAGTTTGATAAAACAAAACTGGTGGTTTAAACTACTGACTTTATTGTTAGCAATCCAGGGCTTATCCTACAGCATCATTAAAGCTCCTTTAGAGAAGGGTTTGTTGTTGTTGTTAAGTGTTGTTGACCCCATCTGTATAGGGTTTCCTAGGAGATATTGGTGAGTTTTAGCTGTCGACATCATGGTTAGTTGTCCAGGGATGGAAATACTGTCCTCAGAAGTGCAGAAACCTAGATGAACTATATGTCAAGAAACAATAACTTCACATTTTGATTCTTTTGTTTAATAAGTGTTCTTTAATTTTATAGCAATACTTTTTGACTTATCCTCATATTTTGAAATAATTTAATTAACCAAACCAGTTGCCATCAAGTTAACTCTAACTCATGGTGGCCCCCTTGTGTCAGAGTAGATCTGTGTTCCATAGGGTTTTCAATAACTGAGTTTTCCAGAGTAGTCGGTAGGCCTTTCTTCTGAGTTGACTAATAGTAGATTTGAACCTCTGTTCTTTTGGTTGACAGTCAAACATGCTAACCTTTTGTGCCACCCAGGGACTCCAATTTAGAAAAAGTTCAATTTATCAGGGTTTGGTTGTTTTTTTGTTTTGTTTTAAGTCACATTGTTTTTTGGTCTTATTTAAGTATCTTTTTTAGCTAACTCACAGTTAGCTAAACTAAACTTCTATATTTTCTTCTAAGGCTTTTATAGTTTTATGTCTTGCATTTAAGTGTGGTATTCAGTATGAGTTAATTTTTATGTGTGGTGTAAGGTCAGTGTCTTTTTGAATGTGCGTATCTAATTACATCATTTGTTGAGAAAGACAACCTTCATTGAATTGCCTTGGCACCTTTGTTGAAAATACACCAACTGTAAATGTTAAGGTTTCTTTCTGGGCTCTCCGTTATGCTTCATTGACCTATATGTCTATCCTTATACCAGTGCCACGCTGCTTTGATTATATAGTTTTGAAATTGGGAGAGGTATATGTTCTCCATCTTTTAACTTTTTTCAAGAATATTTTTAGTACTTTGCACCTTAGTCCTCAGAGTTGCTCTTGAATACTTTAAAGAGGTCTTATGCAACAGATTTGCCTAATGCAATATATCTCCTTGATGGTGGTGGTGGTGGTTATGTGCCATGGAGTCAGTTCTGAATCATAGCGACCCTGTATAGGGTTTCGGAGGCTGTATATCTTTACAGGAGCAGAAAGCCTCATCTTTCTCCTGTAGAACAGCTGGTAGTTTCAAACTGCTGATCTTGAGTTTAGCAGCCTGACTCATAACCACTACACTACCAGCGTTCTTTTCTCCTTGTGGTAGGATCAACATATATATTATGTTGCATATGTTGTAAATCCAACAATACAAAAATATATATATATGTGTTTACATACCACCATTGTTAATTTACTCCATTGTTGTTTTTACATGCAATCAAGTCTGTTATGACTCATAACAACCTGTACAGAGTTTCTGAAGAGTAGCTAATGAGTTTGAATCACTGACATTGTGGTTAGCAGTCTAGTGCTTTTCCTATAGCACCACACCAGGCTTCATAATTGCCTTTAATGATACTCTGCTTCCTTTTTCCCTGGTTCAGTTTGAATTATTGTCTAATGTTACTTCTTTCAACCTGAGTATCTTTAGCTGTTGTAGGCTTATTGCTCAATTTCTCTGTATTTCAGTATTTGGGAATACCTGGGAATACTTATTTCACATTCAATTTTGAAAATATGCTTCAATGAGTATAAAATACATGGTTGACAGGTTTCTCTCCTCCCCACACAAAACTTTGTGTATGTCATCCCACTGTTTTCTAGCTTCCATTGTTTCTGATAAGAAGTTAACTGTTTATCTTCTTGTGTGTTATAAGTCATTTTTTCTCTTGTTGTTTTCAAGATTACTTTCCATATCTTTGTATTTTAGCAGCTTGACTATGTTGTATTGAGGCCTGGCTCTTTATTTTCTTATCATGCTTAAAAATTGTTGAGCAGCTTGTATGGGTAAAAGACACTACCTATGAGTCAATTTCAATTCATAATTATTTTGTAGGATAGAAACTCCCATCAGGTTTCTGAGACTTTAAACATTTATGGAATAGAGTGCCTCATCTATCTACTGTGGAACAGCTAGTGGGTTCAAACCACCAACTTTTTGAAAATTACCACCTGTATAGAGAATCTTCTTCTGGAATGAAAAATCTCTCCTATTTCCCTTTGATAATAATACTGTAACAAATAAATCATTGCACTATAATAAATGCCTTTAAAATTCATATTGTGCTTTTTTTTTCAGATTCCAGGAAGAAAAGGAAAAGTAGATGTCTGTGTTTTAAATCCAAAGTGTATCACTCTTGGTGAACTATATGGACAACTGAATCCTAATACAATGGAATGGACTGATGGGTTATTATCAGTAGCAATTCGAAATTATGTATATTTTAATACTAAAAGGCAATCAAAGAAAGACATGGATCTTGGATTAAAGTCAAGAATCTCAGACATATCTAATGTAAGTTTAGTATTAATGGATTTTTTTCATTTAACTCATGTGGGAAATCCCATTGCTTATTCAAAGACTTGATATTAAAGCATCATTAGATACTAAGGTAAAAGAAAAATTTTAAATTAATATAAACAGTTTAAAATAAAAATTAAAGCTATCAAAAGACATAAAATATGCCACTGGGTTTTTTAATGGTCAGTAAATAATGTTGTTGTTGTTGTTAAGTGCTATAAACTTAGTTCTGACCCATAATAAGCATGTATATAGGGTTTCCAAGGAGTGACTGGTGGGTTTGAACCACTGACTTTGTGGTTAGAAGTTCAGGTCTTATCCTACAGTGCCACAAACAATAGAATATTTTAAATATATTTGCTTTTAAATGAACACAGAGTGAATTAAGTATAACTGGTAGATTATATCTAGATCAGTGATTCTGTCAGCACCAATATACCAAATATAAAACCAAAATCACTGCTATCCAGTTGATTCCCACTCATAGTGACCTTGTAGGACAGAGTTGTTGTTGTTGCCAAGTGACATCGAGTCAGTTCCAACCCACAGCAACCTTGTATAGGGTTTCTCAGGAGCAACTGGTGAGCTTGAACCCCCAACCCTTTGGTTCATGCCAACTTTGCAGTCCAGGACATTAACCCACAGCACCATACCATGACTCTGTAGGACAGAGTAGAACTGCCTAATAGAGTTTCCAAAGCTGTATATATGTCTTTACTGAAGCAGCCTGTAATCTTTGTTCCACAGAGTGGTTGATGGGTTCAAACCATTGACCTTTAGGTTGGCAGCTGAGCACTTACCATTATACCACCAGGGTTCCTCCATTAGGCAATAGCAAGCTTCTTCAACATAATACTTCTTCCTGTAACCTAGTTAGTTCGGCTCTCACAAAATAAAGGGCCCAATTCTCCTACTGCAAAGGCTTCCCAAGACCTCAAATGCTAGCCACAAATTTGAGAGTCTCCATGATATTATACTTTTACCTTGAACTGACCCTTAGGCACATTGCAAGCATAGTTCCGTGTTGAAGTAGTTCCCTGGTACACAGTGAATTTGCATCAAGGAGAGGTTTCCTTTGCCACCTGGATACCAAGAAAATCTGTAAAACATTATTTGAATACAATTATGGAACAGAGATTTCACTGTCCTTACATGGCCAAGAAGGCATTCTTAGCAAAAATAGAAGTCACTAAACAATTAAACTACTGCAGCCTTCAACATTAAACCAACCTTGGGGAGAGAAGGAGAAATTAAATTCCAGATTTATCACATTATGGTACTCTAATGTCCATATTTCAAAAAAACAAAACCACAGCACATCAAAGAAACAGAAAAGGATGGTCCACTAAATAACCAAACAAAGTGACAGAAACAGTCTCTGTGGAAGCCCAGCTAATAGACTTTCCAAAAAAAGGCAATAAAACAATGGTGTTAAATGGGCTCTAAGAGCTCAAGGCCACTACTTGTCTGTCAGTTTATCATAATGTGGTGGCTTGTATGTTGCTGTGATACTAAAAACTATGCCACCAGTAAGCAGGGTCACCCATAGTGAACAGGTCTCAGTAGAGCTTCCAGACTAAGACAGACTAGAAATAGAAAGAGGCAAAACACTTCTGAATGATTAGCCACTGAAAACCTTATGTATAGCAACAGAACATTGTCAGATATAGTGCCAGAATATGAGCCCCTATGGTTGGAAGGAACTCAAAATGTGACTGGGGTAAAACAGCCTCCTCAAAGTAGAGTTGACCAGATATGGATGAAGCAGCTTTCATGACCTTCATTTGCTGATGGAGTACAACTCAAAATGAGGAGAAGCAGCTGGAAATATCCATTAATAATCAGAACTTGGAATGTATGTAGTGTATAAACTAGGAAATTTGGAATATAGAACTAGGAATTTATATACATTAAAGAAGTTCATTTGTTGATGGGGTACAACTCTAAATGATGGGGTACAGCTGCAAACATCCATTAAAATTGAAATGTGGAATGTATGAAGTGTATAAACTAGGAAATTTGGAATGTAAAACTTGGAATTTATCTACATTAAACAATGTATAAACTAAGAAAATGGGAAGTTGTCAAAAATGAAATGTGACCGATAAAGATCAACGTACTAGGCATTAATGATCTGAAATGGACAGGCATTGGCCCTTTTGAACCAGACAGTCATATAATTTACTATGCCAGGAACGACAAATTGAAGAGGAATGGGAATGCATTCATCATCAAAAAAAGCATGTCAAGATCTATCTCTAAGTGCAACTCTGTCTGTAATAGGATACCATCCATACTGTACAAGGAAACCAATTAATGTCACTATTACTCAAATTTCACAGAAACCAATAAAGTCAACGACGATGAAATTGAATAGTTCTGCCAACTTCTCCAGACTTCAATTGATCTAACATACAATCAACATGCATTGACAGTTACTGGTGATGGAAATGTGAGAGTTGGAAACAAAAATCAGTAGTTAGAAAATATGGACTTGATGATAGAAATGATGCTGGAAATCACATTATAGATTTTTGCAAGGCCAGTGAGTTTGTTGTTGTGGTTAAGTGCCTTCAAGTTCATTCCAACTCATAGCTACCCTATGAACAACAGAATGAAACACTGCATGGTCCTGCGCCATCCTCACAATTGCTGCTACTGTGCCAATCCATCTTGTTGGAGGTCTCCCTCTTTTTCTCTGTCCCTCGACTTTACCAAGCATGATTCCCTTCTCCAGACACTGGTCCCTGCTGATAATATGTGCAAAGTATGAGAGATGAATTCTGGCCAACCTGGCTTCTAAGGAGCATTCTGGTTGTACTTCTTCCAACACAGATTGGTTTATTCGTCTGACAGTCTTTATTCTTCTGACTTTTAATATTCTCCTCCAACACCATAACTCAAATATATCAATTATTCTATAGTCTTCCTTATTCATTGTCCAATTTTCACATGCATATGAGTCTACTGAAAATCCCATGGCTTGGGTCAGGCTCACCTTAGTCCTCAGACTGACATCTTTGTTCTTGAACACTTTAAAGAGGTCTTGTGCAACAGATTTGCCCAATGCAATATGTCATTTGATTTCTTGATTTGCTACTTCTGTGAGTGTTGATGGTAGACCCAAGCACAGTGAAGTCTTTCACAACTTCAATCTTTTCTCCATTTGCATGATGTCCAGTGGTGAGGATTTTTGTTTTCTTTATATTTACGTGCAACCTATACTGAAGACAAAGGGCAGAATGTGTAACAAACCATCAATTACTCATACGCAGGTTCAGGCTGAAGCTGAAGAAAAGTAATACAAGTCCACAAGAGCCAAATATGACCTTAAATATATCCCACCTGAATTTAGAGACCTCCTCAAGAACAGATTTGATTCATTAGAAACTAATGACTGAAGACCAGAAGAGTTGTGGGATGACATCAAGAACATCATCCATGAGGAAAGCAAAAAGTCATTCAAAAGACAAAAGAAAGGAAATGCCAAAGTAGATGTCTGAAAAGACTCTGAAACTTGCTTTTGAGTGTAGAGAAGCTAAAGTGAATGGAAGAAATGAGAAAGTAAAAGCTGAACAAAAATTTCACATGGCAGCTTGAGAAGACAAAGTGAAGTATTATAATGAAATGTGCAAAGACATGGAGTTAGAAAGTCAAAAGTCAATCAAAAAGAACTGAAGAGAAAATTCAAGCAATATTGAAATATTCTATGGGCACAATATTCAATGATGCAGGAAGCATCCAAAGAAAATGGAGAGAATACACAAAGCCACTATGCCCCAAAGAATGGACCAGTGTTCAACCATTTCAATCAGTGGCATAAGATCAAGAATCAATAATATTGAGGGAAGAGGTCCAAACTTCACTGAAGACATTGATGGAAATCAAGGATCTAAGAATTGATGGAAGTTAAATTGAAATGTTTCCACAAACTGTTGCAGCACTGGAGGGGCTCATTTGTCTATCCCTATATATTCCCATTCCAAAGTAAGGTAAACCAACCAAATGTGGAAATCATCAAAAAAAATATCATTGATATCACATGCAAGTAAAACTTTGATGAAGATAATTTAAAAATGACTGCAACATCAACAGGGAACTCTCAGAAATTCAAGCCAGGCTCCAAAGAGGACATCAGACTAGCAGTATCATCGCTGACATCAGATGAATCTTGGTTGAAAGCACAGAATACCAGAAAGGTGTTTACCTGTGCTTTATTGTTTATGCAAAGGCATTTAACTGTGTGGACCATAACAAACTATGTATGATATTGGGAAGAATGGGTATTCCGGTACACTTAGTTGTGCTCATGAGGAACCTGTACATAGGCCAAAAGACAGTCATTCAAACAAAACAAGGGGATACTGAATGGTTTAAAATTAGGAAAGGTGTGTTTCAGAGTTGTGTTCTCTCACTATACGTATTCAATCTGTATGCAGAACAAATAATTCAAGAAGCTTTATTATATGAAGAAGAGTATGGCATCAGGATTGGAGGAAGAGTCATTAACAATCTACGATAGATAGATGGCACAACCTTGCTTGCTGAAAGTGACAAAGACTTGAAATGCTTACAGATGAAAAATCAAAGACTACAGCCTTTAGTATGGATTGCACCTTAATGTAAAGAAAACAAAATCCTCACAACTAGACCAATAAATAAAATCATGATAAATGGAGAAAAGATTGAAATTGTCAAAAAAAAAACCCTTCATTTTGCTTGGATCCATAATCAATAATCATCAAAGCAGCAGTCAGAAAACCAAAGGGTATTTTTCATTAGGCAGATCTGCTGCAAAAGGCCTCTTCAAAGTATTCAAGATGTCAGTTTGAGGAGTAAGGTGCTACTGACCCAAACCATGGTATTTTCAATTGCTTCATATATATGTGAAAGTTGGACAATGAATAAGGATGACCATAGATTAATTGATGCATTTGAATTATGGTGTTGACAATGAATTTTAAAAGTACCAGGTACTTCTTGTTTTGGTGGTTGCTGAGGCAGAGTCAGGTAGGACAGGCTCCATTGGAGAGGGACTGAAAACCCAGAGAAGCTGCTCTCACAGAACAGCACCAGAGCTCTGGATCTAGCATAGGGTGCAGGGTGTCAGTTTCCCCATACACGCCAGTGAAAAAAAATCACGGTATAAAGGGAAAAAACTGTGATTTAGGAATTGCTCTAGGCATGGGACTCCCTCTGCAGCCCACCCCACCAGCGTGGAGTTCAGAGGGCGGGGTTACAGCCAGATCCCCACAGAGAACTGGCGCTAAAATTGGTGCAGTGACATTTACAAATGGAGGTACAGGGGGATTCTACACATTTTTTCCTCCTCTTTGTTGTCATGCTTTCTTTGCCCAGCCCAGATGCCTTCAGGTGGGTGGGGATGCATCCCTAGAAAAGGGGTCCAGTGTTGCACCCACAAATTTCCCCACAGCACAGAGAAAAAGAGCCTTATCGGACCAAAGGGCAAATTCTTTGGTGGCTGCTATGGCATCAGCCTTTGAGTTGCAGCCCTAAAATTAACTTGTGCAGAACCCTTTACTCCAGCATAATAAATATTTATGCTCCAAATGAAAAAGCAACAAGATATATGATGCAAACCTTACTATAATTGAAGAAAGAGATAGATAAATCTACAATTATAGTGGGAGATTTTAATATGCCACTTTTGAAAAGGGACAGAACAACCAGAAAGAAACTCGACAAAGTTACAGAAGAATTAAACAACACGATCAACCAATTTGACCTCATAGACATGTACAGAGCATTCAACCCAACAACAGCACAATATACATTCTTCTCCAGTGCACATGGAACATTCTCCAGAATTGTGTTAGGTCACAAAGCAAGCCTCCATAAATTTACAAACATCAAAATTCTACAAAGCATCTTTTAGACCACAGTGCTATAAAACTAGAAATCAACAATAAGAAGATCAAGGAAATAAAGATGAATGCCTGGAAACTGAATAACACACTGCTGAAAAGTGACTGAGTAAAAGAAGAAATTAAACTTGAATTCATAAAGTTCCTAGAAACAAATGAGAATGAAAATACAACATACCAAAATCTTTGGGACATGGAGAAAGTGGTGCTGAAAGGACAATTTATTGTGATAAATGCGCACATCCAAAAAGAAGAAAGAA
>NW_006408679.1:4594447-4604803 GCF_000296735.1 Chrysochloris asiatica | reverse complement strand
CCACTCTGGAAAGCAATATGGTGCTTCCTCAAAAGGTTGGAAATAGAAATACCTTATGATCCAGCAATCCCTCTACTTGGTATTTACCCATTTACAAGAAATACAAGTCATAACATGAGTAGATATATAGCTATATGCACACCAATATTCATAGCAGCACTAATTACAATAGCAAAAGTATGGAAACAACCTAAGTGCCCATCAATTGAAGAATGGATAAACAAACTTTGGTACATACACACAATGGAATACTATGCTAACTTGAAGAACAACAAGGAAGCTGCAAGCCACCACATAGCATGAATGCACCTTGAGGACATTATACTGAATGAAATTAGTCAGTCACAAAAGGAGACATTTTGCATAGGACCATTATTGTAAAAGATTAAGAAAAATAACCCACTCTAAAAGTGAGGGAAATTATATATATATTTGCTGATCACCAGGATGTATGGGGAGTGAGGGGAAGATAGAGCACAGGGTAGCAAATAGACACAAGTTATTTTGGGTGCTGGGGGTAAGGGAAAATACATAAGAAGGGGGAGGGGAATGGAAGAACAAAGCTGATGGGAGAACAGTTAGGCAGGTTCGCATGGGCTAAGTGGGACAGAGGTAAATGATAAGGTATGCACAACCTTGGAACAACTGGGCTCTGGGATACAGGGATTGAGGCATGGTTTGAAGGGGTAAAAGTGGGAATAATGTTAAGTTGCATGGCTGTCTTTTGAATGTTGGTTTCCCTTGCCTACCATTGTAACATAGGCACTAGAGGGAGGGAGAAAGGAATAGCCAGAAACATCACTACAGAAAGCTTGTAAGTCCGTCTTCAGCCTATAAATAAATGATTGGAATACCTTAAAGGGGGCTAGAAGTTGCCCAATGAAAAAGGCTTCCTGTGGAGCTTTTACATAGCACAAGACCATAGATGGAATCCAGAACCCCATCCAGAACTGACTGAGGTAAGAGATTTCCACTGGAAAGGATGAGTAGACCAGTCTGGAACAACTAGAAGAACAGAAGAGAAGATACGTCGTAAAAGAAAGACCAGCAGGAAGAATCCAAAGCAATAATGGCAGTCTGATTGATTACTACAAGAACAAGTAAGCTGTTCACCCAGAAGCCATCAAGGCAAGTGGTTGGGACCCCTCCTTTCCAAGACTGAGACTCAAGGGAAATACATGAGCAGGCATGTGGTCTGGATGGTGAACACATTGATCACTGATAAGGGGAAGAGAGGGAAAAAACAACAGTGAAGTTGCAAGCTAATCTGACCACATTCAATAGACCCCTGTGAACCCCGGTGGAGACCTGGATGGCCAGTAGTACAGCAAGACCCGGGAGCTCCTGGGCCCAGAGGCAGTGACATGGCCACTAGAGCAGAAAGTGAAGCATCCAGCTGATATGAAGTGAGGGGAGATGAATAAGAACACCCATACTTGCAGATAGTACCCATTTGACCTGGCTTCGATGACTGGATGATCAGAACTCGACTAGAGGAAGAAAGAAGAGGGGGAAAAAAGAAGAGTAACCTACTACAATTTGATGAACTTTACCTATACTTATGGATGTAATAGCTCAAAAAAGGGAACATATCTTTACAGTGAGGATCACTCCCACCTCCTCAGTACACAGGGTTGACAGGAATGGGCAACTTAGACATTGGCTACCCAAAATGGGGGCGTCTGTAAAGGCAAGAGTCCTAATGTGGCACTGTGGGTTAATGTGCCAGACTGCAAGGCCGTTTGAACTGCAAGGTCTAGTTCCACATGGGGCGGGAAAAGGTAGAATCTCTACTGAATTATGTCCAATCTGTTGGGCCCAGGCTGGCGAAAGGAAATGGGGATAAGACTCTTGTGGTACAATAGTGATTGATTGCCATCAGGACTGACTTTGAGAGTAGGAAATAACAAGGTAGATGTTTTTTGACAAAAGGAGGGAAGAGATTGATTTTGCAGCCTGGGAGCAGAGGTCCCTGGGACCATCAAGTGAGAAGAGCAGAGAGCAGGACCTTACCCAGAGAGGCAGAGATACCAGGGATGGAGACAGAGACAGTGATGTGGACAGATGGAGCGGCTGGGGACACTGAACTCAGGGAAGGAGAGGAGCTGTGTGCTGACAGCCAGGGGACGGGCCTGTGGGGTGTACCCTTTGGTTATTTGATGATGCATGGAGGGATTGTAATCATTGCAATGAAATGAAATACAATAGGATGAATGTGAAACTGATATTCTTCCATGTAAACCTCATAATAAAAACTTATTTTAAAAAAAGTACCAGGTACTTTCAGAAACACAAACAGGTCTGTGTTGGAGGAAGTACAGCCAAAATGCTCCTTGGAAGCAAGAATGGCTAGACTTCATCTCTCATAGTTTGGACTTATTATCAGGAAGGACCAGTCCCTGGATAAGGACATCATGCTTGAAAAAGTGAAAGGTCAGCAAAAAATAGATGACCCCCCTCAACAAGATAGAGTGATACAGTGGCCGTAGCAATGGGCTCAAACATAACAATTGTGAGGCTGGCACAGGACTGGGCAGTGTTTTGTTCTGTTATGAGTAGGGTCATTTTGAGTCAGAACTGACTCGACAGCACCAAACAACAACTTCAACATATAGTTATTTTAAAACATTACATTTGTAGTTAAAAACAAAAGTTATTTCAGAGTAAATTTCTATCAAATATTGAAGGATAAATCATCCCAATCAAGGATGTGCAGTAAAAACATTTTTACAACTTGTTGGTGGGAGTGTTATTGCCATGAACTTTTGGAAAAATTCAGTAGAAGCATTCAACATTTATATCCCACAATGATAACTTCAGAGTTTTGTATCAAAAATAAAAATTGGAAATAGCCTGAGATTTGCTTACCTCCCTAATGGGGCATGGTAGTTAGCAGCGACTAAATACTCTTAATTATATTGCTAGACCTATCCGACACCTGAGCATTCTTGTTTGATCTGTCCTTTCAGAGACCACCTTGTACCTTCAGTACAGTTTTAGTGTTGGGTCTTCTCTCCAATACGCAATGCTAGTCAACTGTTAGATGAATAATTAAGTCCCCCAGATAATTAACAGTTAGCTATGTGCCTAGATGGAGTCCTAGTATGATGCTATAGGATAAGCTTTGGACTGTTTAGCCTATAAACCAACCAGCCACAACTTGGACATGCTATACAGAGTCACTGTAAGTTGGAATCAACTCAGTAGCATTTAACAACAACAACAATATATGCATAGATCAGATCAATGTTAAGATACAGTCTATTAGAATCAATATGGAGTGCATATTAAAAATGAGAATTTCTGAGTTCTATACCCTACCTACTTAATCAGAATCTCCTAGGGTTAGGTGTTAGAGTCTCTCATTTTAACAAACTCCATAAGTAATTCTTGGTGGTGGTGGTTATGTGCCGTGGAGTTGGTTCCAATTCATAGTGACCCTGTATAGGGCTTCTGTGACTATAAATCTTTACAGAAGCAGAAAACCTCATTTTTCTCCCACGGAGTGGTTGATAGTTTCAAACTGTTAACCTTGAGGTTAACAGCCCCACTTGTAACCACTGCGCTACTAAAGTTCTTTTAAGTGATTCTTATGTAGCCTAAAATTTGAGCAACTATTTTGAACGAAAGTCTAGGGGAAATGTGCACCAAGACGTCAGTAGTGGCTGTCTCTAGGAATTAGGAGAAGTGAAGTCAGAATGCTCCTTAGAAGCAAGGATTGGGAGACTTCATCTCGTATTTGGGATAATGTTATCAGGAAAGAACAGTCCCTGGAAAAGGACATCATGCTTGGTAAAGTAGAGGGTCAGTAAAAAGGAAGACCCTCAAGGAAAGGGATTAGCACAGTGGCTGCAACAATGTGTTCAAACATAACAATTTTGAGGATGGTGTAGAACCAAGTATTTCATTCTGTTGTGTTTGGGGTTGTTATAAGTCAGATCTGATTTAATAGCACCTAAAAAGTGTGGCGCTGCAGGATAATGCACTGCACCGCAAGGTCGGCAGTTAAAACTCACTAGCAACTCTTTGGAAATCCTACACAGGGTCGCTGTGAGTCAAACAGACTAGCTAGCACTCAACAACAACAACAAAACAAGTGGTGGAAATACAAAATACTTTCCTTTTTTCTTTGTGTTTTGCTGCATTATGAGAATATTATACAAAAAGCACATACTGCCTTTGTAAGGAAGAAAATAAACTAAAATAAAATCATTTTCTAAAAGGAAATGACCTGGGATCACAAGTCAGCTGCATTATGCTATTGTTAATTATGTTTTCGTCTTTTCAGCAACAGAACTTTCTGCCTTTTTTATTTTTGCCATTCATGAAAGCATATTTATATATAGGGAAGTTGTGTTGTAAACTATCATCATAAAAAAGTTTTGAAATTATTGATTTACCTATTTTAGGTTTTCAAACTTGATTCCTCTGATGCAGCAGTTGTTGACAGTATTGTAGAGAAGGATATGGGTAAAAATGTTAAAATTACAAAAAATCAGAGTAAGTATTATTAAATTTAATAAATATTAAATAATGTAGAAGACAAACTTTGAACAAATACGAACTTTGCTCCTATCTTTAAAGTAGATTTTAAATTAGTGACATGCTGTTTTTATACTGTTTTTTTTCCTTCATGTGTTTACTTAAAATTCCTATAATATTGCCAAGCATATTATATTGTATATGCATATAATTGGGGTTCTGATGCAGTGCTGTTGGTTATTGCATTGGACTGCAAAGTCAATTTGAACCACAAGATTAGTGGTTCAAGCTCATCAGTTGCTCCTCAGAAACCCTATACAAGGTCACTGTGGGTCAGAACCAACTCGATGGCACTTAACAACAGCAACATCAGTATAATTATGCTATGTGAATACTAAGGTTTACATAGCCCTTTCCGTTTATAAATGACCATTCATATCTCTTAAGAACTAGTTGAACATTAAATATAGAAATAAGCAACGATTTGAGAAGCAGCAGTGGCAATAAAATAGGATTGACTCTGAAGTAGAACGCCAAACATTCTATGCAGTATTAGTCCAAATCATCAAACCAACCCAAGCAGATTCACCTGAAATCAATCGGATATGCATATTTGCTATGTGCTAGGGAGACAGAGCATGTATATGGCATGGTCCCTGCTCTAACAGCTGCTTTCACCTCTTATCATTGATTGAACCTTATGTCAACAATGTCGTTGTAGTTAAGTGTCGAGTCAGTTCCAACTCATAGTGACCCCGTATAGGGTTTCAAAAGCTTTTAAATGTTTTCAGGAGCTGAAAGCCTCATTTTTCTCCCTTGAAGCAACTGGTGGGCCTGAACCATGGAACCACAGTCCAGTGTTTATCATATGGAGCCACTATGTCATAAAGCGCTCCCCTATATCAACAGTAGTATATTTGTATTCCAGGCATTGAAAGAAATTTCTGCCACTGCTTCTTAGAATTCCTAAATTCTTGTGTGTGATTGGGGTGGGAGGAGGAGGGAGGAAGGAACATTTAATTGGGAGATAGCAGTAACTGGGCATAATAAATATACTCCATGCGATCTTAATACAATTGAACTCTGCAGGTATTTCAGTCAGCCAGAGTCCCATCTTAGCAGTGGTAGTTAGTTAGATAGAAATTAGCTCTTGTCTCCTGTTCTTCAGGGATACTTCAGTACCTTTCAGTTGGTTAACTAGTCTCTAGGTAGTGACCTTTTCACTTCTCCCCTATCTTTGCCCCATAGATTTTCTAAAATCACAGAGCAGTATTGTGGGTGTAGAATGTGGAAAGAGGAACAAATGGGCTCATGGTGTGAGAGTCTAGATGCTGTCTGTTTGAGTCTTTCTTCAAAGGGGTATCTATTTCTCTTTGCTATTTCCTGGGAGCAGCATCTCCAAAAAATAATCCTGTGTGGAAAGAGCAAACTCACGAACTTTATTATTAACGAAAAGAGAATACCGTGGGTCTTTTTCTACCTAGATTTTAAATTTTCATCTTAATTCTACTATTCAGCAACTGGAATATCTGATTGTTGTCATTGCTGTCATATACAGTCACCCTGTATAGGGTTTTCAAGACTTTAAATCTTCCCAGGAGCAGAAAGCCTCATCTTTCTCCCATTGAGTAGCTGGGGGGCTCGAATCACAGATGTTGTGGTTGGCATTCCAGTGCTTACCATATGGAGCCATCATGCTCCTGAGTATCTAACAAACATTGCTCAAAGAGTCATTAAATATGTGGTATGAATATTCATATTTAATTTTGGAGCATTTTCATCTAAATGTTTTCTAAAAAAATGTGTGCATGATTGTAATGAAATTATTCTTAACTATATTAAAAATATTCTTCTATCTAGACTTTGATTGGCAGTGGATTATTTTAGATGGTCCAGTGGATACCCTGTGGGTAGAAAATCTAAACTCCATGCTAGATGACACAAGAACATTGTGCCTAGCAAACAGTGAGAGAATAGCTTTAACCGATAAAATAAGAATAATTTTTGAAGTGGACAGCCTCTGTCAGGCCAGTCCAGCCACCGTTAGCCGATGTGCAATGGTCTACATGGTAAGTGTTCAAAATGAAGTGTGCTGTTTAGAATATTTTATTTAGGCATTATCTACAGCATTTTTAATGTTTGTTTTACATTTACTTCTGGGTCCTGGAAGGTGAAACCAATAGTTCAGAATGTGTATCACCAAAGGTTCGTAACCATGAAATTACTTTGAGTGTAAGGTACTGTTTTTAGGACTCCTGGTATGGTGCTATAGGATCAGCACTGGACTGTGAACCATAAGGTAAGTAGTTCAAACCCACCAAGCCGTTCCTCAGAAATCCTATGCAGGGTCACTATGAGTCAGAATTGACTCGATGGCTCTTAACAACAACACTACTACTGTTTTTAACACTACTCTTAGTAACTGGAGTGCTCAGTATTTTCCACAATTGTGAATGAGTAGTACTTTCCAGTGGTTAGGCTGCTGGTGTGTTGTTGTTTTTTTTTGTTTGTTTGTTTTTTCATTACTCCTAGAAGTGACTGGTGGGTTTGAACCACAAGGTCAGCAGTTCAAACCTGTCAACTATTGCTTGGAAATCCTATACATGGTTGCTATGAGTTGGAACCAACTTGCTGTTCTAAAGTACCGTGGACTTGGTTCCGACTCATAGCGACCCTGTACAGGGTTTCCAAGGCTGCAAATCTTTATGGGAACAGAAAGCCTCATCTTTCTCCCATGAAACAGCTAGTAGTTTCGAACTGCCAACCTTGAGGATAGCAGCCCGATTCGTAACCACTACGCTACCAGAGCTCCTAGACAGCACTTAACAACAACAATTTACATAAAACTGGGGAGTACACTGGCTTCCTAGATTAGGACTGGATTGTGAACCACAAAGTCAGTGGTTCAAGCCCACCAGCCACTCTCCAGGAGATAAATGAGGCTTTCTGCTCCCACAAAGATTTAAAGCCTTAGAAACTCTATACAGTACACAGGATCACTGTGAGTCTGAGCCAACTGGATGGCACTTAACAGCAACAGCCATGAAATTAATGATTAGCCATGATTAGCCCTCTGCTGTAGGGCTCTAGTCTATTTAACTGGCTATGATAAATAAACCGACCTATAGGACTGACCCTTTGGCTAAGTAGTTCACCTACCTCATACATGAACTTAATTAATACACTTCATATGCACAATTTCTTGTCTTGTAAAACCCCAGTTAAAAATCATCAGTCATTCCAGTGAAAGGCAATTCTTTAAGCTGCTTTTAATCATTCTCCACCTTAAAAGATTATATGTCTAAGCTATATTTGTAAATACTACAAACATTTAATAAGTAAAAAAGAAAGGAAGGCATTGTATTTTTATTTACTTACATAAAATATCTTGTGATTTTTATTAGGATCCTGTTGATCTGGGATGGGAGCCTTATGTTAAATCATGGCTTTTGAAAACTTCTAAAATTATGAGTCAAGAAGGAGTGGACTGTCTTGAATTCATGATTTATAAAAGTGTCACAGATGGACTACAATTTCTAAAGAAGCATCAGAAATTTCAGCCATTTCCTGTACAGGATATAACAATCATCATAACTCTCTGCAGAATTCTCGATGCTTTCTTTGAATTTATGAGCCAAAATGGAGGCTTTGGACAAAGTGAGTCATGTTAAATATATTATATCTTAGCTAATCAGAGGAGCCCTGGTGGTTTGGTGGGTTATGTGTTGAACTGCTAACCATGAGGTCAACAGTTTGAATCCACCAGCTGCTCTTTGGGTGAAAGATAGGGCTTTCTGCGCCTATAAAGATTTACAGCCTCAGAAACCCTATACAGGGTCACTATGAGTCAGAACTGACTCTATGCTGCACAACCAGCCAACTTAGTTAGTCCATGCCAATCATATTAATTATATCCTAGCTAGTCAATGCTAATCGTTTATCACCTTGTCTCTTTGGAAACCCTATACAGGGTCACCTATGGGTCAGAATTGACTTGACAGCACTTAACAACAATAATTAGATCTTATGAAAGAAAAAGAAATAAAGGAAGGCCACTTTCTTACGTCCAAAGAACTTTCAGAATTCTTGGACCAATAGCAGACATGCATATGAAACAAACTAAAAACCATTTACAGAAAAGGATATCAATAAAAGTAAATTCATACTGTACATAAGGGTCAATGGTTAACACATAAAAATGAGTCTTGAGAATCTTTAGAAGTTGTCTATTAAGCAAATATTTGCCATTTTTAAAAGAATTCTTAAAGATAGAAATAGTAGAAGAAACTGTCCAAAATCCAGGGTTTAAGCTGGAATTATGCAAAAGTACAAGCACGTATAGTAGTAAAGCATTTATAGGAATCAATTGTGATACATTCAGAAAACATTTTAACATGGACTCCAGAGTCAAAATTCCTATATTCATATGTTGATTCTATTTGGTTCTTGACAAAGAGGCAAATCAGAACTTGATAGGAAGATAAATGGAGTTCAGGTGTGGCATATAGGATAAGCACTGGATTGGAAACCCTATATAGGGTCACTCAGAGTCAGAATCAATTTAATGGCACTTAACAACAAGAAGGTAGATCAGACTTTCAATTCAGTCTCCAAATTTCAATTTTGAGAAATATCTGGGATGACATAAAGATGGTGAGATACCAGTTGGGGAAAGTGGGAGAGTCTGACCTCCTGTGTGGAAAAGAGTTCCATGAATGGAAGATAAGATGGGGGAAATGTAAGTTTCCTCTTTCTCCTCTTGGCTCTGAGTGGGCTATTGGAGTCCTGGTGTGGCGTTGTGGGTTAATACACTGGACTGCAAGGTCTGTTTGAATTTCAAGGCCAGTGGTTCAAGCTCACTGGCAACTCCTTGGAAACCTTATATAGGGTTGCTATGAGTCGTCAAAAATGACTTGACACGGGACTTCCGGTATGGCAGGACAGCCAGAAAAGGTAGGGACTTGCTCCGGCGGAAAAAACGAGTGGGATCTCGCAAAGGAAACATTCATAGACCAGTCCCACAGCTTTGAGATTATCATAATCTCTCCTGGGCTCACATTTTTGAGAAACCACGCTAACAAGGATAAAGAAAAGCGTGTATTTTGGGACTCTTTCCTGCGGGGACCATGGGGTGCTCCCTAGACAGCAGAGTTTGGAAGGCAGGGCCAGGGCTGGCCCGTATAGAAAGTGGTATCTCCCAGAAGGGCCAGAGGCGATACAACTTCCTCCCACCCCAAGTCTCCCCACCCTGGCTTGAGACCCCAATAAAAATCGGCCGGGTGCAGCTCACCCATGCACGGAGTGTGAGGAACTCTGGAGAGTGTAAGAAAGGCTGCAGCAGCTTCTTAACATCACCCATCATCCCCCAACTGTCACTGCAGCTGAGCTCCCTGCCCCCACTCCTAGCTAGCAGTGGGATCTCACAAAGGGGGCATTCATATACCAGTCCCATGGCTTTTGGACTATCATAGTCTCTCCTGGGTTCACATTTTTGAGAAACCACACTAATAAGGATAAAGAAAAGTGAGTATTTTGGGACTCTTTCCTGCAGAGACTGTGGGTAACTCCTGTGACTGCAGAGTTTAGAGAGCGGGACCAGGACAGGCCCGCTTGTACAAATGCATCTCCCAGAAGGGCCAGAGGCGATATAACTTCCTCCTGCCCCAAGTCTTCCCACCCTGGCGTGAAATCCCAATAAAAATCAGCCGGTACAGCGCACCCACGCACGTAGAGTACTTATTGACTACACATCCCTCCTGGAGGTGAGAACTTATCCTCCCTACGTCCCATAAGAAGAAATAGCAATCATGGCCATATAGCTAAGCTACAACATAATACTCCACCACTTAGACGAGACCCAACAACATTTGCTAC
>NW_006408679.1:4576355-4581531 GCF_000296735.1 Chrysochloris asiatica | reverse complement strand
CAACAAAAAGTAATCAGAGAGCTACAGCAACTAAGAGGTTTCTGAGAAGACCACTACAGCCTTCAGAATTGTTGTTGTTAAAGTGTTGTCTAGTCCGTTCCAACCCACAGCAACCCTGTATACAGTTTCCAAGGAGCAGCTGGTAAGCTTGAACCGCTGACCCTACAGTTCAAACAACTTTGCAGTCTGGCACATTAACTCATAGTGCCACACCATCAAGTCAGTACCAATTAATAGCGACCCTATGCACAACAAAACGAAACACTACCTGGTTCTGGGCCAGTCTCACAATTGCCACGCTTGAGCCCTTTGATGCTGCCACTTTGCCAACCCATCTCGCTGGGGGTCTTCCTCTTTTCTTTGACCCTCCACCTTACCAACATGATATCCTTCTTCAGTGACTGGTCCCTCCTGCCTGCGCCTCACAGATCTTTGCATAAGTAGTACAATCTTAAACTTTTAACCTTAAAGATAAGGGAAGTATAATTTCTTTGACAGTGAAACAAAATGTGTATCTAATAAATAGGCAAATATTTTTTAAAAAGACAAAACATGTTGATAGCTAGAATATGCTGAAGTACAAATGCTCACAAAAGCTATTTGAAGTATAAATTAATTCATTCTTTCTCAGCAAACCATTTGACAATATAAACTCCATATACTTTTTCCTAATAGCTCTTATTTTATGAATTTATTATTAAGAAATAATCAGAAATGCCAACAAATTTAGGCACATGGCATTTTATTTATAGTAGAATTATTTAAAATAAAATCATAGCAATAAGCTAAATTCCAACAATAGATGAATGGCTTAATGAAGGTGCAACAAAAATCATGTTTCATAGGATTTTTAATGACACTATAATAGGCTGAAAGTTTAAAAGTAGGATAAGATTTCAAGTCTGTTTTTATGTTTGCATTTAAAAATTTAAACATTATATGTTTATATAATCTGCACGTATTTATATACCAAATATCTAAACTCATTGCCACTGAATTGATCCTAGCTCATAGCTACCCTGTTCCCAAGGGCTTCTGAGGCTGTAAATTTTTACAAGAGCAGAAAGCCTCATCCTTCTCACTCCAAGCTGCTGGTGGGTTTGAACTGCCAACCTTGCAGTTACCAATCTAGTACTTAACCTACAGCACTATATATAAATGACTCTAAAGAAATGCATCAATATTTTAACTGATATTATTTATAGGTTGCAGAATTATGGATTATTATGATTTTCTTCTGAACATTTAAACAATAACAAATTACTGTCTAAATGTTCTATAAGAAACATGGCCAACTGGCTGTGTGACATAAAGTAGGTTCTGACTCATAATGACGCTGCATAGAGTTTCCAAGGCTATAAATATTTAGGTAGTAGACAGCCTCATCTTTCTTGTCTGGGCGTGGTAGACTTGAATTACTGATCTTATAGTTAGCAACCTAACACATAGCCCAGTGCACTATCAGGGTTCCCATAAGAAGTATATATTGTGTTAATAATCAGAAAATAAATAAATGAAAAATAAGCTTAAAGGATGAATAAATGAATCATTCACTTTCCATGTTCTATAGAGTGAACAACTTGGACACAAAAGGTAGATAAAGGAGAATGAGAGGGAGACAACTGTAGTCTGCCTAAAAGGCACGTTTGAGATTGGTTTTGATACATTTCTTATTTGAGATTGCACAGCCTCATTTTTCAGTGCTTTTACTTTGTTTGTTATTGCTGTTGGTAAGTGCTGTCGAGTTGGTTCTGACTCATAGGGTTTCCAAGGACTGGCTGGTGGATTTGAACTGCCAACCTTGCAGTTAGTAGTCCAGTGCTAATCCTACGGCACCACTCCAAGACTCTTTTACTTTATTAAGACGTATTTATTTAGTGGGTAATGTGTTCCATATTCGGAAATAGTCAACTGAGTGTTTTAAACTTTTCTTTCACTCTAGAAGAATTTTAAATTTATGACAAAGTTGCAAGAAGAGAATGAATAACAAAAATAGGCAGTTTTATACTGCAAATAAATAAATATCAAATCAAGTAATTACAGGAACATTTTCTTTCTTGTTTTGCTTAGAAAAGTAATTCTCAGTTTGATCTAAGAAGGTCACTTTAAGACACTGACTGTGCACACAAAGATGCTCTCCTGTGTCAATTACCCAAATTATACAATGTTAAAGATTAAACCTCTTAGTTAATCAGCTATTGTTGATTGTGGAAAAATATTTTCTTTTTTAGGTGATGGTTTAAAAGATACTTCATCTATGGAGACAATGCCTTCAAAATCAAAAGTATCTGTCAAATTCAAGCCTTCAGTAAAGAGGTCAGTTATATTCATTCAACAAATACATATATTTTAGTATCTACTAGGTGTCAGACCTACAAAAAGTCACAGAATTACTTCTCCATGAACCAATATTTTGGGATGTCATATCAACTCCACTTGAATTTATTTTATTCCAGTTCAGAGTCCTTTGCATATCCAAAAAAAGATTACCAGTCATGATGCCAAGTTTTGAAACAATAAACATTACATATATATAGCTGTTCCATGAGAGAAAGATAAGGTTTTCTGCTCCCATAAAGATTTACAGCCTTGGAAACCCTGCACAGGGTCACTATGAGTCAGAACCAACTCCACTGCACATCACAACCACCATCATATATATTAATGCATTTCTCAAATATGGATTCATATGAAATTGACAAAAATTTACTTCATGAATCATTAATGAACTGTGAAGTGTTGGACCTGTTACTAAATATTTTTAAGCTTTTTTCTCATTTTAAAAACTGGAATGATAATGTGATATGTCTAGCACAGTATCTGGTACACAGTAAGTGTTCATTAAATTATAGCTGCAGATGTTAGTCATATTAATTTTATTCTGCTGTTTTGTACAATAGAAAGGTCCCTTTTTTAAAAAACTTGTATTATGAATTCAGTGATAGTGTACATGGGAGAACATAAGTTTTACACTCATCCAGTCATATTTCGTTTCACTACAATGATTACAATCCCTTCCAGGCATCACCATTCAACAGTAATTGTTTCTATTCCCTGTTTTTTTTTGTTTTTTGTTTTTTGTTTTTTGTTTTTAATGTATACTAAAACACTCAGGAATATATAATCATTTAAACAACCCAAGGGCACATTCTGCAAGCCTGCCTCCAGGCTGCCAGCACATAGTCTTTCTCTTTCCATGAGTCTAGAGTCATCAGCTGCTCTTTCTCTCCATGTCCTCATCTCTGCTTCCATCTCTGATGTTGTTGCTTCTCTGGATAGAATTACACATTCTGCTCATGCTCTTCTCCTTTGGTGGTCTTAGGATCCTCTGTTCCTGGACTGTAAGAGTAACTATGCCCCCCCTTAATGTTACAAAACTTCTACCTTTACAGTTGTGTCAATCACAATTAGTTAGGACAACAATTACTCACATTGAATCATAAGAATCTTATGCCCACTTCTGGTTTTGGCAGGCAGCAGAGACAGACAGGTAGGAAAGGCTCCGTGGGGGAGGGATTGAAAACTCACAGAAGCTGTGCTCACAGAGCAATACCAGAACTCTGGATCTACCATAAGGTCCAGAACACCAGTATCCCGCACTCGCAAGTGAAAAAAAATCACAACATAAAGTAAAATACTGTGAGTTATAGGAATCTCTGGACACGGGACTTCCTCTGTGGCCACCCCACCTGGGCAGAATTCAGAGGGTGGGGCTACAGCCAGACCAGCACAGGGAACTGGCGCTAAAAGCAGTGCAGAGACATTTGCAAAAAGAGGTGTGGGAGATTCCACACATTTTTTCCTCCTCTTCCCTGTCGCTCCTTTGCCCATCCCAGAAACATTCAGTTGGGTGGGTGCACAAACCCCCCCAAAAAATGTCCAGTGCTGACCCTACAGTTTTCCCACAGTACAGAGAGAAGGAGGTTGGTAGCTACTTATGATATCAGCCTCGTGGTCGCAGCCCTAAAATTGACTTCTGCGGGACCCTTGGTGGCTGTTTGTCGTGGAGTCAGTTCTAGCTCGTGGCGACCCTATGCAGGGATTCTGAGGCTGTGGGTCTTTGCGGGAGCAGAGCACCTTGTCTTTCTCCCACAGAACAGCTGGTGGTTTCAAGGTGCTGACCTTGCGGTTCGCAGCCTGATTCGTGACCACTGCACTACTGGAGCTCCTTGTACAGGACCCTTAACCAGGCCTATATACCAAGAAAAAAAGCAGGCACATCAGGCCTGACAGACAAACCATAGAACAATCTGTAAAACCCCAACATAAAAGGATGCAACTACCTCAAAAATTACACTGTGCACATGCAGATATCTAACTGACCTTCAGAGATGAAAATAGTGGACAATCTTTCTCCCATTAGCTTTTCAATATCTATCTGTGCACCTCCATGGTGGTGACAAGAGGAGAGGCCTGAGTGAGCAGACACCCCCACCCACTGCTGGAGGCTTCTACTATGCACACATACTGCCTGTGGACACTCGGCCACAGTTTCATTTTTGTTTTAAAGTGCTGGTTTCTGTCTCTGCTTTTACATTGCCTCTGCTATCGGTCCTTTTGATCACACATCTTTCCTGGAGGTGGGAGCTTTTTCTACATACATTACCCAAGTAGAGACAGCAATCATGGCCATATAGCCAAGCTACAATCATATCCCATAATATTCCACCATTGAGACAAGAGCCAATAACAACTGCTAAGCATTACATGTGTAGAGGGAAGCCTATCTTCTGATCATATCCTCCAGGAGACACCCAGTAAGCTTTATAACACAACAACAAACATCCATTTAAGCATTAAAAAACACACATAAATACTGGAAATGACAAACAAAAGATCTCAAATACAACAAACGATCTCAAAACATGTCCAAAAACAGAAAAGAGTAACTGAGACAAATGGTCTGGAGATAGACAAAGGCTCCCCAGCAGAGGAAGAGCAGGTTTTTTATTTGCCTGAGAAAGAATTCAGAAGAATGATATGGAAACACATCCAAATGTTCCAAAAAGGGGTGGAGAAAAACAAGGAAGAAGCAGGAAAGTACTACAAGAACAATCAAACAAGACCCATCCAGCAATGGATCACAATTCAAAACCTGCAAAAAAGAAGTCCAGATGATTAATAATAAAATATCAGAAATGAACAATACACTGAAAGGGGAAAGGAGCAAAATAGA
>NW_006408679.1:4572535-4573854 GCF_000296735.1 Chrysochloris asiatica | reverse complement strand
ACAAAAATTCTCAACAAAATCCTAGCCAACAGAATCCAGCAGCACATCAAAAAAATAATACATCATGACCAAGTGGGTTTCATAAAAGGGATGCAAGGATGGTTCAACATTAGAAAAACAATCAATGTAATCCACCACATAAATAAGAAAAAGAACCACTTGATCATATCGATTGATGCAGAAAAGACATTTGATAAAATCCAACATCCATTCCTGATTAAAACACTCAACAAAGTAGGAATTGAAGGGAAATTCCTCAACATAATCAAGAGCATTTATACAAAGCCAACAGCCTACATCACGTTCAATGGAAAGAAACTGAAAGCCTTCTCTGGGAACCAGACAAGGATGCCCTTTATTCTTTTTTTTTCCACTATTTGTCAGTAAAAAAATTTTTTTTCACCCACAAATTGCTGAGAGGCCACTCCTGCCCCCTGCCTTATGCCCCGCCTCCCACAACTCTACCCTATGCCCCATGGGTGGCTGTCCTTCCCCAGAATCTGTCCCTGCTATGTCTCTTCTTAGCCCAGCCCAGATCAGTCTCAGCCTTTAACTCTTGGCTTTTGCCTTTCCAATGGACTCCTTAGATAACGGGGTCTTGGCAGGCAGCCCAGGCCTTATCGGGTTCTTGGAGACCCCCGTCTTCTTGGCCCAGTGCACAGGGACTGTGATGGACCACTGCTGCCCTTGGGTCTTGGGTGGAGGTGTTGCTTTATTTTTTGACACCTCTCCAACACCCCTTTATGGGCCTGGGCCTTGGCCTTGGCTGTTGTCTTCTTTGTTGCTGGGAAAGTAGCACCAGTTTTGGCCTTGGTGGCCTTGGCTTTGGAACTCATACTCCCAGCGTTTGTTTTCCTGGGGGCCTCAGCATCTACTGGAAGAGGGACATGGCTGCTGTCTTTGCCTGCTGGCTTCCCACTGAGGCTAGCAGCACCGGAAGGGCCGTTGTAGCTTTCTTGGGCTTCGGTGGTACCTTCTTGGCCTCACTGCCATTCTTGGGTGCCTTTTCCTTGGCTGTGTCTGGCTTGGGGGAAACCTTCTTCATCACAGCTGACTTCTTGGAAACGATTTTCACCTCCCATGGGTTGGGAGGGTCCTTCTCTGCCTTCCCAGGGTTCTTGGGGCCCTTCTCCTTGACCTCACTGGTGGATTTTTTGGTGGACATGACTCCTTTTCGATATTGTTTTGACAGTATTAGCCAGAGCTATATGGCAAGATAGGGAAATTAAAGGCATCCAAATTGGCAAAGAGGAAATAAAACTCTATTTGCAGAGGATACAATCCTATACATAGAAAACCCCAAAGACTCAGTAAAAAAA
>NW_006408679.1:4536667-4547005 GCF_000296735.1 Chrysochloris asiatica | reverse complement strand
CGTGGAGAGATGGAGCAGCTGGGAACTTTAGACCTAGAAAGGGAGAGGGGCTGTGTTCTGAGGATCCAGGTACAGACTTGTAGGGTATACCCTTTGGTTGGTTGATGACGCATGGAAGGGATTGTAACCATGGCAATGAAACGATATTTGATAGGACGAATGTAAAGCTAATGTTCTCCCATGTAAACTATCACGTAATTCACAATAAAACATGAAAAAAATATATATGTTATCTATAGCAAATCCATTTGAAGCATGATAATCTATAGATAATATATAGAGATCACATTTTCAGGAGTGAGCTCAAACTGCCAACTGTTCAGCTAACTAATGAGCACTTTACTAGTGCACCGCTACTCAACAATAAAAAAGTGCAAAATGGGTGAATCCTGAATGCATTATACTACTAAGTAAAAGAACCCAGTATCAAAATGCTACATACTGTATGATCCTATTTGGGACATTTTGGAAAAGGCAAAAATATCAAAACAAAGAATAATAGATCAATGGTTACCAAAGTTGTAGATTGAAGAGTTCCACTACAAAAAGATAACACTAGGAAGTTCTTTGTTGTTGCTGTGACCCTGTAAAAGATTTCTGAGGAGTGGTTGGTAGTTTTGACCGCTTACCTTGCAGTTAACAGTCTAGCACTACAGAGACACACCAAGACTCCAGAAAATTCTTTGGGTGTTGGAAATGTTCTGTATTCTAACCGTGGTGGTGGCTACAAGTTTCCACTCACATGGAAGAAAACTAAAACAAAAAACCCATAGGACTACATAGCAAAATAAAAGAAATTGAATTTTACTGTACGTAAAATTTTTTTGAATGACCGAAAAATATATATCAAACATTAACACTGTTATTCCTGGTTAAAATCTTTTGCTTTTGTTATTCTGTATTTCTGAACATTTTCTACTAAGAATTTATTACTTTTATACTAGGAAAATAAATGTTATTGATAGTTACTCATAAGTATTGAAATTCTCTAATGCATTGCTTTGACTGCAACTAATATATTATGTGTGTTTAATAATATCCAAATATATCACTTTGAGCAAGACTTCTGGGTTAAATTTCAAAGAATAACACATCATGATTCACCTCGTTTTTTAGCTATGAAAAGTTAATGAATTTTCATTCTATACAATAAGATATTCAAGAAAAAAAGGATAAACTTATTTGATATATTCATTTTATATTTTTTGTAAATGTCATAATGCCAGATATATCCTTAGTAAATACTTAGTTTGGGTCCAAAAATCAAATCATCCAGGTGTTGTTGAGTGGCATCAAGTCAGTTCTGACCCATAGTGACCCTGTATAGGGTTTCCGAGGAGCCACTCATGAGCTTGAACCACCGACCTTGTAGTTCAAACTGACCTTGCAGTCCAGCACATTAACCCAAAGCACCACCCCAGGACTCATTCAGGTGTAGATCATATAGTTATTTGAATATTCCACAAATTAGCTTGTTTTATAATTTACACTTATGTTTTTATCATGTTCTAATGTAGGCATCCACTTACCAACTGGTAAATGTTCTATCTTTGGGTATTTTGTGGATATGCAGCAATGTGAATTCATACCTTGGTCAGAATTAGTTCCTAGTGCTCAGGCACTAGTTCAAAGAGGTAAGAATAATTTTAATAATCACAGTCTGTCTTCTCTGAAATATTGGGAATAATCTATTTATGAAAGTGCTCATGTCAAGCAACCCTGAGGACTGACACACTCCAAGTTTGTGTTTAGATCTATGTTCATAAAAAGTACCTTTAAAAATAACCTTTGAATATTACTTTGAGAAATTTGGAATATATGTGATGAAATCAGATATTATAAAACTAGTGTGTGTTGAAGGTCTTACCAATAGGAAAATTTTTAATTAGCTGTAATTATTGACAGGAGAAAAGTGAGAGGACATTTATGTAAGAATAGAAACATTTTATGTAAGAACTTAGACTTAGTTATAAAAGCAGCTGCCAAGAATTATTTTTTTACACTCATCATTTCATTGCAATGATTACAATCCCCTCACTGTATCATCATTCAGTAGTATTTGCTTCTATTCCCTCTGGCTTTTGGGGGCTTTTGAGAGGGGTGTACACAAAAACACTCAGGAATATATAATAATTTAAACAACAAAAGGGCACATTTTGCAAGTCTACCTCCCAACCGCCAGCACACAGCCTTTCTCTTTCCATGAATCTAGAATCATCAGCTGCTCCTTCTCTCCAGAGGTCATCATCTCTGCCTCCAACTCTGGTGTCACTGCTTCTCTGGATAGGGTCCCACATTCCACTCCTGCTTTTCTCCCTTGATGATCCTAGGGTCCTATGTTCCTGGAATGTAAGATTTACTACTCCCCCTTTTGTGTTACAAAACTTCTATCTTTACAGTTGTGACCATCGCAATTAGTCAGGAAGAATAATAATTTGACAACTACACCTATATGCTAAATTACTTTTATTCTCAGTTTTCTGCTTCTTTAAGTATAAGGAAACATATAGAAACTTGTTGCACTTTCAGAGTTTAGTATAAGTTTGGTGCAGGAACTTAATGGCCAAGCTTCTTGTAGAGTTCCTGCAAATATAAGAAACTCAGTAAATGAAAATTGAACAGAATTACTTTGAAGTCATATTTCTCTTATCAAAAAAGAATTTTAGAAGTCTGATTGTAAGAGTTTTTGACTGAAAATAACCAGAAATATCATGACCCTGAAAAATTCAGAAAGTTCTGATCCTAAATGAGTTACAAACACCAAAGTTACAGTGTACAATAATTTGTCACAGTATTATTGGGAGCTCTGGTATTTTGCTGGGTTACACATGGGGCTGCCAACCACAAGACTAGCAGTTCAAATACACCTGCTGCTCTAGCAGGAGAAAGCTGAGGCTTTCTGCTCCCATAAAGATTTACAGCTTCAGAAACCCTATACAGGGCACCGTGAGGTTGCTTTCCCAAGTCAGAATTTTCTGTAGGCAAAGGACTAAGAAGAAATTAAAACTCTCTCAAGTTTTTAAACCCAAACCTATAAAAGGAGCCTAAATGTCACAATATCACTTTTTCCACTGTAAACCACAATATAACAGATTGCTTGGACATCCTAGACATGCTTCAAAAATCAACTTTTATGATTGAATAGGGCTTTTTCCTATAATAGTTCTCATTTTAAAAGAATAATCCTAATCTATTATCAGCAGAGGATGTGTTTTGAAGGTCACTCAACATTCACTAATTTATTCGTTTCAGATATAATAGTAGTTAGTAGTAGTTTTGTGCCACTGAGTTGGTTCCTATTCACCGTGACTGTGTGTAGGGTTTTTGAAGCTGTACATCTTTACAGGAGCAGAAAGCCTCACCTCATCTTTCTCTCACAGAGTGTATGGTGGATTCTAACTGTTGACCTTGTGATTAGCAGCCCAGTTCATAATCCACCACACCTCCAGGGCTCTTTTCAGATTGAATATTTAAGCAGTATTCTAAAATGGTTCTTAAATATAAAAAGAGTTGGCTTGTAATTGAGAGAAATGCAACTTAGATACCATCTTTTACCTTTAATATTGGCAAGGATCAAAACATTTGTCCAGATTGTGAGGACAGGAGTACTCTCAAATATTGGAGAACAATTTGGCAATTATCTATCAAAATCATTGCCAGTTTACATTGACCTAAAATGCCACTTACATGAATTCCACATATTTGCAAAATGCCACATGCGTACTACATAAATTCACCCTTACTAATTTATAATAGTAGAATAAAATACCATAAATTTCCATAATCAGAGCACTGGTGAAATAACTTATGTTATAGTCATAAAATGGAATAATGTTGATCAGAAAAAGTGTTTTCCATGTACTGATACTGAAAGATCTCTAAAAGATAGCCCCCAAAAAGGCAGAAGAAATTGTGAATTGGGTGTCTAGCATGATGAAGAGATTGTTCACTGCATACTTTTATGTACTTTTGAATTATGCACCATGCGAATATATTAGCTATCATTTTTAATTTTAAAGAAGTGAATAATAGAGGAGGTGATAGAGACTATTTGTATTAAATGCTTTTGAGAATTTTGAATGTGTAATAGAATAAAGAATTAAGGGTAATATTATAGAAAGCTGTGGAATCAAGAAAGGTTTGATTTTGGAGTGTGTACGTGTGTGTTTTAGTTCATGTATAATATCCTATATTAATGTTAGTTTTTCTAAGATATGAGATACTAGCACATACATGTTTGTACTATGAAAAATCCCAATAGAAAGGAAAAGACTGATGATGGAAAAAGTTTCCAAAGGGATCTTTAAAAAGGATTGCAAGAGGACTTGGCAGGATAGTCTCTCCCTCATTCTTACAAGAGGAAAGATGAAGCAAAATATAAACCAGCTGTCCCTCCCACAGCACTCGCTACCCAACTGGACTCGATAATCCATTGCAATGGCCACATAGACACCATTATCATAGTTGCAGGGTTTATTAGGGAACTTAACAGATTACAATGCAAGATCAGAAAATGTTCAGGGCAGTTCTTCCAGTCAAGGCAACCTCTTCTCCACCATACCCACATGCAGGCCTATATCTTCACTGTGTTACAAAGCTCTTTTTGGGCTGCTGATAAATGCTCACAGGGCATACCATTCCACTATAAGCCTCAGCCTGAAGGCACTCGACTCTAGTTCCATAGATCAGCAAACCAATTTCCCTGCAGAGGCATCCTGCTCTGCAAGCAAGTTTCCTGCCAGAAATCATTCAGTTTCACTTGCTCCGTGAACTGAGACACCCACCACTCTATCTCAAGTTCTTGCTCTCGGTTCTGTTGCTTCTGCTCCTCTTCCACTCCTCCAGTGTCACAGCGTTCTGTCCCTGAGTCCAGGAAGTTCAGTGTGCAGGGATCTTGGGATCCAAAGGACATGCTCCATTCCCGGCTCTTCTTTGATGGTAGTGAGTTCCCTTCTACTGCTTCTGAGAGTTAGAGTTCCAAGTTTTCACAATCACAATTAATTCTGTTAATCTTCACAACTGAATCTATCATCTTATCAGTGTCTTCTCCCACCTTCTCTTACTCAGACCCATCAAGAAAAGAGTCGTTTGGTGGGAGTTACAAAGACTAAGACTGTTGTTGTTGTTATGTGCCACGGAGTCGGTTCCGACTCATAGCAACCCTATACAGGGTTTCCAAGGCTGTAAATCTTTATGGGAGCAGAAAGCCTCATCTTTCTTCCGTGGAGCGGCTGATAGTTTTGAACTGCTGACCCTGAGGTTTGCAGCCTGATTCGTAACCACTACACTACCAGAGCTCCTTAAGATTGAGACTAGAAGAGACATAATAATTCACTGTGGCAAAATGAGATGCTTGCATAAAAGGACAGATTAATAGACTTGGGGTAGGAAAGTGAGGACGTTTAAGGATGTGGGCACTGTGTTCATCTGAAACGATGTGTGAGAAAGAATAAAGTCAAGGTCAAAGCTCAGCAGAGACCCTCAGACACTTGCAATAATATTGTTCTTACCTCTATATGTTTAAATTGTTTTACAATGTACAATTTAAAAAAAAAAAAAGATTGGGTTCATATTTATTTCTAAGTCATTTGAAAATTTGCTTTTATTTTCATTAAGGAACTTCATTACTAGCTGACCCTCAAGGAACCAATGAAAACCTCTTGAAGATAAATGAATATGGACAGCATATTAATCATACAGCTACCAGAGATACAACATGCCTTTCTTTCCTAATAACCCTTCTTTTAAAGAATTACTACCCTGTACTTCTCACAGGTATGAAAGATATTTAACAGAAAATTTCAGAGCTAGGAGGTGGCTTAGATTATCTAGTTTTCATTCATGTTGTTGTTGTTATTAGGTGCTCTTGAATCGCCTCCAACTCATAGCAACCTTATGCACAACAGAACGAAACACTGCCTGGTCCCATGCCATCCTCACAATTGTTAGATTTAAACCCATTGCTGCAGCCACTGTGTCAAACCATGTCATTGGGGATCTTCCTATTTTTTTTTGCTGACCTTCTATTTTACCAAGCATGGTGACCTTCTCCAGTGTCTGCTTCCTCCTGATGACATGTCCAAAGTACATAAGATGAAGTCTTATCTTTTATTCTAAGGAGCATTCTGGCTGTACTTTGTCCAATGCAGATTTTATGTGTGTGTGTTCTTCTGGCAGTCCAAGGTGCTTTGAATAAGCACTGGACTACTAACTGCAAGAAGTTATAGTAACTTGGCCAGAGTCTACTTAAGGGTAGTTCCTAACCTTAGACATAGGTTTCCATCCCCAGCCTACATCCCTGTCTGCCTATCCCTGTTTTAAATATAACATAGTCAATGAAGCTTTCTGCTCTCATGAAGATTTGAAGCCTAAGAAGCCCTATACAGGTCACTCGGAGTCCAACCAAATCTATGGTTTCAAAATTTCAGGAAGTGAAGTTACAAGTTTAGTTGTCACTTTTAAGTTCCTTGCATGAGCCGTAATACAAAATAAGATTGAAAGCCAAGTAAATACACTTACATAATACATTTTTGAAAGGTTGAACAGCAGGATTTGGAAAGAATATTTTTTATCAACAAAATTCAGGTCATATTATAAATTGCAGCATCAGCATGTAAAATCTTTTTCTCAATTTCCCCCCTTTAATAATTCTACCAGATGGTTTGTACTTTAAATTCTACAGACATTTCTTTTTTTTAAATTCTAGTCCTGCCATTTACTAGCTGTGTGATCTGAGTTTAGGTTATGGCATTACCAGGGTTGGTGTTACCTCCCTCCCACGGACCTCCTCCTGTGCTGGATCAGACAGACTCCTTGGTAGCTGGTGGTTGTGTGTCACCAAGTCGGTTCCAACTCATAGTGACCCTCTATAGGGTTTCCAAGGCTGTAAAATATTATGGGAGTAGAAAACCTCATCTTCCTCCCACAAAGAGGCTGGTAGATTTGAACAGCTGACCTTGCAGTTAGCAGCCCAGCTCATAATTCACTCTGCTACCAGAGCTCCTTAGATAGAGTCCTTGGTAAAGCTTATTACCAGCTTTAATCATTGAAAAACATGTGATAAATCCAATTGTAATTTGCTTAATAATCTCTTAGTAATCTTTTATTCATGTGAATAGTAAAAAAAAAAAAAATTGTAAAATCTTTCTAAAATGAATTACATTATTAGTTACAACATCTTTTAGTAACAAAGTGGACGACTCTTTTGATATTTCTTCTTTTCCTTTAATTACTACTCTCCTCAAAAAAAATTGATACAGGTTCACTAATGTTACTTACAACAATATTGTAGCTAAAACACCACAAAATTTGACAAAATTAGTAGCTATAAAAATGCTAAAACAATGAAAACAGCATGTACTTATAGGATGTGCAGATGAAACCACAAAATGATTTGACATGTCACTGTAATTGGGCAATAATGACGGTTCTGACCAGAGTACATTAGAAGGCTCAAAAAGTAAATCAGCATAGAGTTTTAGCCTTGTAGTTATATTGTTATTGTTAAAAGCCATCAAGTCGGTTCCTACTCATAGCAACCCTCTATAGGGTTTCCGTGGAGCAGCTGGTGAGCATGAATCACCAACCTTGAGGTTTAAACTGACCTTAAGGTCAAATGCTTATCCTACAGCACCACACCAGGACTCCTATAGTTATATAGATCAAAACTGAGCATGTGAAAAATGTTTTTATGGTTATAACTACAGGGATATTTTATTACAATATAATACATTTCTGCAGAAACATTGCACAAAAATCTTAGAGAGTAATAGTCATTTTGGTGTTGTCCCTCTAACAGTCCAGCCTCGATGCCCCCAGATGGGACCACTGTACTTAACCTATCTCAGCCTCTTGTTTCTATATCTGTGATATGGGCCTGTTGTTGTTGGTAAATGGCATCGGGTTGATTCTAACTCACAGTTACCAGTCGAGTCAACCTTGTGATCAGTAGCTCAGTGCTTATTCTACAGCGACACACCAGGATTCTGTGATATGGGCCTAGCGTTTATTGTGATGATTAGACAATAGTGAATTAAGTAAAAAACCCCAGGACACCACTATTGGAATTAGTTTTCAGTTTTATGAAATAAACAATGCATACATGTATTTTTGTAGACATCTATTCTGGAAGTTACAATTTCTGAGAATTCTTTAAAGTAGAATTTCTGGATCAAAGTACGTGATTTAATTATTTGTGATTGTGTGAAAGCAAAAGTGCCTTCCACAAAGACTATGTTAATTTATATTCTTACCAATAGAATTGGTGTCCTGGTGTGGCACTGTGGGTTAATGCATCAGACTGCAAAGTTGATTTGAACTGCAAGGTTGGCAGCTCAAGCTCCCCAGCTGCTCCTCAGAAACCCTATACATGGTCACTATGGGTTGGAACCAACTCAACGGCACTTAACAATAGTCAATAGTATATGAATGTGTGTTTCATCACACACTTGCCTATGGTGCACATTATCAATTTTTTCATCTATTCATTACATTGTGGCCAATTTATAGAAGCACTATGGGATCGCATATGTAGCGCCTTCCTAGCCTGTGGACTGAGGTTCCTACAGAGTCACTGTTGCTTTAAGTAAATTTACACATATATTCCTGCCAAAAATTACAATGGCATCAACCATCCCTCCCATAGCAATCATTACTTCTCTATTGGGTTCGATAATCCAAGCCAAACTCAAACACATGTTCACAGTTATGGGCTTTATTAAGGAAGTCCACAGGTTACAATTCAGGGTCAGAAATGTTTAGGGCACAGCTCTTCCATCAGGACAGTCTCTCCTCAGCCGTGACTACAGGTAGACCTCTCTCTGCCACAGTAGTGTTACAAAGCGCTTTTAGAGCTGTTGGTAAATGCTCAGAGTTCCCACCATTCCACCATAAGCTTCAACCTGAAGGCACTCCGCTCTAGCACCATAGGTCAGCAAACCAAGCTCCTCCAACAACTATGCCTTATGGCACCCCACTCTACAAGCAAGTCTTCTGGCCAAAGTCACTCAGCTTTACTTGCTCTATGGGCTGGAAAACACACTGCTCTGTCTTGTGCCCTGGTTCTTGATTCTGCTGTCTCTGCTCCACCTGCCACTCCTCTGGTGACACAGCTTTCTGGCCCTGAGTCATGGAGGTTCAATATTCAGGGATCTCTGGGTCCAAAATATGTTTTTCACTCCTGGCTCTACTTCTTTGAAAGTAATACGATCCCCCCTTCCGCTTTTGAGATGACTCATTGTATACCCCTGTTAGAGTGTCAAGTTTTTACAATTACAATTAACTTTGTTAATATCCACAGCTGAATCACATTATCCTAATCAGCATTTTCTCCCACTTTCCCTCACCTGGACCCATCAGGGAACGAGTTGTTTGGTAGTAGTTACAAAGACTAAGGCTAGAAGAGACATATTAGATAATTCATTACACCTCAAATCCCCAACTTAATGTAGGCATTTTCCAGTCATTGGTTACTATCAAAGTAGTAATTCAATCCAGTTGCTACCCAGTTCTCAACACTGTGTTGCCTTTTACCAGATGCATTAGTCTCACTATCTAGGTTCCATACTCAAAAAGTTAAGGCAAAATGAAGTTGTAAATCTCCGATAACCTATACCTTTCCTTCAATTTAGTACAGGAGCATTTCTATTGTTAGTATTTTAGTGAATTGTAAAGCCTTGAGTCCCTATTTAGCTCCAATAAGTTATTATCAAAAGCTGTGGGTGCTAGACCCATGAACTGATCAGGCTGTGTGCCTGTGGGCAGGAGGCTGACTTGCAGAATATGCTCTGAAGACAATTAAATGAATATTTTTTATTTTATATGTGTACATCACATTTTTGCTTTGTTCATTTGTGAAATATAAGATGTAAAAGGGAAGCCACAGGGAGGAAGTAAGATAACTGTTGTTACAGGGAGGGGATTGTAATCACTGACATGAAACAGCGTATAATTTGTTGAATGCCAAACTGATGATCTTGTATGTTAACCTTCAATCAATTCACAATTAAAAAGTTTAAAAAAAAAAAAGTGTTCCCTTAGACTGTATTGGCAAAAATGTTCAGGGAATTTCATTTTCTGTTGTACTTCTGTTGTGCTAGATTTGTTAGAAGGTCCATATGAATCAAAATCAATTTGATAGCAACAGGTACAAGCAAAATATGAGGAGGCCTTAAATGAACATGAAGTAAAAACAATGGGTATCTCCTAAATGAATCCTTTTGTAAGAGATATAAGTAATTCAATTTGAGAAGGTTTATATTAACTCCCTTATTTAGCCACTCTTGTGTGGCTCTTTAGAATAAAGAACTGGGCCACAAAGTCAAATTGAATGGAAAGGTT
>NW_006408679.1:4527204-4528376 GCF_000296735.1 Chrysochloris asiatica | reverse complement strand
TGTTGTTGTTGGCAGAGCTCTCTGCTATACGTCCACCCGATCCACCATCTTGTTTGTTCCCTAAGCAGACCCTTTTTATTGTGAATAATAATGAGGACATATTTTTCTTCATATTATTTTTTATCTATTTGCATTGAATGTGAGGAAAATAATATGGCTTAGCAACATTATATATTATTTTATGGTATCTATGATTATTGCTAATTGATTTGATTCTTCTCAAATGGTACTGTTCTTTACCTAAAATTCAAATTATAACTAAGGACTTCCCCCCCACTCTGCTATCTATAACCAATCAGTGTTACAATGTTTGTGTGTTCTTTGTAAAGTTTAGATGTCATTCATTATTAAGCTGTTTCCTATATTGGTATATATGTAAACATAATAGGTAGATCAGTACAGCCTTTTGTCATAAATAGTATTTTTTTAAAGTAAAAAAAAAGAAAGTACTATGATCTTCCAGAAGAAAAAATAAATCGGTATTGGAAGAATTACAGCCAGAATGCTCCTTTGAAGCCTAGATGGTGAGACTTCGTCTCTCATACTTCAGACATATTGTCAGGAGGGACCCATCCCTGGAAAAGGACATCATGCTTGGTAAAGTGGAAGGTCAGAGAACATGAGGAAGATCCCCAACAAGATAGACTGACACAGTAGCAGCAACAGTGGGCTCAACCATAACAATAATTGTGAGGATAGCACAGGACTGGACAGTGTTTTGTTTTGTTGTCCATTGGGTCTGTGAGTTGGAACTAACTTGCGAGCACCTAACACCAACAACATGGTAGTTCTATTTTTAGTTTTTGAGGAACCACCACACTATTTCCCACAATGGCTGTACCATTCTGCATCCTTGTCAGCAATGGGTGAGTGTTTCAATTCCCTTACTTCTGTGCTTTTCTAGTTAGTGTCAACTCATCTTCAAGTAGTTTAACTGAATTCATAAAAAAGGCAAACGAGAAATTTCAGACAAATCATTTATCTATAACTATCCAGTTTGTGATACAAAGGAGGGAAAATTTACTGTCTTAAAAAAAATCATATTTACAGTTTCAGATTAGGTCATTGAATGACTATTTGTATTTTTAAACTAGTTTCTTGTTTTACCAAATTCAACACAAACTAATAGTTGTCAAGGACTTCATTTTTCTTAGATCAGCTATCAACACTCA
>NW_006408679.1:4525495-4527104 GCF_000296735.1 Chrysochloris asiatica | reverse complement strand
ACTTCCATTTTCACAGAATTTAAACCTCTCCAAATTGCTATGAACAGTAGTAATTTCCCCATTTGATGAGGGACACAAAACAGCTTAATCACACTTGTCTATCCAAAGTGTACAAGTCAGAAATGAACTCAGGTTTGTTGATTGCTAAAAAAAAATCATTACTATACATGCAAATAAAATTCTGCTGATGATAATTGAAAAATGGTTTCAAATGTATATCTACAGGGAGCTACCAAAAATTCAAGTCAGATTCAGAAGAGTATATGGAACAAGCGATATCCTTGCTAATGTCAGGTGGATCTTAGCTGAAAGCAGAAAATACCAAAAAGATGTTTCCTTGTGCTTTATTGTCTGTCTATACAAAGACATTCAAATGTGTGGATCATAACAAGCAAGATATAACATTGTGAAGAATAATATTCCAGAACACTTGAAGACCCTGTATATAGACCAAGAGACAACGTTTTGAACAGAAGAAGGGTATCCTGAACAGTTTAAAATCAGAGAAGGTGTGCACAGGGTTGTATCCTTTTGCCATATTTATTCAATCTGTAGCTGAGTAAAGAATCTGCAAAACTGGACTATCTGAAGAAAAACATGATATCAGGATTGGAGGAAGACTCATTAACAACCTGTGATATGCAAATAACACAGCCTTGCTTGCTGGACTCAAAGAGATCTAAAAATACTCACGCAAAACAACTACAAAATTCAGTATGATTGCACCTCGATGTAAAAAAACAAAACAAAAATCCTCACCATTGGACTAATATAAACATCATGATAAGTGGAGAAAAGGCTAATGTTATAAAAAAAAACAAACAAACAAAAAAAAAACCCACTTCAGTTTGCTTGGATCCACAATCAGCACTTAATGGGTGCAGCAATCAAGAAATCAAAGGACATTTTACGTTAGTCAAATCTGCTGCTCACAACTTCTTTAAAGTGTTAATTAAAGAGCAAAGATGTCAATTTGAGGACTAAGATGTGCCTGACCCAAACCATGGTACCTTCAATTACCTTATGTGCACATGAAAGTTGGACAATGAATAAGGAAGACCATAGAAGACTTTATATATCTGAAATCTGGTGTTGGTGAAGAATATTGAAAGTGCCATGAACTTCCAGAAGAATGAAAAAGTATAGCTAGAAACCTCCCTAAAAGTGAGGCTATGAAATTTCTTGTTTCTTGTTCTTTGGACATATCATCAGAAGGGATCAGTTCCTGGAGGTCATCATGTTTGGTAGAGTCAGCGTAAAAGAAGAAGACCCCCCACCCCCAAAAAAAGATGAATTGGTAAGTGGCATCAAACATTTGTGAAAATAGTGCAGGACTAGTCAGTGTTTCATTCTGTTGTACTTGATTTCACTATGACTCAGAACTGGATCAATGGCAGCAAGCAACAACAGCATTACGTAAAATACTTGAATATCCCAACATCTCAACCTTGACATGTTGTTGTTGTTGTCAGGTGCCATCGAGTCAGAATCGACTCATCGTGACCCCATGCACAACAGAACGAAACAATGTCCAATCCTGGGCCAACCTCACTACCGCTGCCACACTTGATGCCATCAATGATGCCACCTGGCCGATCCATCTCGTTGG
>NW_006408679.1:4511903-4513475 GCF_000296735.1 Chrysochloris asiatica | reverse complement strand
CAAGCCATGGTATTTTCAATAACCTCATATGCATGCGAAAGCTGGACAGTGAATAAGGAAGACCACAGAAGAATTGATGCTTTTGAGTTATGGTGTTGGAGGAGAATATTGTGAAAGTGCCAATGGCTGCCAAAATAACCAACAGATCTGTGTTGAAAGAAGTACAGAGTGCTCCTTTGAGGCTAGGATGACCAAACTTCATCTCTCATACTTCTGACATATTGTCAGGAGGGACCAGTCTCTGGAGAAGGATGTCATGTTTGGTAGGGTGGAGGGTCAGAGAAAAAGAGGAAGACCCCCAGCAAGATGGATTGGCAAAGTGGCAGCATCAATGGGCTCAAGCGTGGCTACAATTTTAAGGTTGGCACCGGATCAGACAATGTTTTGTTCTGTTGTGCATATGGTCAGTTTGAGTCAGTATTGACTCGATGGCACCTAACAACAACAACAATAACGGGGCTAATACACATAGACATTTCAATGAGTACACTTCAGTACATAATATTTTCAAAGGACTAGTTCAGATTCAAAAATTGGAAATGTGTATGAATTTTATGGTTACTGTGGCAATAGCATTTGCAGCAAAAATTTTAAAGTCTAGTTTCAAATCATAGTCTTATTTCTACACCAGGGGATATATGAAATTAATATCTAATACCTAGACCAGTGCCTTGCTAATAGTTGTTGTTGCTGTTGCTAAGTGTTATTGAGTCAGTTCTGACTCATAGGATTTCCAAGGAGTGGCTGATAGTTTTGAACCACCAACCATGTGGTTAGCAGTCCAGTACTTACCCTACAGTGCCACAATGAATAGTCAGACTTTGTAATAACCACAATTGTATTATTTTACCTGGTACCAAATGCATTTATAACTACTATTAGACATAATTATTACAGCTCTATAGAGGGTGAGTAGAATTACATCTATTTTTAAAACTTACTATCCTCTAAAATTCAAAATTGGATTTGATCTGTAGCTTTAATAGAAAAATAGACATGTCCATTACATAAAAGGACTCTTGGTGTGACACTATAGGATAAGCATTGTACTGCGAACCACAAGGTGGGCAGTTCAAACCCATCAGCTGCTCCTTGGAAACCCTATACAGGGTCGCTATGAGTCAGAACCAACTCCACGGCACTTATCAACAATAATTATACATCATTTTATTTTTACCATGCATGTTTTTATTGTTAAGTGCTGTCGAATCAGTTCCAACTCATAGTGATCCTGTATGGGGTTTCTAATGAGTGGCTGGTGAGTTTGAACCATTGGCCTTGTGGTTCAGACTGGCCTTGAGGTCAAGTGCTTTTCTTACAGCACCATACCAGGACTCTGATAGTTATATGTTGTTGTTGTGAAGTGCCATCGAGTCAGTTCCGACCCATAGCAACCCTGTGTAGGGTTTCCGAGGAGCAGCTGGTGAGCTTGAACTGCTGACCTTACAATTCAAACGGTTTTGCAGTCTGACACATTAACCCACAACGCCACACCAGGACTCCAATAGTCATATATGCTGCTGTTGCTGTGTACCGTGGAGTCGGTTCCGACTCATAGTGACCCTGTACAGG
>NW_006408679.1:4506368-4511803 GCF_000296735.1 Chrysochloris asiatica | reverse complement strand
TTCTTCTACGATCTTCCTTATTCACTCTCCAGCTTTCGCATTCATATGAGGTTATTGAAAATACCATGGCTTATTTTCAAGGTTATTGAAAATATCTTGACATAGCCATAGCACAACTCTAATTGTTTTCTCTTCCAAACCTATTCTTCCTCTGTTTTCTCTTCCAAACCTATTCTTCCTCCAGTGTTTCTCACTGCAATAAACTAGACCCAGTTATTCAAGCCTGAAAATTAGGAACCATGCTTGAATTTGAATCCTCATACCTCACATTGTTCTCATCAGTCCATCTCTCATAACCCACCTATTAGAAATGACTGTTTCTCTTCCCCACGTTTCCATTTTCCAATTTTCTACCAATCAAGTTGGTTCTATCTCCAAAAGATACCTTGAATTACTCTACTTTTCTTTTTTCCAATGGTACCATTTTAGTTCAAGCCACCATCATTTACATCCCACATTAAGGATTTGGAATCGATTCTTTAAATAATACCTGTGTAAGATAAATCATTTTTGAAACATTAATACAATAGTAATCATTGTTTATCTGTAGTTATTATAAAATTATATGAAGTCTGAAAATAGTAAGTTTTATTGTATGCTCAACATTTAAACTGAAATGAATAGATTTTAAAAATAGAAAAATAAGCTATTTTGAATCAAATAAATAGAAAACGAAAAGCAAAATAAAGGTGAATGGAGATTTTGCTGAGTGATAAGGCAAAATGCATTTTATAAAAGGAACCGTTCAGATGAAATATCCAATAGATTCCTCGGAATCTATCCAATTTTATTTTTTGAATAAATTTATGTTTTATTAAGTTTGGATATCAACTCTAATGGCAACACCATAAAATTGGTGCTGTAAAAGTATGAACCAGGAAAAATGCTACTTGTTAGCTACAATTAAAATTAATCACACACGCTACTTTCTTTTTTGTTGTTGTTGCTTATATGTTATATATTGTTGTTTACATGGCAAATAAACTAATTTTAAATCCTTAAAACATTTTATTGCTGTAGCCTGAAACAGAATATCAGCATCTTGATTTCTGAGACTCAAAAAATATCAACTGGAAATTCAGGTAAGTAGAGCAATGCAAATAAACAATTTCAAAACCATTCTATTTCAACTATCTCTACTTCATTTCATACTATCAGAAATGGAGAAATAAAATTTTTTATTTGTCAAGGAATTTTCAGTAGATGTTGATGAACTAGTCAAAGAACTTCAACATTTTTAAAACTAAATGGTAATTTAAAAAACTTAAAACTCTTGAAAAACAGCCTCTCCAACTGTTCGTGATGTTGTTGGCTGTCAGGGCCCCAACTCACAGTAACCCCCTTTTGGAGGTAGGCACTGGTGGCATTGGGCAGGAATGAAACCCCCTAGTGACCCACATAGGACACAAGAATTCTACCATTGGACAAACCAATGCCTCTCAAACTATTCCACCCTGCAAAATAGGCGGAATATTTATGGCTCATCACAAAGTTAATACCCCTATCAACAGAAACATAGGTTAAGTCTAGAAGTAACTGTTCTAGTCTATTCATTGTTGTTGTTGTTGTTAAGTGCCGTCGAGTCGGTTCCGACCCATAGCTACCCTGTATAGGGTTTTCAAGGAGCAGCTGGTAAACTTGAACCACCAACCTTGCAGTTCAAATGGCTTTGCAGTCTGGTGCATTAACCCATAGTACCACACCAGGACTCCGTTAGTATCTATTTTTATTCATTAATGCTTTTTAAAGTAATGCAGTAGAGCTGTTATGACAACATAGGAGTCCTCAAATTAAGCTATACAATGGAAACACCTGTGGAGCTCAGCCATTCTGAAAGTTTTGTAGTTTGGGGAGTGGTAACTCCACTTCTCAAGGAGAAAATAATGGGGTGACAAAAAGATAGTTGTGAGAAGTAAAGGGAGGTAGGCTACAAGATTTCCTGCCAGAAGTGTTTGGAGTCTGGGTTTTACTTGTAAGTTGCTACAAACACCATCCCAAATAACCCTTCCGCTTGATGGTCAGTCAGGAAACAAGCCCTAATTTTAGTACCTTGGGTGGACACAGCTGCATGCTGCTTTTTAGATCATTTGCAAGTCATTTCATTATAAATGTAGCATGTTAAAAAGTGCTAAACAGTTTTAAAGAATGAAAAGTGTTATTTCTCTGGGCTATATTTTTGTCTTGGATAATTGATAGAGGATTCTCTATTGCATTTGACTGTGGTTGCAAAAAGATACTGTCTCCCACTGAAAAATAAGGAAATGTTTTGAAAAATATTAAAGTCAGTGTACCTTTTTACACTGATTTGTCCTTGGACTAATTTGCTTGAAAGGTCTCATATAGAAAAATTAAATTTCTAATTTTAACAACTCAAAGCAAAAACATTCTGAAAGTGTTCTAAGTTTATTTTTCTTTGCATATTAGATCTCATAGATAAGACTGCTAAAAAGTCAGAAGTTAGAACTGATGAAAGTTCATTAAAAAATAAAGGAATTATAGTCTGCACGATAAAATTTAGCACTAATATGACAGCTGCCAAAACCAAGGACATGATTCTTAAGAAGTTAATAAGAAGAACTAAAGACACTCTTGGAGCACCAAAAAACAACAGGGTAAACACATCCCATACCTCTGTTGACTAACCTATCTATACTGTACAAGTAATAAATTTGCTTATTTTAATTAATACTAATAAATTTAAAAACATTAAGTGTAATCTATACACCTAAACATTCCTTGAATGTGTACTTTATTTATGCCAGAAACATTGGTTTTCAAATCAGTACAATTCTGTTGCCAACATAATGAATTGAACTGGTTCAGAGTTACTAAAATGAAAAGAAGATACTGGACTCAATAAAACTAAAAGAAGCTTGGGAACTGGATAAGATGCCTATCACTATGTAACTGTGTATTCTGTAGGAGTTTCTCCCTTTAGGGTGACTTGGGAGTATAAGAAACTTGTGACATCCACAGCCTCAGGGAAAGGGATTCCAACAAATACTTCTTTGAAACGGTGTGAGTGTTCCCTCTTTGCACCCTCTGTCTACTTGGTGCATTATTTGCTGTCCATTTGTTGAACCTAACTGTCATAATTGAAATTGACAATAGGTGACTCTAGTTTGGTGCCATAAAATACACTCCGGCTCAAGATATTTGCCAGAATTAACAAATAAGAAAATTACATGGGTTCCTTAGGAACTCTGGAGTTAAATCCCCACAGCTATCAATTTCAAGAGTGTATATATATATATATTCTGTTGTTGTTGTTGTTGAGGATATTCACAGAAAAAGCCTACACAAATACAAGTTTTTACATACACAAGTCTGTGTTGTTGTAATCATTCTGATCCTCATCAACTCACTACCAACTAAGTTTCCTGTTTAATTTATCAAGTTGTTGTTGGCAATTTGGTACTATGTAGCTAGAACTTTTAAAGGCATAATGCTCAAGACTGACATTCTTTACTAGTTAAGTTAAACTATTGTTGGATTTTAAGAAGACTGCAGAGTGTTTTTTGGTTTAAGGGTTAAAGATTATTTCAGGACAAGAGTTTAAGGGGTTCACAGCTTCCATAGCTTCAGAAAGTCTGGAGTCTACAAGAGTTTGAAATTCTCTTCAGCGTTTGCCTCTCTTTTGTCGTGATTGTTCCATAAAATGGTTTATCTAAATGTTCAGTAACAGTAACCAGGCACCATTCAGTCCTAGTCTCATGGCGGAGGAGGCTGTTGTTTGTGGAGGCAATTAGCCGTGCATTCTGTTTTCTCTTCCTATTATTGACTCTCTTTCTTCCTCTGTTACTCCAGGCAATTGTCCCTTGGGTGGCTGCTGGCAAATTTTTAAGATCCCAGACACTATGCAATGAATTAGGAGATAAACAGAAGCACTAAACATGCTATTTTAGGCCAATTACCTGGGAGGTTCCTTGAAACCATGGCCCTAAACCTCTAAACCAAGAAATCAAATCTAATGAGGTTTTTGATTATACAGCAGCCTCAGCAAGAATTTTTTATGTCTTTATTATAAATATATCTACCACACAACTTTTGCCAACTCAGCTTTTTATAGATGTACAACTTATTGGCAGCAATTGCAATAATTGGTTACACAATCTTAAGCTTAATCACTGTAATTTTTCATCTCTGCTAATCACCCACTTTCCCTCTTAACTCCTGCTCCTGGTAGCCATTAATAAACTTTGGTCTCTATACGTATATCTCTTATTTTCTTTTTATATAAGTTAATATATCCAATATTTCTCCTTTTGTGATTGATTTATTTCACTCAGCATAATGTCTCCCAGCTCCACTCATATTGAATGTATCAGACTTATTTCTTTTACTGGCTGAGCAGTATTCCATTGTATATGTGTTCCACATTTTGCTTATCCATTCACCCACTAATGAGAATTTAGGTTGTTGCTATCTTTTATCTATTATGAATAGTGCTGTAATGAACACTGATATGCATTTGTACATCCATTTATCTATTTGAGTTTCTGCTTTCAAGTCTTTTAGGTTTATATATAGGAGTAGAATTACTGGGTCATCTGGTAGTTCTCCACCACTCATTTGTCGCTTTGTTGTAGCTTGTATATTGCTGTGATGCTGGGAACTATGTTGCTGGTATTATAAGTACCAGCAGGGTCACCTATGGTAGACAGTTTATAGCAGAGCTTCCAGAATAAGACCAACTAAGAAGAGGCAGGCCACTTCTGAATGCTTTAGCCACTGAAAACCTTAGAAATAGCAGCAGAATATTGTGAGATACCATAGCGAAAGATGAGCCCGTCAGATGAAAAGTATTCAGAGTATGACTGGGGAAGAGCTGCCTTTTCAAAGTAGAGTTGGCCTTAATGACGTGGAGGTGTTAAGCTTCTAGGACCTTCATTTGTGGATGTGGCACAATACAAAATCAGAAGTAACAGCTGCAAACATCCATGCATAATCAGAACATGGAATGTACAAAGTATAAACCAGGAAAATTGATAGCTGTAAAAGTGAAATGAAATGCATAAAGATCGATATCCTAATCAGTAGTGTGCTCAAATGGACTGATATTGTCTATTTTGAATCGGACAATCATGGTTTAATATGCTGAGAACAACAAGAGGAATGGCATCATATTCATCTTTAGAAAGAATATTTCAACATCTGTCTTGAAGTCCAATGCTGTCTGTGATATCTGTGATAGGATAATATCCATATACCTTCAATGAAGGCCAATTAATACCACTATAATTCAAATTTATGCACAACTACTAAAGCCAATGATGATGAAATTGAGGAATTCTACCATCTTCTTCACTCTGAAGTATCAATCTGTACTGATAATTGCTGGTGAATGAAATGTAAAAGTTGGCAACAAAGAGGAAGGATCAGTAGTCACCAAGTATGGATGAGATTCTCTTCAGTGGATCTGAATCAAAATGGTG
>NW_006408679.1:4491585-4500466 GCF_000296735.1 Chrysochloris asiatica | reverse complement strand
AACTGATTTTACCTGATTTTGCCTACCTAGAGACTGCTTGACTAAACTCTAGTCAGGCTCAGGAAAGCATTTTAAATAGACAAGGCCTCAGTTTTTAGTTCCCTCCAGAGACAAGGTCAATCTCCATTCTGTATATTAGCCTGAACACGTCCTCCTGTTTCAGGAGCGTGCTAAATCAGCTCATGCTGCCTTAGAATATCCTTTCACTCCTAGCAACAGCGGGAACTAGATAAAGAATAGACAGGACCCAAGGCCAAATGCCAGATGTTTTCCTTTACCCTAGCCTAAGAACAAAGACCACCAGTACTGACCAATTAAACTGTAACATCTCATACTTTGCCAATTGTTAACCCATCAGAAATTGTATCTATGGTACTGCACAATTATGCCCCTAAAACCTTATAAAAACTGGCTTGTACTGTAAAGGGGGGTCGCCTTTGTCTCCTGCTTTTGTGAGTGGAGGTGGACCCCAGCACGTTGGCAAATAAACCTCTTGCTGTTGCATCGAACTTGAGTCCTGGTAATCTTTTTGGGGTCTCCTACTGGATAGGGCCATCTGGGGCCTAACAGTTTCAAACTGCTGACCTTGCGGTTTGCAGTCCGATTTGTAACCACTGTATAGCATAGTTAATATACCTTATTCAGAATTTAAAGAAAGGCAATAATAAGTTTCTTAATCTTTTGTCATCCTTAAGATTGTACTATTTGTTGATGATCTGAATATGCCAGTATCAGAAATATATGGAGCACAACCACCACTGGAATTGATCAGACAATTATTAGATTTGGGAGGAATTTATGATACTGAAAAAATTGCATGGAAGGTACAGTATATACATTGTTAATTTAAATACTATTATTTAATAAGTTAAGTATATGTGTTGGGAATTAAGTAAGAAATTTAGGATGCCTAGCCATATGGACATGATAAGCAAAGTTGAAATCCTACAATAACCATGGCAATTTAGTACTAGTCATTAGGTTCATAGGAATCATATCATAGTAAAAATTGTAATTATGTCCTAAAGGTTTTGTTTCTGAAGCAAATAATGCTCACTAATGTTAAGTGCGTTAATAGCTCATCATATTTTTCAGTTAGCATATATGAAAAATATTTGTAAATATGAACTAGCAATATACATCCTTAATCTCTATATGAGACTATTCTGCCTTTTTGTTTTCAAGAACACAGATCAAGGATTCCAGTTCATACTTGCTTGGATTCAGTCTAAACAAAACGTGATTAAACATGTCTGAAATCAGTGGCTGGCTGCAGACAAGTTCTCTCAGTAACACACTTGCCTTAGTCTCATTAGGGCCCCTTCAAGAAAAGGTCTAATCAAGACAGTGGTTTCTAAAGGAATCTGCTGGGCCATTAAATGCAAGGAAGGGAGATCAACTTTGAGGAAGGGGGTGAATTCCAAAAACATAATCTGAATAGATTTTCCTGAAGGACACAGGATGATCATGGGGACTTATTATGAAGAAATTTCAAGAAAACTGAAAAGTGCATTGTTGAGAAAAAAGGACAGAAAAGTTGTTGTGGGAGTTTTGTTTTGTTTTCCATGATGACATTGCATCTGCTCACTCTTTAAGGATAGCAAGGACTCTCCTAAGAGATTTCAGTAGGAAACCTTGCCCCAGTCACCCTAAAGGTCTGTGTTGGCCCTTCAGACTTCCTTTTATTTCCAAAATTCAAAGAACATATAAGGGAACATGATATAAGTCCCTCAAAGATACCAAAACTGCCATTTTAACATGTTGTAAATATTGTTTGGGGAAGGGTTAGAGGGATGGAAACAGCATCTTCAGAAACGTATAGATCTAGATGGAGGAGATGTCAAGAAACAACAGTTTTGTATTTCGATATTATGTTGTTTGAATAGAGATTTCTAAGCAATTTTCTTTAACTTAACCTTTGTACAGGCATTTCCCTGGTTACAAATAAGTTACATACCTGTCTTTAAATTAAATCTGTACATAAATCAGAGCAATTTGATACTATGTGTATCTACATCAGTTAGTCAAATGTTTGTCTTACTATATCGTATATAGTGTACTTTTCTACATATGTTGTTGTTACTAAGTTACATCTAGTCGGTTCCACTCATAGCAACACTGTATAGGGTTTCCAAGGCTTTAAATCTTCCCAGGAGCAAAAAGATTCATCCTTCTCCCACAGAGCATCTGGCGGGCTCTAACCATGGACCTTGTTGTTCATAGTCCAGTGCTTATCATATGGAGCCACTGCGCTCCCACTGTACATACAAAGAGTATTAAAGAATCACTTCCAGATTCACTGAAACATCTTTAATATACTAATACAGTCATAATAATAATGTTTTGAATCGCATCATTGTGTCCATGACCAACCATTGTAGGTACCCTGAATTCTTACTGGGATTGGTTTGTAACTACAGGTTATTTGTAACTCAGATGTCTGTAATCCAGAACTGCCTGTATTACAAAGCCAAAAAAAAAAAAAAAATTTTCCAAGTAAGTATTGCTGTGCAATTATTTTTGTGATATTGAACCAAGTAAGAATGGCTTCATTTTTTATAAACATATTTGAATGTTCTTTTTTCTTCAAATGCCTGTCTAAGATGAATTTAATGGATGTATTTTGAAATCAAATTACATGTTGAAATTCAGTATTTCTTTATTCACACCTGTTTGGTTTCTTCTCTGGAAATCATACTCCCTCTGATTCTGAACTGACTGTACTAGTTAAACTTCCTGTTCTCAGTTTCCTTATCTGTAAAATTAGATGGTTGAATTACAAACAGTCTCATGTCTCAGACCGACTTGTGCCCAGGATCCTAGCTGAGGTACACAGTCTGGTGAGCGGCATCATCTCACACATCAGGCATCAGCCCAAGTCAGAGAGGAAGAATTCAGATGTAAACCACTAGGAAAGAATACAGGAGGCTAAAATAAGAGAGAATGCTGGATATTGGTAGGGGGTGTATAGCCTGGAGACAGTCACTGAATTGATGAGAAGCCGGCCTTTTATGGGATTTCTGTGGCCTTAGATACAAGTATGTTGTTGTTGTTAGAGGTCACTGAGTCAGTTCTAACCCGTTCTGACTCGAAATACTGCCTGATCCTGCACCATCCTCACAATCATTCCTGTTTGCTACATCATTGTACGTACTGTGTCAACCCACCTCATCAAGGAGCTTCCTCTTTTTCACTGACCCTTTACTTTTCCAATCACGATGTTCTTTTCCAAAGATGGGTCACTCCTAATAACATGTCCAAACTATGCAAGGTGAAATCTCACTATTCATGTGTCTAAGGAACATTCTGACTGTACTTCTTCCAACACAGATTTGTTCATGCTTCTGTTGGTGATGGTGGTGGTGTACCATGGAGTCGGTTCTGACTCATAGCAAGCCTGTATAGGGTTTCTAAGGCTGTAAATCTTTACGGGAGCAAAAAGCCTCATCTTTCTCTCACAGAGTGTCTGGTAGACACAAACTGCTGATCTTGTGGTTGATTAGCAGCCCAATACATAATCCACTATGCTACCAGAGCTCCTATTCTTTTGGTAGCCCGTTGTATATTAACTATTCTTCACCAACACTATAATTCAACGGCATCAATTCTTCTTCAGTCCTCTTTATTCAGTGTCCAACTATCACATTGGGTACAGGCATAGGCAAGAACAAAGCTATTTAAAAGCTCTCATTGTGAGCAGATGGGATCATCTGTATGATTCCATCCAGCCCTGTTGTTGTTGTTGTTGTTATGGTTACATGCTGTAGAGTGGGTTCCAACTCAAACTGACCCTATCTATGTAGGGTATCCAAAGAGAAGCTGATGGGTTTGAACTCCCGACCTTGTATTTCACAGTCCAGTGCTGATCCTACAGCTCCATACCTGGAGTCCTTATAGTAAATGATAATCCATTCATATTATATCATTCTTAATCTTAATCCATCCAGCCCTATAATTCTATAATGCTATGACATGTCAAATGGGTGTTGTTAGGTAAACAAGCATCGTCTCACTCCAAGTCAATTCTAACCATTCTGGAAGCACACTCACCAGACTCTTCTTGTAATTTAACATTGCCACCAGAATCCTTATTTCTTGCCTAATAACATATTGTTCATGTTCCAAAGATTGCTTTTTAAATGGTCTATTCCTGATGGCAGTGTGGCGAGTCCTGATGTGGCGCTGTGGGCTAATGTGTCAGAATGCAAAGTTGTTTGAACTGCAAGGTCAGTGGTTGAGCTTCACCAGCTGCTCCTTGGGAGTCCTATACAGGGTTGCTATGGTCAGAATCAACTCAACGGCACTTAATAACAACAACAACAACAATTCCTGATGACATTTAGAAGGCTTCCTTGAGGTAACATGTCTTCTCCCTAGAAGCAACAAGTAACATCAAATTACATGTTATAATGGATTACTTCTTAGAACATAGATTTCTTTATTATCATAATTTGTGTATTATAGTGAGTTGTTGTTGTTAAGTGCCATCCAGTCAGTTCTGACTCATAGCAATCATGCATAAGGTTTCCAAGGAGTAGCTTCAACTGCTGAAGTGTGCTTTGCAGTTCAATGCTTATCCTACAGCGCCACACCAGGACTCCTTGCAGTAAATGATAATCCATTTATATTATATCATTCTTAATCTTCTTGCCTAAATATTTTTTAAATCTTTTGTCAGTTTGGGGTAAGGAAGGTACATATTTCACTTTCTACAGATGCACTTCATTACTCTTGCTTTTTATTCTTCCCACAGAATATTCAAGATCTCGCTCTAGTTGCAGCTTGTGTTCCTCCAGTTGGTGGCAGAGATATTTGCCCACGCCTCCTCAAACATTTTTCCATACTGGTATTGCCTCAACCTCCACAAAGTGCCTTAAGTACTATTTTCCAGGTAATACATCTAGTTCATTTTCTACAGAAAAAATATTTTTGATTTCCATTAAATTAGAAACTATTCAAAGTAAGAATTTTAAACCACTTAATATATATATATTTTTAATTTGATAAGTGCCCTCTAGTTGGTTCTGACTCATAAAGACTCTTTAGAGTTTCTGAGGCTGTAAATCTTTGCATGAGCAGAAAGCTTCATCTTTCTCTGGAGGTGCAACTGGTGGTCTTGAACCACCAATCTGTGTGATTCACAGTCCAGTGTTTATCCTACAGAGCCACCATGCTTCTCATATATAGGATAAAGTTCAGGAATCTACTTTTTTATCAAACACACTCTGATTTTTGCCAGAATTGATATGCTATTTTCATCTCCCTGTGGAAAAAAAAGAAAACACTGAGAGAAGAAATTCAGAAATAACCTATTGGGGAAAAGGCTCAAGTTAAAATCCAGTCTATGAAAAAAATGAAATATTACTAAATTCTTTAAAAATCAATCATATGATTTATCTTCTTTACAATATAACTTTTAAAGATTAATTTTTAAACTGTGTTTTTAAATCACAGTAATTCTAATGCCAATGATCAATAATCCACACCTGAAGAAAGTATGTATATATATATATATATGTACTAATTCAAAGGTAATGGTCTTACAACCTTACACTTCTTCTAGGAACATCTACTAGAATGCAGGGAGGCAGAGACTTTTCCATTTAATGAGACTGCACATAGCTATGGCATTAAATTGTAATCACAGAGCACGTAACACATGCCTCCAAACCATACACCAAACTAAAATTCATTATAATGCTCCCTATTTGCAACATACTTTATGTAGTCTGCTTTCATGTTTAAAATGGATTCTAGTTACTAACCTTTCCACTAAAGTAATCCTCCCTACTAGTATACAAGACTTTAGTAGGGACTCTCCAGAAAAATAGTCTTTTTTTTTTTTTTTCAAACTAAATTATAAATTTTATTTTTAAAGGCTCATTTGGAAATTTATTTTTCCATAAATAACTTCGCATCTGAAGTGCAGAAAAGTAAGGATCAACTAATATCCTGTTCACTAGCTGTATACTATCAAGTACGTCAGAGTATGTTACCAACCCCAACAAAGTGTCACTACATGTTTAATCTTCGAGATATGTTAAAGGTTTGTGTTCAAATTCATTCTCTAATTTACTTTTAAGATTCAAGTTGAAATGTAATTGTACTTACTAAATTCAGAGTGTCTTTCTATTTCTTTCATTACTCCTGGGTGCTGCAAATTAGAGTTAAAAGGGAAATTTGAGCTAGTGACTTTTGCTATTTCTTAGTAACCTATCCCTTAAATCTGTCGAAAGAATTGTAAAAATAATTCCATGCAGCAAATGCAATGATGACACCACTAATGACAGTTAGAATATTGGCCAAGATCCTCAGCAGAAAAAAGAAGTAAGGTCATTAACTAATTTTTGGTTTTGCTTTATTTCTAAGATTTTATTGTGTCTGTCAGAAAATAGAAGTAGGTATGAATTTCATAAGCATGCATGAATTTTCATACCAAAGAATCATGCCAACTGTGCTGATTTAGTCATCTGCCTTAGTCAAATAACTTTCAGAATTGAAATGTTAAGAAAAAAACTTTATGAATTTGTTATCTTTCTCCTTCTGATGTGGGTCTTTGGCTCAAAGCAGCACCTATAGTCTTTGAAAATTGGTGATAATTTAGTTTGAATATAACATAAACATAAAGAGGTGCCTCCATAGCATGCCAGTTATCATAGTTAAGATGCGTGTCTTCCCATCCTAGCAAATTTTTGCTTGGCATGCTAAGCAACTTCTATAAACCTCTCCCTCTAAGGGTGATTCCACGCCAGCTTACCTTGATTTATAACTTTCTCATCTCGTAAATTTAGGCTATCACTTACTGTTGTTGTTAAGAGCCTTTGAGTCAGTTGCAACTCATAGCAACCCTGTACAGGGTTTCCAAGGGATGAATGATGAATTTGAACCACCAACCTGGAGGTTAGCAGTCCAGTGTTTATCCTACAATGCTACACCAAGACTCCATCACTTATTGAAACTGAAGTTTTTACCTTGGGTAATTTCATTCATTTTATGATCATAATCCTGTAAAAAATTATAACTCTACTTCACATGCTACTTTAAAAATTACCCTGCTAATGTTAAAATAATGTTATTTTAAAATTCCTAATAGCTTCTTCTAGGATTGCTGCAAGCTGACAAGGCTGTTATTAACTCTAAAGAGATGGCTGCTCTGCTCTTTGTTCATGAAGCCACTCGAGTGTTTCACGATCGCTTAATTGAACCCACTGAAAAAGGACTTTTCTATCAATTTCTTTCTAAGGAGATTCACAACTGTTTTCAGGTAAACTTATATTTCAAAAGTTACCTTAAGTGAAATTTCGGGTGAAAATATTTTTGTAAAGCCCTTAAACCTTTCTATAGCATTCATGAAAGAAGCTTATTTTACTTATAATCCCATGTTTCTTTTTGAAATGTATAGAAGCATAGATCTGTATGCTATTAATGATAATATCTTGATGACTCTGTTTATGTTTTTGACTCTGAATTGCTCATTTTTCTCCAAGACTAGCAGAACTGTACACTCTCCTGAGATTCCAATAAGATACATCCCTCTCCATCCCATTGAGCTTTAGTTTCCTCAGTGCCTATCTTTTAACTCACATCACACACACAAAAAGAGGGTTTCATTAAACTGATTTACACTAAAATGTTTGTGATTAAATTGGGTAGTGAATTTGGCTCCATTATTAGATTTCTTAACTCCTCTTACAAGAATTAAGGAGAATATTTCTTTTCCAAAGGTGGTTTCTCTTTTCTCTTCCTTGGTAGTACTACCTTCCCACATCTTATTCATAGCAATCCAGGAAATACAAAACAGAGTACAAGATGTATTTTGCAACACTAAAACACAGTTTCAGAATATAAATTTATACATAGAGATAAAAATAGATTTATATATGTGAAAGACCCTGCTCCTGACCAACAAAATGGCACTGTAGCTGCCCCAGCTGGAATTGAATAAAGTCCTGCTTAAGCTTCTGGTCTCCTGAAAGATTAAGTCTTAAACCAAGAGGTTTCAGGAAAACCTCCATAACCCCACCCACTGGAAGTCCACCAGAACTATACCCAGGACCACACTACCTTAAATACGCCAGTCTGTAAGGGATGAGTGGGCTCTTGGTCTCTCTTGACTTTGAGTTCCCCCTCCCAGATTTACTCTCAATAAATCTGGCTGCTGTTGAAGCCACATTTCTCTCCTTGTCTCTTTCTTTCTTATTTCTTACAATATGAATACAAATTCAGAATACAATATAAAAGCATACTAGTCCTGGTGTTAGCTGTAGGATAAGAATTGGACCACAGGGTAGGTGGTTCCACCAGTCACTTTTTGGAAGCTGTAGGATAAGAATTGAACCACAGGGTAGGTGGTTCCACCAGTCACTTTTTGGAAGCTCTATACAGGGTTGCTATGAGATGGAACTGACTCTACGGCACTTAACAACAACAACAACTAGGGTAAGTCAAAAAATAGGGTTTCAGTTGATACAACACAGGTTTATTATTTTAAAAATGTGTTTACACATGCCTCTGTGATGAGTGAGTGGCTGCAGACTTGTTCTCTCAGTAATATTCTTGTCTTCGTCTCATAAGGGTGCTTTCAAAAGAAACAAGTTCCAATCAAAGTAGTGGCTTCTGAGTGGACTTCTGAGCCAGCTAAATTCAATACAGAGAGGTCAACTCAGAAAGTGATGGCAACTGTGTTTTGAGACTCCAAAGGGATAATCTTGCTAGATTTTCTCAGGATGATCATGGAGGCTTATTAGGAAGAAGTTAAAAAAAAATTATTTTTTTTTTTTTTTTTTCTGCCTGGGTGAAATAAGACCAGCAAAGTTGAGCAGAGGCATTTCTTTACATCACTTCAATATACCTGCTCATTCTTGGGTGTAGCAAGGTCTAT
>NW_006408679.1:4487077-4491485 GCF_000296735.1 Chrysochloris asiatica | reverse complement strand
TTTTTTTTTTTTTTTTTCAAACTGCCTGGGTGAAATAAGACCAGCAAAGTTGAGCAGAGGCATTTCTTTACATCACTTCAATATACCTGCTCATTCTTGGGTGTAGCAAGGTCTATACTATAAGAATTTCACTAAGAAACTTTTCCCATCATTCTACAGTCCTGGTCTTGCTCCATCAGACTTCTTTTTGTTGCCAAAATTCAAAGAGTATTTCAAAGAACTATGAATTGGATCATTTAAATATGCCAATCTGTTGTTTTGACATGGTATATAATGAAGATTTCAGACTTATTTGAGGAAAGGTTTAGAGAGAAGCAGATACCACCTTCTGAAGTGTGTAGACCTAGATAAAGGCTATGTCAAGAAACAATAGCTTCACATTCTGATATTTTTGTTTAATAGAGATGTCTTGGTTATCTATTGGTGCTATAATAGAAATTCTACAAGCTTTAACAAATAGAATTTTTTTTGCTCACAATTTAAGAAACTAGAAGTCCAAGGTTGGAGTACAGGCTCTGGAAAAACGTCCATGTCTCCTTTCAGCATCAGTAGGCCCTGCATTCTTTGGAGTTCTCCATGTGTCTTGACATCAGTCTTTCTCTGGATCTAGGAGCTTCACAGTGCAGGGACCCCAGTTCCAAAGGACCACTACTCCTGGCTCTTCTATCTTGGTGGTAGTAGGTCCCTCTGAGCTTAGCTCACTTCTCTCTCCTTTTATATCTCAAAAGAGATAGACTCAAGGCACAACCTAATTCTGTAATTGCATCTGGCCTCATTAACATCACAGAAGTGAGGATTTACAACATAGGATCATTACATCAGATCAGGACTTCTCATATCAAATTCTATCATGGGGTAGATTTATTATATTAGATCTCATAATGGGGGTGATAACTACCTTTTAACTGCTAAACTGCTGAAAATCCTGGCCCAGACAAGATGACACAAAACCTTAACTATCACAAGAGGGTGCTATGATTTTGTAGCAATACTTTTTTACTTACCTTTGTATATGTAAGTTAACGTATATATGCGTGTGTTTTCTTTACATGTGTATATATATTCCACATCCTGTCTGTCAGTTTTCCTACTGTGGTAGTTTTTATGTTGCTGCAATGCTAGAATCTATGCCAATAGTATTTTAAATACCATCAGGCTCACCCATAGTGGAGAGATTTCAGCAGAACTTCATGCTAAGACAGACTAGGAAGAAGGAGAGACAGGCTTATTCTGAATGTTTAGCCACTGATAATCTTATGAATAGCAGCAAAACATTATTTGCTATAGTGTCAGAAGATGAGCTCCTCAGGTTTAAAGGCACTCAAAATACAACTAGGGAAGATCTGCCCCTTCAGAGTAGAGTTGACTATAATGAAGTGAATGGAGTAAAGATTTGGGGACATTCATTTGTTGAAGGGTCACAACTCAAAATGAGGAGAAACAGCTGTAAATATCCATTAATAATCAGAACATGGAATGTATGAAGTACAAATCTAGGAAAATTGGAAGTCACCAAACAATGAAATGGAACTCATAAAGATCAATATTCTAGGCATTACTGGGCTGAAATGGACAAGAATCGACCATGTTAAATCAGACAATTATATGGTTTACTATGACAGCAACGACAAATTGAAAAGAAAGACACCATATTCATTGTCAAAACTGAGCAAGATCTATCTTGAAGTAAACTTCTATCTTTGGTATGATAATATCTATATGCCTACATGAAGACCAAGTGCTACTATTGCTGATCAAATTTATGCACCAACCACCAAGACTAGCGATGATTAAACTAAATAATTCTACCAACCTCTTCATTCTGAAATTGATCAAGTATTCAACCAGGATGCATTGATAATTACTGGGGATTGGAATAAAAAAGTTGGAAACAAAGAGGATGGAACAGTAGTGGGAAACTATTGACTTGGTGATAGAAATTATGCTGGAGATCACATGATAGAATTTTTGCAAGACCAATGAGTTATTCACTGCAAATACCTTTTTTAAACAACATAAAAAACAACTATACACGTGGACTTCACCAGATGAAATACACAGGAATCAAACTGCCTACATCTGTGTGGAGAAGCTCAATATCATCAGTCAAAACAAAGACCATCAATTGCCCATATACAAGTTCAGGCTGAAGCTGAAGAAAATTAAAAGAAGTACAAGAGAGCCAAAATATGATCTTGACTTTATCCCAGTTGAATTTAAAGGCCATCTCAACAATAGATTTGATGCATTAGACACTAATGACCAAAATCCAGAAGAATTGTGGGATGACATCAAGAACATCATACAAGAAGAAAGACAGGAAAGGGAAAAAAAAGACCAAAATGGATGTCAGAAGAGACTCTGAAGCTTGCTTTTGACCACAGAGAAGCTAAAGTGACTAGAAGAAATGATGGGATTAAATAGCTGAACAGAACATTTGAAAAGGCAGCTCAAGATGATAAAGTCAAGTATTACAATGAAATGTGCAAAAACCTGGAGTTAGAAAGCCAAAAGATAGAACACGTTCAGCATTTCTCAAGCTAATAGAACTAAAGAAAAACTTCAAGGCTCAACTTGCTTTATTGAAGAATTCTATGGGCAAAATACAGAATGATAGAGGGAGCATCAAAAAGAGATAGAAGGAATACATAGAGTTACTATAGCAAAAAGAATTGATTGATGCTCAAACATTTCAAGAAGTAACATATGATCAAGAACCAATGGTATTGAAGGAAGAAGTCCAAGTAGCACAGAAGACACTGGTGAAAATCTAGGCTTCAGGAACTGATAGATTACAAATTGAAATGTTTCAATAAACTGATGCAGCACTGGAGGCACTCACTTGTCTATGTCAAGAAATTGGAAGACAATTACCTGGTCAACCAATTGGACATCCATATTTGTACCCATTCCAAAGAAAGGTGACCCAACAGAATGTGGGAACTATCAATTCATATCATTAATATCACATTCAAATAAAATTCTGCTGAAGATTATTCAACAGTAGTACATCACCAGGGAGCTTCCAGAAATTAATGCTGGATTCAGATGAGTACATGGGAGTAGATGTCAGGTGGATTTGGGCTGAAAACAGAGGATACCAGAAAGATGTTTACTAGAGTTTTATTAATTACACCAAGGCATTGGACTGCATAGAGCACAACAAACTATTGATAATACTATGAAGAATGGATATTTCAGAACACTTAATTGTAGTCATAAGAAACTTGTACATAGACCAAGAGGCAGTCATTTGAACAGAATAAGAGAATACTGACTGATTTAAAGTCAAGTCAGATGTGTTTTAGGGTTGTATCCTTTCACCATGCTTATTCAATATGCATGTTGAGCAAATAATCTGAGAAACTGGATTATATGAAGGAAATTGTGACACCAGGATTAGAGGAAGACTCATAAACAGCCTGTGATATACAGATGATACAATCATACTTGCAGCAAATTAAAAAGACTTAAAATACTTCAGTAAAGAATGTAAAGAAAGCAAATACCCTCAGAATTGGACCAATAAATAATATCACACAACAAGCTAAGTGGTGGAGCCATTATTCGAACCCAGGATATCTGGTTCCAGATATTCTTACTGCCTGTCAACATTTACTTAGCCATGTACGAAACAAGCATCTTCTAAATGCCTATCAGGAACTATAAGTGTCAGACAAAGTGTAGTACATGCTAAAGATTACATGGAACTAATGTGAGTCCTGCCTTCAAACACCTCACAACCCAATTGGTGGTGGTTATGTGCTGTGGAGTCGGTTCAGACTCATAGCGACCCTGAATAGGTTTTCTGAGGCTGTAAATCTTTACAGGAGCAGAAAGCCTTATCTTTCTCCTGTGGAACATATGGTAGTTTCGAACTGCTGATCTTCTGGTTCACAGCCTGATTTGTAACTACTACACTTAGGTGCAATATATTTCTCTAAGTGCTATGCCAGGCCTATGCACAACAGCCTACAGTGCTGAAATGAAAACAGAAAGAGTCATTTACTCCACCTGCTTTCAGGGGAGAGGGAAATAGACTTAAAAGAGGAAGTAGTCCATGACCTTGATATAGAAGTTAGGCAAGAGTTTGCAAAGTAGACCAGCAAAGTTAAGTGTGGAAGTTGCAAGTCTATGGTGGTAATTAACAATACTTGAGGAGCCTGACAGAGTTCTGGTGTGGCACTGTAGGATAAGCACTGGATTGCAAACCACAAGATCAGAAGTTCAAACCTGTTGCAGACCGTGTAAGACTAATCAGAGGTTCGAGGCCCGCTAGGGCCGAGTGTAACAAATGAGGCCACTGGCAGTTAATGGCAAATTGCTTTCATATTAATATTCAGGTATATATATTAAATTAATACACTGGAGCCTTTGACAATCCACAGATAAATGCGATATTTTCCTA
>NW_006408679.1:4485153-4486452 GCF_000296735.1 Chrysochloris asiatica | reverse complement strand
CTTTGTCTCCTTTTGTGTATTCTGGATATATATGAATCGCCGTCAGGTATCCTCTCCTCGTGAACTGAACCCCAATGTCGAGGCGGGTCCCCGACACAAACCCACCAGTCATCCCTTTGAAACCATATACAGGGTCTCTATGAGTCAGACCCAACTGGATGGCACTTAACAGCAACAACAATAAGGAGCCTGATGGAGTCCTGATGTGGGGCTGTAAGATAAGCACTGGACTGCTAACCACAAACTCACTGGTTCAAACCCATCAGCTGCCTTTCGGTAACCCTATACAGGGTTGCTATGAGTCCGAACTGACTAAACAGCACTTCACAAAAAGAAGCCTGATGATGCAGTGGTTAAGCAACCTACTAGCAGAGGAAGACTTGGCAGTTTGCTTCCATAAAGATTATAGCCTTGGAAACCCCATGGGGCAGTTCTACTCTGTCCTATAAAGTCACTATGAGTTGGAAGTAACTCAACAACTATGGGTTCATTTGTTTTTCTAAGGATCTTGGTGGTGCAAGCAGTTTGCAAATTGACTGCTAATCCGCAGGTTGGTGGTTCCAGCCTACCCAGACACTCTGCAGAAGAAAGGCCTAGCAAACTTCTCCTAGAATGGTTACAACCAAGAAGCCCATATGGAGAAGTTCTACTTTGTAAAACGTGGGGTTGTTATCTGTCCGAGGTTGACTTGGCAGCAACTAACAATAACAAAGGATGCTGCTTTGTTTCAAATTGTCAGTGGGACCTTAAAATGTTATTTCTGCAGCAGGAGTTTTTAACCTGAGGTACAAAAACCTAGAAGTCAATGTATAAAACTGTATTTCAGCATATTTGGGTTTCCTTTGTAAGTCTTGTGTTTTACTCTTTGTGTTTTAAAACATTATTCTGAGAAGTGGCACACAGGCTTCACTGACAAAAGGGGTCTAATGGCACAAAAAAGTGTTAATAACTCTTGAATATACAGATATTACTTCTTGATAACAGATCAAATTGTGCTATTAACAGATGCTATTAAATTATTATCTTACAACAGATCTCATGGAGTAAAGAAAAACTAATGAATGAATCAACTGTATTTGTGGATTTCTTGGATATCAATAAGCCTCTTAAGAAAAAGATCTATCAGAATACTAATGACTATAATAAACTAGCCAGTATACTGAGTGAATTCCAGATGAAGTTGGGCTCAACAGCATTAGAGGTAAAGGCACCTACTATCTAAAAATCTGAGTTGTATCTACATCTATATCTATAACTATATCTATAACTATATCTATTTCTATAACTATATCTATAACT
>NW_006408679.1:4483458-4484603 GCF_000296735.1 Chrysochloris asiatica | reverse complement strand
AGTCGATGGCACTCAACAACAACATATAGAGAGAAAGAGAGCACCCTGGTGACACAGTTAGTTAAGCATTGTGTTACTAACCAGCTGCTCTAAGGGAGAAAAGATGCTCCTATAAAGATTGACAGTCTCAGAAACCCTATGGAGCAGTTCTACTGTGTCCTGCTAGGGTTGCTGTACGTCAGAACCAACTCCATGGCTGTGGTCTTAGGTTTGATTTAAACATACAAGGGGGCTTCGAAAACTTCATGAGAAAATTTCATTACCTTTCATTTCCATTTTTCCATGAATTTATGAAGCTCCCTCATGTAAAATCAAAACTAAACCCATTGACTATAAGTATGTGTATAGCATATAGAATATTTTTAGAGTATATATGCATGTATATATCATGTGTGTGTGTGTATCTCCCACTCTTTCTTGTTATATATATGTATGTTGACGACAAGGTAAACAGCTGAAGCTGTAAAGATTAGAAAGGATAAGGTTAATCGCATTAAAAATACAAAAAAGCTTGTGCCAACAGGACCCAGAATAGCAAGAGGAGCAACAAGACAAATGTGACTCTTTTACATTTTTTCCATTGCTGTCATGGAGAGAGATGAGGGAATTAGTCCCTTAAAGCTCTACTGTGTTTGAATGAAAATACCAATCAAACCAGACATGCAATAAATTACTTTCCTAAATCTTTTCCATCTACCACTCATCCTACTTGCTCAACACAGAGCAGCCTTCTATTTTTTCTCCTTCTCAACCCTGTGACCTCCCTAATATTGCTCACCAAAGAATTGGCACAAGAATAATCCTCACTGTGGAAATTTCCCTGCCCTAAATGTAAACATAAGCTAGTTTACTGGATCTCAATTACTTAATTCCTAGAATAGCTATTCACACTCCTGTATCCTTATATATAAAACCACAATCCTCATCTGATTATGCTGTGCCTGTAATCACTTTATTTGTCCCATTCTTCTGCTAGATTTCACATTCCATGGTGTTCTTCAAAGAAGCCATACAACATATCACAAGAGCCACAAGGGTCATTAGGCAACCATGGAGTCACATGTTACTGGTAGGAATTGAAAATTTTCAAGTACTTTTAAGAATAAAATTTAAATTAATTAAAATTTAATAAAATAAAATTTCAG
>NW_006408679.1:4481876-4482714 GCF_000296735.1 Chrysochloris asiatica | reverse complement strand
CTGTTCAGGGTCGCTATGGGTTGGAACCGACTCGACGGCACTTAACAACAACAACAACAACATAGTTCTGTTAGATATACATAGTGGTGCTAGGAGTGAGACCAACTCCAGAGTACCTAACAACCATACCAACAGTTTGTATAAGAGACTTGTGAAAAAAAAGCAAAAACAACAAAAAAAGAGACTTGTGAGCACACAAAAATACTATTTGTCTTTGGAAGATGTTTGATGTAAATAAAATTGATAGATGTGATACCATCACTGGAGTATCCTCATCATTAACATAATATCTATTAATTGAGCCCATGCCTTCAAAAACAGCACAGCTAGTGATTTAGATATAAGCCTTTGCACAAAGTTTAACATTCCGTAATTTTTTTAAAAAAGGAATTAAAATAGAACTCTAGAAAATATTTGTTTAAAGCAAAAGAAGGTGTAAAAAAGAAACAAAAGGAGGAGAGACATGAAACATATGGTATTGTTGCTGTTGTTAGGTGCCATCAAATCTGTTCCTTATAGCGAGCGACCTTATGCACAACAGAATGAAACACTGCCCTGTTCTGCTTCATCCTCATAATTGTTATGCTTGAGACCGTTGTTGCTGCCACTATGTCAATCCATCTTGTTGGGGGTTTCCTCTTTTTTGCCAGTCCTCTGCTTTGCTAAGGACTGGGCCCTCCTGATAACATTTGTGAGGTATAAGAGACAAAGTCTCACAATCCTGGTTTTTAAGGAACATTCTGACTGCTTCTTCCAACACACATTTGGTTGTTCTTCTAACTATAGTACTTTCAATGTTCATCTCCAACGCCATAATTCAAGTGCATCAATTCTTCTA
>NW_006408679.1:4464135-4481446 GCF_000296735.1 Chrysochloris asiatica | reverse complement strand
GCGTATTAACCCACAGTGCCACACCAAGACTCCTATTTTTACCCATAGGGTACTTCAATATTGGAAACCAAGGCTTGAATTTTTTTTCTCAGTTCTTTCAGGTTGAGAAATTCTGAGTGTATTCTTCCATTTTGGTTTCCTAACTCCAGGTCTTGCAGATTTCATTATTCACCAATGGAATAGCTTCCAGCATCATAGCAGCACAAAAGTTACCACACTATGACAAACTGACAGATGAGTGGTAGAAGATACATACAGAAAAGAGTTAAATATGAGATATAAATTGTTGCTGCTGTTGTTGTTGTCATCAAGTGCAGTTAAGTCAGTTCCAAATTACAGCATTCCTGTATAGTGTTTCTGAAGAATAGTGGTGGCTTTGAATTGCCAAACTTGTAGTTCACTGTATAGTGCTTATTCTACAGCACCACACCAAAACTCCATGTGACACATAGATATAGATAACTATGAGATATAGAAAACAAATAAAATGAAAAATATAAATTAAGTCATGCTAATAATAACACTAAATGTAAGTATATTCGGTACCCCAATAAAAAGGCAGAGATTTTTAGACTGGATTTTTTAATAAAAGAAAAAAATCAGGTATTTGTTGTCAACTAATGTTACACTTATGATTCACAGACACAAAAAGGCTGAAAAATAAAAGGATAAAATATGATAAACTACACAAACAATTACCATAAAAAAGTTGGAATGGGCAACTAATGCAAGATAAAATAGACTTTAAGGCAAAAATAACTGTTCTGAGACAAAGAAATACATGTTATAATGATTAAAAGATCAATCATAAGGAAAGTATAATAGTTCTAAATATTAACACAGCTAGCAACAAAGGCACAAAATATATTAAGGCAGTCTAACAGAACTGAAGAAATAAACAATTTAACAGTAATAGTTAGAGACTTAAATACCTCCATTCTCAATTACTGATAGAGCAGCAAGACATAAATCAGTAAGGATACAGATTTACAGACTTGAACAACACAAACAACTTGACCTAATTGACATCTGACTTAGGCTGGGTTTTCTAGAAAAACAAAACCAGTTAAACATATATAGAGAGAGCCCCAGTTCCCCAATGGAAGAGAGATAGAGTCCTTCCTGTATGTTCATTATATTGGGAACAGGCCACACCCCCAAGGAAGCATCCCTTGAATTGATTGGCTGCTCATAGGGCTAACTATGCTTGTATTAAGATTCATCACAATGGAAATAAACACATCTCAACTGCTAAACCTCTGGAAATCCTGGCCTAGTTAAGTTGACACAAAACCATTACATCTATAGAACACTCTATTCAGAACTCGAGAATACACATTTTTCTGAAACACACAGGAAACGTTTTCTAGGATAGATCATATACTAGATGATAAAACAATTTAAGTTATTGGAATCAATAACAGAAGGAAATCAGAGAAATTCACAAGTATGTGGAAATTTTACAGTACACTCCTAAAAAGTCAATGAATTGAAAGAATTTTCAAGAGAAATTATAAAATGCTTTGAGACGAATGAACACTAAAGCAACATACCTAAAGTAGTGTTTAAAGGAAATTTTATAGCTACAAATATCTATATTTAAGAAGAAGAAAAATTTTCAAATCAATAACCTAACTTTCCATCTTTTTTTGTTCTTATTGTTATTAACTGCCATTGAGTCAGTTCTGACTCATAGTGACCCTGTATAGGGTTTCTGAGAAGCAGCTGGTGAGTTTGAACCACCAACTTTGCAGTTCAAACCATCCTTACAGTCCAGTGCATTAACGCACAGTGCCGCACCAGGACTTTCCACCTTAGGAAACTGCAAAAAGGAAATCAAGCTAAACTCAAAACAGCTGGAGAAAGGAAAAAATAAAGATTGTTATTGGCATAGATGAGTAAGTACACTAGAGGCAAAATTGACAATCTTTAGCTAGTGAAAGCGAAAGAAAAGACTCAGTGCACTTGAGGCACTCACTCATCTCTGCCAAGAAATTTGGAAGACAACTACCTGACCAACTGACTGGAAGAGATCCATATTTGTGCCCATTCCAAAGAGAGGTGACCCAACAGAATGTGGAACTCATCAGACAGTATCATTGCTATCTCATGCAAGTAAAGTTTTACTAAAGGTAATACAGAAACAGCTGCAAGCATACATTGACAGAGACCTTCCAGAGGTTCAAGCGGGTTTCAGAAGGGGATGTGAAACAAGGAATATCATTGCTGCATCCAGTGGATCTTGGCTGAAAGCAGGGAATACCAGAAAGGTGTTTACTTATACTTTATTGACTACACAAAGGCTTTCAATTGTATATATCATGATAAGCTATGGACAACATTACAAAGCATGATAATTCTGGAACACTTAATTGTGCTCATGAGGAATCTGTACATAGACCAAGAGGCAGTCATTTGTACAGAACAAGGGAACACCAAATGGTATACAATTAGGAGAGGTGTGTGCAAGGGTTGTATTCTTTCAGCATACTTATTCAATGTGTATGCTGAAAAAATAATCATACAAGCTGGATTATAAGAAGAAAAGTGTGGCATCAGAATTGGAGGAAGGGTCATTAATAATCTGTGATATGCAGATGATACAACCTTGCTTGCAGAAAGTCAAGAGGATTAAAAATACTTATTGATGAAGATCAAAGACCACAGCCTTCAGTATGTGTTGCATCTTAATGCAAAGAAAACAAAAATCCTCACCACTGGACCAATAAGTAACATCCATATAAATGGAGAAAGGACCGAAGTTGTCAATGACTTCATTTTGCTTGGATCAACCATCAACACTCATGGAAGCAGCAGTCAGGAAATCAAACAATACATTGCATTAGACAAATCCGCTGCACAAGACCTCTTTAAAGTGTTGAAGAGCAAAGCTGTCAGTTTGAGGACTAAGGTGTGCCTGGCCCAGGCCATGGTATTTTCAATAACTTCATATGCATGCAGAAAAGTTCAATAGTGAATAAGGAAGACCATAGAAGAAATGGTGCATTTGAGTTATGGTGTTGAAGAAGAATATTGAACTGCCAAAAGAACAAACTGATCTTCTATGTTGGATGAAGTACAGCCAGAGTCCTCCTGGGAAGCCAGGATGGCCAGACTTCGTCTTTCATACTTTGGACATATTGTCAGAAGGGGCAAGTCACTGGAGAAGGATATCATGTTTGGTAAAGTGGTAGTTCAGATAAAAAGAGAAGACCCCCAACTAGATGGATTGGCACAGTAGCAGCATCAATGGATTCAAACATAGCAACAATGTGAGGTTGACCCAGGATTAGGGAGTGTTTTGTTCTGTTGTACATAGGGTCACTATGAGTTGGTACCTACTCTATGGCACCTAACAACAACAACAGAGAAGAAAATTGAGAATAGCAGAACAATATAGAACATCCCAAATCTGGTTATTTATAAAGATCAACAAAGTTGACAATCTTTAGCTAGCTTGAAAGTGAGAGAGAGACTCAAATTATTAAAATAAAGAATTAAAGAGAGGACATCACTATCAACAGAAGTAAAGGGAATATAAGGAAATACTATGAACAATGATGGAGTCTTGGTGTGGCACTGTAGGATAAGCACTGGACTTTTAACCACATGGTCAGCAGCTCAAACCCACCAGTACCCTTCTCAGAAACCCTCTGCAGTGTCAGAATGAATCAGAACTGACTCAAGAGCACCCAACAGCAACAGCATGAACAATGGTATTCCAACAAATCAGATAAATGAGATGGACAGACACGTTCCTAGAAATTTCTAGACACAAATTACTGAAACTGAAAACTAAACAAATATGAATAGATTTATAACTGCTAGTGTGGTGTTATAGGACCAGCAATGAACTGCTAACCACAAGGTTGGCAGTTCCGGCTTGATGGCACTTAACAACAAAAATAACAAATATACGTTGTTGTCAGGTACCATCGAGTCGAAACCGACTCATAGAGACCCCATGCACAGCAGAACGAAACAATGTCCAATCCTAGGCCAACCTCACTACCGCCACCACACTTGACGCCATCAATGATGTCACCTAGCTGATCCATCTCGCTGGGGGTCTTCCTGTTTTTCTCTGACCCTCCACCTTACCCAGCATGACATCCTTCTCCAGTGACTGTTCTCTCCGGACAATGTGTACAAAGTATGAGAGACGAAGCTTAGCCATCTTGGCCTCCAAGGAGCACTCTGGTTGCACTTCTTCCGAAACAGATCTATTGGTTCTTTTGGCAGTCCATGGCACTTTCAGTATTCTCCTCCAACACCACAACTCAAAGGCATCAATTCTTCTACGATCTTCCTTATTCACTGCCCAGCTTTCTCATCCATATGAGGTTATTGAAAATACCATGGCTTAGGTCAGGCGCACCTTAGTCCTCAAGCTGACATCTCTGCTCTTCAATACTTTAAAAAGTCCCTGTGCAGCAGATTTGCCCATTGCAATACGTCGTCTGATCTCCTGACTGAACAAATCTATAGATTGAATTAATAATTCTTAAGCTTCCTACAAAGAAATAACCAGTCTAAAATGTATGTATGGAGAATTCTACCAAACATTTAAGAAAAAATTAATACCCTTTCTTCACAATGTTCTCAAGAAAGAAGAAAAGGAAAGAATGGTTTCCAACTCATTCTATGAAGTCAGTATTATGTTGATACACAAACCAAAGATATCACAAGAAAACAACATACCATTATAATTTTTATGAACAGAGATGAAAAAATCCTAATGTATAATGCGTATTTAGTTCAACATCCAAAAACCAACTAATTACTATATTAATAGAATTAAGGGCAACAACTATATGATCATCTCAAGAGTTACATTAAAAAGTACTTGAAAAAATCCAATGCCATTCAGTGCAAAAAAGAACCAAAGGGAACTTCATCAAAATAACCAAAGATACTATGAAAAACATACAGCTAACAGCATTGTTACTGGTAAAACACTTAACACTTTTTTCCTGATATTGGGGGAAAGAAAGTATTTCCTCTACTGGAAGTTCTAACCAATGCAATCAGGCAAAAAAAAAGTAAGTAAGTAGAAAATGCATCTATATTGGAATAAAAATGAAGCAAAACTGTCAGTATTCATAGTTTTCATGATCATGTTAGTAAAAACTTCTAAATAATCCTTTAAAACATAACAAGAATTAATGAACAAGGTCAGCAAGTGTGCAGGATATAAGACCAATATATAACATATCAATTTTACGTCAGCAGTTCAAACTCACCAGCTGCTCCTTGGAAATCTTTCATAGGGTTGCTATGAGTCAGAACCTACTCACTGGCATGTAAAAACAACAACAGTAACAATTGAACAATCTGAAAAACAAATTAAGAAAAATTCCAATCACAACAGTGCCAAAAGAATAAAATACTTAAGAATTCTATATCTGACAAATTGTCCTTCAAAACCAAGGATGAAATTAATACATTTCCTGATAAAGAAAAGGTAGCTTAATCACAACCAGAAATTCTAAAGGGAGTTCTTGCAATTAATAAAAGGACTTTAGACAGTAACTGAAGTTGTACATATTTAACAACAAAAAAATAGATCTCCAGTAAAGGTAATTTTATGAGCAAATATAAGGATCAGTTAGTTGGTAATTCTACTTGTTATGTCCTACATGTTTTATAATAGCAAGTGGATAAAATAATTATAAATTTAATCAGGCATGTGATCTAGAAAGATGTAATTAGTGATAACCACAACACAAGGTGGGGAGTGGTATAGAAATAGAGTTTTTGTATATTATTCAAGTTAAGTTAGTATCAACTTAAGCAAAGTTGTTATAACTTTAAGCTTTTAGATATAATCCTCATGACAACCACAAAGAAAATATCTAAAAATATACACACAAAGAGAAAAGATGGTGAGATGAGTAGAAGCTTGTCTCAAATCATTCCTGCCCCTACCAACATTTACAGGAAATAAACAACAAAATAGCACCAACAAGGAGACAGAATTCTAAGTATGGTGGTCATGGTTGTACTGTGGAGGCTGTAAAGTTTTACAAGAACAGAAAGCCTCATCATAGTCCTGCAGAGCAGTTGGTAGATTCTAACTGCTGACCTTGCCGCTAGAAGCCCAACTCATAACCCACTACACTATCAGAGATGCTTATAATTGTGAATATAGAACTATAGAAATCAACCCCAAAATTAGAAGTAGCCATAAGCCAAAAGAGAAATTACAACAACAGAGAAGGTAAGAAGCTTTTATTCCCTATTACCCAGAAAAGTTGTCAGCCCAGTCCCCAAAGCAGTGAAGTGAGAACTACTGACTGGAGGTGATATCTCATGATAATAGGTTGACAGTAAACACAAATACAATAAGAGGGTTCTGCTCCCCAGGAACAAGAAAAAGGTAATAAAACATATATTTCACTGATGATTCAGAAGAGCAGAGAAGACTCAGATTTCAAACAGGAAAAAAATTACACCACCCCTGCATCCAGAGACGTGAAGCTTTCAAAGAAGCCAATTGTCGTCAAGTTGATTCCAACTCATAGCAACCCAATAGGACAATATAGAACTGCCATATAGGGAGCCCAGATGTGGTGCTGTAGGATCAGCACAAGAATAATAACCTCAAATTTGGTGGCTTAAACCCACCAGCCTCTCCTTGATAAACCTATATGGGTTGCTATGATTCAGAGCCAACTGGACCATGCATAACAATAACAATAGGGTTTTAAAGGCTATAATTTTTGCAGAAGCAGATTGTCATATCTTGGAGTGGCTCATGGGTTTGAACTGCCAACCTTCTGATAGCAGTCAGGCATTTTAATCGCTGCACCACCAGGGTTTCTTACTTTCAGAGTAAAGGGGAGAGGAAGAGAAAAAGTGCATATACCACATTACAATGATAGAGGATTGACCTAAGGCCTTTAAAATCAGATTGGAGGGTTACAAGTGTCCCCAGGAGTCCTGGTGTGGCACTGTAGGATAAGCACAGGACCACAAAGTCAGTTTGAATTGCAAGGTTGATTGCTCCTCAGAAACCCTATACAGGGTCATTATGATCTAAACTACCTCAATGGCATTGAACAACAACAAGCATCCCCAGATACCAAACAAAACAGAGTTCCTACCTTCCCCCATGGCTACATAGTAATTCTGACAAAGCACTTTTGAAAGTGTTAGAAGGTTAGAACATCTTTTGGGGAGTTTAGGGATTTCTTAGATCCTGTATAGGGTTTCTGAGGAGCACCTGATGGGTTTGAACCACAGACCTTGTGGTTTACAGTCCAGTGCTTATTCAATAGCACCATACCAGAAGTCCATTAGAGTGAGTAGGAAGTAAATAAATACAAATAAAAAAATATTGAGGAGAAAGAATAAGAATCTGAAACACAGAATTGCCACAGCAAAGTACTCAAATGTGCTTGATTCAGCTAAAAAAATGTGAGACATGCAGGAAATGAAGAGAAGAGGGCCCAATTTAAAGAACATAGTGAAAAAGTAAAAAATCACTCCCATGAAATTAAGTACAATACAGTAAAGGATGTGATAGTTGAACAGAAGTCTTTCAGAGAAAGAAAACTCAAATGTTTTCCACTAAAATGAGCAATAGAAGAGTGGTAAAATTGCACCCTGTCAAACACAGAAAACTTACCTGGAAAAACAAGATTTTTTTGAAAAACAAAATAGTTCCATCAAGTTCTGGCTCTCACTGGTTTCCCTTAGAAAAAAATACAGGATGTCCAAAAAACATTACTTTGTAATCTCCATTAGTTTGTTGTCTGTGATCAGTGAATTCTCTGAAAACCAATCAATGTAATCCACCATGTAAATTTAATAAAAAAGGAAAAGAACCACATGATCATTTCAATTAATGCAGGAAAGGCATTTGACAAAATCCAACATCCATTCCTGATAAAAACGCTCAACGAAGTAGGAATTAAAGGGAAATTCCTCAACATAATTAAGAGCATATATAAGGAGCTCTGGTAGCGTAGTGGTTACGAATCGGGCTGCGAACCTTAAGGTCAGCGGTTCGAAACTACCAGCCACTCCGCGGGAGAAAGATGAGGCTTTCTACTCCCGTAAAGATTTACACCCTCGGAAACCCTGTACAGGGTCGCTATGGGTCGGACCCGACTCAAAGGCACTTAACAACAACAACAACATACAAAACCAATAGCCTACATCACTGTCAATGGGGAGAAACTGAAAGCTTTCCCTTTGAGAACAGGAAGCATGCCCTTCATCATCACTTCTACTCAATATTGTGTTGCAAGTCTTAGCCACAGCTATAAGACAAGATAGGGAAATTAAAGGGATCCAAATTGTCAAAGAAGAAGTAAAACTCTATTTGCAAATGATATGATCCTATACATACAAAACCCCAAAGACTCAGCAAAAAAACTACTGGAACTCTGGATGATTCAGCAAAGTGGCAGGGTACAAGACGGACATACAAAAATCAGGTGGATTCCTCTATACTAATAATGACAGTGCTGTAAGGAAAATTAGGAAAGTAATTCCATTTATAGTAGTCACCCAAAGGATGAAATATTTAGGAATAAATCTAACCAGAGGAATAAAAGATCTATACAAAGAAAACTACAAAACACTACTACAAGAAACCAAAAAAGATTTACAAAAGTGGATGAATATACCATGTTCCTGGATGTTGTTGTTGTTGTTAAGTACTGTGGAGTCAGCCAACTCAAAGTGATCCTGCACAGGGTTTCCAAGGCTGTAAATCTTTACGGGAGCAGAACGCCTCATCTTTCTCCTGCAGAACCGCTGGTAGTTTCGAATTGCTGACCTTGACATTGGCAGCCTGACTCATAACCAGTTCCTGGATAGGAAGGATTAATATTAGGAAAATGTCAATACTACCCAAAGCAATCTACAGATATAATGTAATCCTAATCCAGATTCCAATGACACTCTTTAGAGATATGGAAAAAAACATTTAAAACTTTATATAGAAAGGAAAGAGTCCTCAAATAAGCAAAGCACTGCCAGGAAAAACAAAGTTGGAGGCCTCTCACTCCCTGATTTCAAATTTTACTATATGGCTACAGTGGTCAAAACAGCCTGGTACTGGTACAATGAAAGATACATAGATAAATGGAACAGAATTGAGAATCCAAAAGTTAATCCATCCACATACAGCCAACTGATCTTTGACAAAGGGCCAAAGTACATTGAATGGGAAGGAGGTAGTCTCTTCAACAGGTGCTGCTGGAAAAACTGGAAATAGATATGCAAAAGAATGAAACAAGACTTTTATCTCGTACCATATACAAAAATCAACTCAATATGCATTAAAGACTAAATGTAAATCCCAGAAATATAAAGGTCATCTATGAAAAAAATAGTGACAAATTTAAGGGATCTAAACAGGGCACACATAGACTGTCAAACATGGCAAAAATTGCACAAACAAAAGAAGACAAAATAGATGATAGGAACACACTAAAAATTAGAAATTTATGTGCATCAAAAGATTTTACCAAAAGATTGAAAGATGATAGCTATACATAGCTGGATAGATAGATAGATAGATAGATGATAGATAGATAGATACATACATACATACATACATACATACATACATACATACATACATACATACATACATAGTAGATAGATGGATAGATAGATAGATAGATAGTAGATAGAGAGATAGACAGATAGATAGATAGTAGATAGATAGTAGATGGATAGATACATAGATACATGGATAGATAGGTAGTAGATAGATAGATAGTAGATAGATAATAGATAGATAGTTGATAGAGAGAGAGATAGAGATAGTAGATAGATAGATAGATAGATAGATAGATAGATAGATAGATAGATAGATAGATAGATAGATAGATTTTAAGTAATTGGTTCATGCAATTGTAGGGGATGTACTATGACATCCTCAAGTTGGAATCAACTTGATGGCAGTTGATTTGGTTTTTTGGATTTTAGCAAGCCCAAAAATCTGTCTGAGAATTCCTAAAGTTTTATTTCTCAAAATCCAAAGGTCAGTTGACACGCTGGAAATTCCTATAGTATTTTATCTCAAAATCCCTATGTCAGGAAATGGGAAGAGTGAAGAGTGATGGAGGAATATCTGTTTATAATCTAGAGATTGAGTACACCCTATGGAAAACCCATTTTTACTCTTAAAGCCTTCAACTGACTGGACAAGGCCCACCCACATCATGGTAGGTAGTCTGCTTATCCACATGTCCTGGTGTGGCACTGTAGAATAAACACTGGATTTTAAAGTCGGTTTGAACCACTAGGTCAGTGGTTCAAACTCACCATCTGCTCCTTGGAAACCCTATTTAGAGTTGATAAGAGTCAGAACCAACTTAACAGCACTTAAGAGCAACAACAACTCTTTATAATAGTATCTAGACTAGTGTTTATCTAGATTACTGTTTAACCAAATAAGTGACTCCTAGCTAACTTGAACTCTGTACTTTTTGTACAATTTTAATAAAACTAGTCTAAAATATATAATCTTTTTTTTTTTTTTGCTAGACAAAACGTTTTATCAAAGAAAATACATCAATGGCTAATAAGCCTATGAAAAAAAATGTTCAACAGGATTAGTCATTAGAGAAATGCAAGTAAAAAACCACAATAAGATATCATACACACCCAATTGGAGTCCTGATGTGGCATTGTTGGATAAGCACTACACTGTTAACAGGTCATCTGTTCAAACTCACCAACCATTCCCCAGAAGCCCTACACAGAGTCACTATGAGTCAGAACCAACTCTACAGCACTTACAATGCAAACCCACTTGAGTGGGTATCATTTAAAAACGAAACAAAACATAATCAATAGCAATTGTTGATAATGATGTAAGAAACTGAAACTCTTAAACACTGCTGGCTGAAATGGAGAATGGTACAACTACTGTGGAAAACAGTTCAGCCATTTCTTATATAGATTTACCATATAACTGAGAGATTCCATGCCTATAATCCCAAGAGAAAAACAAATATTCACTCAAAGATATAGTTATATCAGCATTGTTCATAACAGCCTAAAAGTGGAAATAATCCAAATGTTCATTAGTGAGTGAATGAATGGACAAAACATGCTATGTCCAAGCAATAAAATAATTGTTGTTGTTAAGTGCCATTGAGTCGATTCTGACCCATAGCAACCCTGTATAGGGTTTCCAAGGAGCAGCTGATGAGCTTGAACCACTGACCTTGCAGTTTAAACGACTTTGTAGTCTGATTTATTAACCCACAGCACCACACCAGGATGCCTAATATTAGGTAATAAAAACAAACTGATGATACACACTACAACATGAAAGAACCTCAATAACATCATGCTAAGTCACATACAAAAGTCTTCAATTATATGAAGTGTCTCAAAAAAGCAAATTTATAGAGACAGAAAACATATTAATGGTTCCTTGGGGTTGAGGGTGGGAATGGAGGTGGAAATTGACTTCAAATGGACTGAGGGATCTTTTAGGGGGTATTATCATGGTGGGTGTATAATTCTGTAAATTTTCTAAAAATCATTGAATTTTACACTTAAAACAGATATAGTCTATAAATTATACCTCACAAAGTAGATTTTAAAAGGCAAAGAGCATTTGTTAAATTCCTATTGTTCTAAATAAATTGGAAGAGGCCTAATTTCTTATAAATAGATAATCAGTTATCAACAGTGACGTAATGATAATTTATAGGCCTATCTGTGTTATTTTTTCTAAATTATGTTATTTTCCTATGTAATCATCTCATATATTTCAAGGGACTATAACAAGAAATTATTGAATATGCCTCATGAAATTGATAAAATACTTAGATTATGTATAAAATACCTCCCAATATGGTTATAAAAATAATCCAAGTGTTTTTACGATTTCTAACACAAACAGAAAATTCTACATAGAATGATTCCCACAATACACATAGAAATCATTTGTTGATTTATTTTATTTTTATTTATTTATTTATTTTTGCCCCCAAAGATTGGAATAGACGGATGTGGAAAAGCGACTTGTACAACTTTGGCCTGTTATTTGACAGAACACAAACTCTACCAAGTGCCTGTATCTCACAATAATGCCTACCTAGAATTCAAAGAAGACTTCAAAAAAGTGTTCATTCAGACAGGATTGGAAGGAAGCCCCACTGTTTTGATGGTTTCTAATTTAAACATAGATCAAGTAAGCACTTCTTATCTTTATTTTTTTTCTCACGTCTGATGTTTGAATAGCCCAAAATAAATTTATTTTTTATAAAAAGAAAATTTGTAAGGGAATATTTCTCGATAGTCCTATTAACCTAGTATATCAATTATTGTATTATTCTTTGTCTTCATCCAGTCCTGGTCCCAGAGTTCGTATATTTATAATCATGCTGTAGATTGTTTTGAATAATCATTCCAATATAAGCATTTCAACTACTTAATTAGAAGTGATAAATCTAGGTAACTAAAGTCAGTCTTATATCTAAACTGGTTTTGTAATCTGCATTAAAAGGAAAAAACTTGTCATCTGTATTCACTGTCTGACCATGTAATCTACAGTGTGCTCTCATAGTGTTGGGCCTTCTGTTTTTCTCCTGTTCTAATTCAGGTTTAAGACTTTCTTCACAAACAATCAAAAATACTAAGCACCCACCACTTTTACTAAATCTGTTCATTTGTATAAATGTTACTGGTGTGGCATTGTGGATCAGCTCCAGACTGAGACCATAAGGTCGGTAGTTCAGCCCACCAGCTGCTCCTTGGAAACCCTATACAGGATTGCTTTTAGTCAGAACTGACTCAACAGCACTTAACAACAACAACAGCAACATACCCTCCTACAAACCAAAATATAGTTAAGAAAACCATAATCTCAGATTACATTTACTTCTTTGTGGCAAAATTTTAAGAGAACATTATTATCCATGATCTAGAAATGTTTATAAACATGTGAAGTATGAGTTTTGTTTCTAATGCTCATCCTGTTTTGTCTCCTAATACTGAACCTCTTTCCCTAGAACTACATTTTTTTTTCCTTTTCAGATTTTAAGAATAAATTCAAGTCATATGTGCTGTACTCCATTCCATACAGTTTTTTCTGTTTTATCTTTATATTCTCCCTCCCCAAATTAAAATTTCTACTCTATTGATCAAGTTGCAATTTATTTCTGCTGGACACATTTTTGTCTGGATTTTAGAAGATACAGTTTCTTCCATGCCAAGAGCCTAACTGAGTAAATCAGTTTTCAGAAAATCATTACTGATCAGGTCAAAGTTGAATTGACCATGGTTCTTTGACTCCCATATCACTCAGTATTTCAGGACCACTGAATATATTTTCCAGGTTTCTTCTAGTCATATTAGTTTTTTCCATGTGAATTTAAAAGAGTGTGATATAATGATAATGTTTGGTAACTACAGATTCATCAGGTCATAAAGGAAACAGGAAGTCAGCTAGCCCATGTCACCACTGTTGACCTCTACTGGAGACTACCCACCACCTTTCTGCCTTTCTTCATGGACTGAAAAACCCTGAATCTAGGAGTGTCTGAGGAGTAGGGAAGGCTACTGCTGCTTTTTTTTTTTTAAAGAATATTTGTATTTACTTTCAAAAGCAAAGCAAGAGACTCATACTTTTATAATAACTTTGGTAGAGTTTATTTCACTGTTCTTTCTCCTTTGTTACATTTCCCATTAACACAGGAACCTTTTATGGAGATGATCTTGGTTAAATTAAAATAATCCTTCAGCCATGTTATTTCTAGTTTGTTTACTATCCTTGTACAAATACAAAAGGACTGTATGTATTGAAGCCTTTATGAACTGCTTGAAATCAAGTTCTCTGCCCCATCCCTTATAGTAACCTACCTCTCCATACCTCTGGCCCAATGCTAAACACAGTATTTGACATACTATTATACTAAATAGATGCTGTCTAGTGTTTGAATTAAACTTATTTTAACTGAGAAAAAAATGTATTTTAATGGATCTGAATTAAGAGAATGTTAGCATTAAAAAAAAAAAGTCTCACTTTTCCTTAATCACTATTTTTTTTTCTTAGCATGGTGTGTATAGAATAGGGTTATGAAAAATGTACTCACTCCTGATTAAATATATGTTTCACCTAAGGAGTCATTTTTGGAAGATTTGAACTGTATTTTCAAATCGGGAAAAATACCTGACTTGTTTGAAAATGAAGAGCTGGACTCTATTGCACAAAGGATTAGATCTCACGCAGAAGAGGCTGGCTATACGGATAATAGTAGGGAATCTTTGCTTTCATTCTTCCAAAAGGTACTTTTTATAGATTGATTTTTCTTAAAGTCTGATGTTTAATTAAAGGTTGGTTGGTTAGTTGGTTGGTTGGTTGGTTATGTGTCGTGGAGTCAGTTCCGACTCATAGTGACCCTGTGCAGGGTTTCCGAGGCTGTAAATCTTTACAGGAGCAGAAAGCCTCATCTTTCTCCCACAGAATAGCTGGTAGTTTTAAACTGCTGACCTTGCAGTTCGCAGTCCGATTCATAACCACTATGCTACCAGAGCTCCTTAATAATTCTGTACATGATTTTCCAATTGGATATACTGTCTTTAGTTCTTTAAATCAGTTTGTCAGACTAAAAACATAACCACCACCCCTACACACAGACACACAAAGATTAACAAGGGTGTGAGCCAGACCAGCTGTCAGTAATTTTTAAATTCACAAACAAAAAACAGGCAATGAAATGATAAATTAGTTTCCAAGATTATTTTTTATATTAAGATCTCTTCCTAGCTAGTTTTGATTTCAGGCAAGAAACAATTCTTTGATCTCTTTGAATGCCCCTAGAATTGACCAGGATGGAGTGAGTCCTGGTGTGACACTGTAGGATACGCACTGTACTGCTAACAGCAAGGTCAGTGGTTCGAGTCTACCAGTCGCTTTTTGGAAACCCTATACAGGGTCACTAAGAGTTAGAACCAATTTACAGCACTTAACAACAACAACAACAGAATTGATCAGAAGGGTATAAGTACAGTAAGATGGAACAGGAAATATTTAGAATGAGCTCAGCAGTTGAGAAAACTGTGAACGAAGTGATTTGATGAGAGATGTAGACTAGACCAACGAACTAATCTTTCTGTGTGTCATGAATAGGTAATCAAAATGTTCACTGGTAGAGTGCCACTTCTTTTGGCTGCCGATTTGAGCATTGAATTGGGCCATCCTCCATTCTTTAACAGATGTTTAGTAATATACCACAAGAATATGTAAAAACTTCCACAAATGGAATTCCCATTTGAGAGAGAACAATATGGTTTGAATGACTTGGATTGTGTTATATCTTTTTAATGTCATATTAGAAAGAAAGCTTACAGTTCTCCTGATAGTTTATGGCCTCAGAAACCCCATGCATGATCACTATGAGTCGGAACCTAGTCGATGGCACTTAACAACAATAACAACAGTGCATTGTTAAGGAGCCCCAGTAGCATAGTAGATTACAAGCTGAGCTTCTAACAACAAGATCAGTGGCTTGAATCTACCAGTCACTCCCCAGGAGGAAGATGAGACTTTCTGCTCCTATAAAGATTTACAACATCCGAAACCCTACACAGGGTCACTATGAGTCAGAATCGACTCAGTGGCATATGAACAGTACCACCACACATGCATTGGTGACATGGTTAGCTTATCTAATATATTGTAAATATTAAAGAAAAACAGACATTTTTATTTAAAGTGTGGAGAATAGTACATTTCAGAAATAAAGCTAAATCAAGAATCTCAACTAAAAATCTATTTTAATTATTTCCTTATTTTCACCAGCCACTCCTTGGAAACCCTGTACATGGTTGCTCTGAGTTAGAACTGACTCAACAGCACTTAAAAACAACAACATATATAGTGTATACCATACTTCCAAAAGTATATGACATGTTTTAAAATAACAATAAATAGTAAAAGCACATTTTTAACTGTTTATGTTGGATATTCCCAGGTAGGAGTTTGATGATGGATAAAGCAGAAAGAGGTACTTTCAGTTTAACTTTAAACAATTCTGTATTGTGTAAGTTTTTAAATGAACAATATTGCTTTTATTAAATTTTTAAAGACAAAAAGAAGGAAAAAGATAAAATTTTACTTGAGTTCTTCTCTCAACTTTAGCACACTCATTTGGCAAAATAGGTTGCTTGACATTCAGAAGATATCACTGTGGACAAATTAGATGCTTTGAATTAAAAGGGACACTGACTCACTGAGGCTACTTACAGAAAGGGGTTTATATTTTAAAATATATAGAAATAAAAATTAAGTATTTTGTGCCCCATGGTCAGTCCTGCCAAGAACCCAGGAACACAGCAGCACATATAGGTCTTATGAGGAAAAGGGTTACAGACAAACTTCATAAAAACTATCATTTGGCTTGTTGTTGTTGTTAAGTGCCGTCAAGTTGGTTCCAACTCATAGTAACCTTGTATAGGGTTTCTAAGGAGTGACTGGTGGGTTTAAACCACAGACCTTATGGTTAACAGTCCAGTGCTTATCCTACAGCATCACACCAGGACTTGCAAAATTGTTTAGGATCTATAGCTGCAATCCTTCAGCTGTAGTTGATTAATACCTTCTTTGGTGTTCTACCATATTGTCCACCTCTGCTTCTCTCTGAGTCCTCAGCTCTAATTCATCCTAATATACATAAATATATACATAAATATATATACATAATATGTTGGTTGATGGATATGTGCCGTGGAATTGGTTCCGACTCATCACAACCCTGTACAGGTTTTCTGAGGCTGTAAATCTTTACTGGAGCAGAAAGCCTTATCTTTCTCCTGCGAAACAGATGGTAGTTTCAAACTGCCGACCTAAAGGTTTACAGCCCAATTCATAACAACTATGCTACCAGAGCTCCATATTGTTGTTGTTGTTAGGTGCAATCGAGTTGGTGCCAACTCATAGCGACCATATGCACAGCAGAACGAAACACTGCCCGGTCCTGGGTCAACCTCACTATTGTTGCCATGCTTGAGTTCATCAATGCTGCCATTTGGCCAATCCACCTCGTTAGGGGTCTTCCTCTTTTTCTCTGACCCTCCACCTTACCAAACATGATATCCTTCTCCAGCGACTGATCCCTCCTGACACTGTTTCCAAAGCATGAGAAATGAAGTTTGGCCATCCTGGCTGCCAAGGAGCACTCTGGCTTCCAACACAGATCTGTTGATTCTTTTGGCAGCCCATGGCACTTTCAATATTTTCCTCCAACACTATAACTGAAACGCATCAATTCTTCTGTGGTCTTCCTTATTTACTGACCAGCTTTCACATGCATATGAGGTTATTGAAAAT
>NW_006408679.1:4438557-4461640 GCF_000296735.1 Chrysochloris asiatica | reverse complement strand
ATGAGGCTTTCTGCTCCTGTAAAGATTTGCAGCCTCAGAAACCCTGTTTAGGGTCACTGTAAGTCAGGACCAACTCCACAGTACTTAACAACAACAAGTGTGTATATATATATTTTGTTGTTGTTTGTTTGTTTTTTACTTTAACCTACTTTCTGTAGGTTTTAAATGCACAATACCCAGGAAGAAAGAACAAAATAGGCCTATCACCATCTGATAGACTGCTGATGTGGTGTGTAGATGAGCCACTGGACTGCTAACCACAAGGTCATTGGTTTAAACCCACCAGCCACTCCTCAGAAACCCTATACAGGGTCGCTATGAGTCAGAACCGACTCCACAGCATTTAAAACAGCAGCATTACCAACAGATACAAGGTCTTATACTGAAAAGAACTCTAGCTCCAGGCTTCCTCATTAGAATTGATTTAAACAAGGGAGCAGTCTGGATCCAGTGCTCCCCTAACAGCTTCAACCAAATGAAGCCAAGAGAGTGGGGTCCCCTGGAGCAGAACATGACAGCTGTCCTCAGAACGACTTTGTAAGACCAGTTGTTTCTTTTAGGACTCCATTATGTCAGACACTCCATTCACAATTGATCAGCTTCTGGACTACTCAGTAAGGAAAGAACTGAGACCAATTTTAAATGGAATTTTCAAAATAGTATTTTTCCAAAACAGTGGACTATATTTTAACAATTTAAATTTTCATGATTTTTCAGAGAATACATAAAAACCTTCATATTTTTATGACCATGAGCCCTGCAGAGCCTAACTTTCGCCAAAGTTGTAGAACATACCCTTCTATGATTAGCTCCTGCACAATCAATTGGTATGAGAAGTGGCCAGAAGAAGCTCTCCTTGTGGTAGCCAATTCTTTCTTAACAGAAAAGGTGAATTTGGAGAAAAGAAAGGTAAATATAACCTCTGTTGAAAAGTCTCATGCAAGTGAAGCTGTCAATTTATTAACAGCTTCTGACAGCATTTTGTCTGTGACTAACAGTGACCTCTAGATTAAAGAAATAGGTAGCCCTCCATCCTGGCATGGTGCTGTAGCATCAGCACTAGACTGCAAACCACAAGGTCAGCAGTTCAAACCCACCAGCAGCTCCTTGGAAACCCTACACATGGTTGCTATGAGTCAGAACCAATTTGACAGCACTTAACAATAACAACAAGCCAAATTAAGGAGCCTTTCTGGGGAGCAAATGGTTAAGCACTTAGCTAATAGGCTAAAGGTTGTCAGTTTGAACCCGCTGAGGTGCTTTAGACAGGCCTGGTCACAGCTTTGAAAGCTAATGTAGCAGTACACATGGGATCACTATGAGTCAACATCGACTCAGTAGTAACTATCAGCAATGGGTCCAATTATATAACAGGTCAAGCATTTGCCTTGACTACTTAGTGTTTTCTGTGACTTCCCTTCTCTTTAGTCCCTTAACACTCTGTTTCAAAGGTGCCCAGTTTCATCACTGCCCTTACATTTTCTATTTTACTTTTAGTTTTTACATATGTGGGGGCTTTAAAAGGCGCATGGAAATAGAATAAAAAGACAATGGCCCCTCACTTCCTTGAGTATCTTGCTGTTAAAGATGTAAGATAAAGATAACCATCAGCTATTGACCCTGGTGTCCTAAATCCTTGGAAGTCTGGTGCAGAAAGAAGGAGAGAGCCTGGGAAAATGGCATGTCATTAATCATTAGCCACATTATTTCCTCTTCCACCCCACCACCACCCCAAGCATATATATTCATGGTTCAGTTCACCGAGTACCTTTCTATACATTTCCACCTCTCAGAAATGATGAGCTATTTCAAGTTACAATGTTTTATTTTCTCTTTTTTTTAATGTATATTTAGATTGCTTTCTCTTAATTCTTAAAAAAAGTATTGTTTTTCAGAATTTAATTGAAAAACTTGCCCCAACATGTGTCCAAATCCACAAAAGTATTACAGACTTGAGCATAAAGTTCTTTCAGGAAACTAGAAGACATTATTATATCACTCCCAGGAGCTACTTGCAATTCATGGATACATTTGCACGTATTTTGAAGTCACGAGAGAAAGAGACGCAAATGAAGAGGTCAGTCTTTGAAATCAAATTTTAAAATATATTTTACATTGATGTTTTATTTGTAAAAAGGGACACATATACAAATATAAAACAATGTGCGCAAATCTGCATTTTCAGTGGCAGAAAAGGCCAAAAGCTGCAGAAGACCATTGAAGAGATAAGGTAGTTATCTCCCCTGGTGTATCCACAGGCTGGCCTCTTTACAGGCAAAGCAGACACATTCAGCCATAAAGACAATAATGAAACCTTATTAGTTACGGAAAGTTTATTGCATTACATAGACTATGAAAACAAGAGTGCCAATGGTGCCTGATCCCCATGTTTCTGTCCCATGGATGACACCAACACAGATAGTGGACACCCTGTTGCTGAAAATACCATGCTTCAGCTAAGCAGCTTTATAGCCTGCAGCTATTCTCTAAATATTGAGTAGATAATATAAGACAAAAAAACTCATACCTAATCAGAACCAGGGAGAATGTGAGAAACTATCCCATGACAGCCTCCTAGGACGATAGGGACATGAATGGGAAATGGTCCCATAGCATCTGCTCACAAGTGTCCTGTGCTCTCGTGTTCTGGGAGGATCGCAGGGTGTTCTGCCAAGAATTTGGTCAGTTCCAGTTTAAGCCTTTCCTAGGAGAACTATGAGGGCAAGGTCACCAGGGCTCCATGGAAGAGCTATTCCTCTACTATTCCAACCCCTGATTTTTTCACGTAATCCAACTATGAATTCTTTTTAAAAAAATATTGGCCACTCCATTAGATAACCTAAATAATTGTTAGGGGGCTTATATAGTTATTGTTGTTGTTAGGTGCCATCAAGTCAGCCCTCACTCATAGTTGTTGCTGTTGTTAATTGCTGCTGAGTCGGTTCCAACTCATAGCAACCCTGCGCCGTCCTGTTCAATCCTCAAAATTGTTGTTATATTTGGTCCAATGGTTGCAGTCACTGTGTCAGTCCATCTCATTAAGAGTCTTCCTCTTTTCCACCAGCCCTCTACTTTACCAAGTATGATATCCTTTTCCAGGAACTGGTCCCTCCTGACATGTCCAGTATGTGAGACAAAGTTTGGCCATCCTCGCTTCTAAGGAGCATATGGCTGTACTTCTTCCAAGACAGATTTGTTTGTTCTTCTGGCTGTCCATGGTACTTTCAGTATTCTTCACCGACACCATAATTCAAATGCATAAATTATTTTTTGGTCTTCCTTATTCATTGTCCAGCTCTCACATACATATGAGGCTACTGAAAATACCATGGCTTGGGGAAGATGCACCTTAGTCCTCAAAGTGATATCTTTGCTCTTTTACACTTTAAAGAAATCTTTTGCAGTAGATTTGCCCAATGCAATGCATCCTATAATTTCTTGACTGCTGCTTCCATGAGCATTGATTGTGGATCCAAGAAAAATGAAATCCTTGTAACTTCAACCTTTTCTCCATTTATCATGATGTTGTCTATCGGCCCAGTTGTGAGAATTTTGTTTTCTTTATAATGAGCTGTAATCTGTACTGTAGACCGTATTCTTTGATCTTCATCAGTAAGTGTTTCAAGTTCTCTTCTCTTTCAGCAAGCAAGATTCTGTCATCTGCATATTGCAGGTTGTTAACAGGCCTGCCTTCAATCCTGATGCCACATTCTTCTTCATATAGTCCAATTTAGCAGATTATTCGCTCATCATACAAAATGAATTTAAGTCTGGTGAAAGGATACAACCTTGGTGCATACCTTTCTTCATTTTAAACATACAGTATCCACTTGTTCTTTTGGAACAACTGCCTCTTAGTCTATGCATAGGTCAGTATTATGGACTATCCATTCTTTGTAATGTTATCCATAGTTATTATGATCCACACAGCTGAATGCCTTTGTATAGTCAATAAAACACCAGTAAACATCTTTCTGGTAGTCTCTGCTTTCAGCCAAGACCCATCTGACCTCAAAGATGACATCCTTCCTTCCATGTCCTCTTCTGAATCCAGTTTTAATTTCTGACAACTTTCTGTTACTGTACTGCTGCAACCACTTTTTGAAGTATCTTCCTCACACTTTTATTTGCATGTGATATTAATTATACTGTTCAATAATTTCCACATTCTTTTATGTCAAATTTCCACAAATATGGATCTCCTCCAGTTGGTTGGCCAACTAACTGTCTTTTTAATTTCTTGGCATAGACTAGTAAGTGTTTCCAGCACGGCATCAGTTTGCTGAAACATTGAAATTGGTATTCCATCAATTCCTGGAGACTTGTTTCACATCAATACCTCCAGTGCAGCTTGGAGTTCTTCCTTCAGTAGCATCAGTTCATGATCATATGGTACTACCTGAAATGGCTGAACGTCAACCAATTCATTATGGTATGGTGACTCTGTGTACTCACCAAAATCCTCTGCTGATGCTTCTTGTATCATTCAATATTTTGTCCAGGGGATTCTTCAGTATTGCAATTCAAGTCTTAATTTATTTTTTATTTTTTATTTTTTTCAGTTCTTTCGGCTTGAGAAATGCTAAGTATGTTCTTCCCTATTGGTTTTCTAATTCTTGGTCTTTATACATTTTATTATAATGCTTGACTTTGTCTTCTTGAACTGTCCTTTAAAATTTTTCAGTTCAGCTCTTTTATTTCATTATTTCTTCCGTTTGCTATAGATACTCTATGTTCAAAAGCAAGTTCCAGTCTCCTCTGATATTCACTTTGGTCTTTTCTTTCTTCCCTGTCTTTTTAATGACCTCTTTGCTTTCTTTATATATGATGTTCTTGATGTCATCCCACAACTTCTCTGGGCTTCCATCATTAGTGTTCAGTGATTTAAACCTCTTCTTGAGATGGTCTCTAAATTCAGGTGGGATATACTCAAAGTTGTATTTTGGGTCTCATGGACGTGTTTTAATTTTTGTCAACTTCAACCTGAACTTGCTTATAAGCAATTGATGACCTGTCCCACAGTAGGCTCCTGGTCTGGTTGATAATATTGAGTTTCTCCTTCATCTTTTCCCACAGATGTAGCCAATTTGATTCTTGTGTATTCCATCTGGTGAGGTCCAGGTATGTAGTTGCTGTGTATGTTGTTGAAAAAAAGGTATTTGCAATGACTGAGTCACTGGTCCTGCAAAATCCCATCATATGGATATTTTCCAACTACTCAAACCTCCTTCTTGTTTCCTACTTTCACATTCCAATCACCAGTAATTATCAATGCATCTTGATCACATGTTTGATGAGCTCCAGGCTGAGGAAGTTAGTAGAATTCTGCAATTTCTTCATCACTGGCTTTGGAAATTGACTGTGATTATTTGAAGAATAATTGTACTAACTCTTATTCTTTAAAGGCATATCGATATTATCCTATCACTGACAGCATTGTACTTAAAGATAAATCTTGAAATGTTCTTTTTGAAGATGAATGTGGTATTATTCTTGAATCTGTAATTCCCTATATAGTAAATCATAGGATTGTTTGATTCAAAATGGTTAATATCTGACAATTTCAGCTTACCATAATCTAGGATACTGATCTTTATGCATTTATTTCATCTTTTAATAACTTCCAAAGTAGATTATTACTTTGTATATTCCACATTCTGATTATTGATGGACTTTTGCAGCTGTTTCTTTTTGTTTTGAGTTCTGCCTCCTTAGCACATGAAGGTCCTGAAAGCTTTGCTCCATTCATGTCTTTATGGTCATCTCCACTGGGAGGAGGCAGTTCTTCCTCAGTCATATTTTGAGTGTCTTCCAACCTGAAGGCCTCATCTTTTGGTACTATATCTGATAATGTTTTGCTGTTATTCATAAAGTTTTCATGAGCTAATCCCTCAGAAGTAGACTGTCTATTACTTCTTCATAGTCTGCTCTTAATATACAAGCTCCACTAAAACCTGTTCACCATGGGTACCCTGCTGTTATTTGAAACACCAGTGGTATCTCTTCCAGCAGCACAGCAACTATGACAAACTGACAGACATGTGGGGAGAAGTTTAGACTAAATCTGTTCTTAGGCAACATTGGATGAGTATGACCATGACTATGACTCACTGGATGATTGGCCCAATGGAAAGATAGATCATAGTAGGCTCCCTATATCGAGCCAACTCAAGTTTAAAATGTCATTAATCCAGGCACCCCAAGAAGTGTAGGCAATCATGCATACTGCACCTCAACTGACCGACAGGAATCCAGGGAAATGCAATTTTTCATCACCATTCAGTCTAGAAAGTTTAGATTTGTTTATGTGTAGCAGGTAAGTATAAGCCTGTTTACATAAGAAGTAGTAGAAACCTTGACAGCAGCAGCATTTTGCTAATGTGGGATCAAGGTCTAATTTTATTAAGTTTTTGTTAATAAAATCATGTGCATTCACTATCATTTAGAGAAATTGTTATAGTCTGCTGCTATATAGTTTAATATAATGAGGTCAAAGGTAATCATACTCATGTTCAGAAAGTTAATCTTGTTTTATTATCTTAAGTACAGGCTACTTGGAGTAAGCTACTTTCCATGGAAGGTCTCTGAGAATTCTTACATTATGTTTTTGTTAAATTGGTAGTAATCTGGTTTAATTGGCCAGATGCCCTGCAGACAAAATTCTCTCTCCTTCAAACCCTAACTTCCCAAAAGTTAAGGTATTTCTTCCCACTAGCTGGGATTGTTGCTCTCCATTCACTGTCATGTGAGGTATGACCAGTACCTGTGACAATCACTTGTTCAGTCTTCTTCATATCTTACCCATATCAGACGCCCAGACTTATCCCTGGTGGCTCAGTTATATGCCTTGTACCATCCTAGAGTATCTTCTCCCTCCTAATGTGTTGGCCATACCAAGACCACCTTAAGGTTTGTCACCTTACATGCATGATCATTATCATCAATATCCACTACTGCCCATATCCAGCAAGTATAGCGAGGTGACAAAAGAAGTACCAGGTTAGAGTCTCCCACGTTCCAATTCTTCTTTGCTACTTAAAAGTTCCAGAAGCCCAGTTTCCTAGGAGTACACTTGCAAGGAAAGTTCTCCAGAGAAGGGTTAGTTATGTGGTTTGAGTCTCTTAGAGTCCATCTGGGCTTCTTCATCACCCCAAACTCATAGTTTAAGCATCCTATTTAAATGGGAGATACATCTGAGAAAGTATCACATTTATAAAAGTCTGCCTTCAATGCAAGCTACACAGGTAGCTGAGCCTCAGTTGCCCAGTTATCTTTGTTGATTTTTCTTTTAAGAGAGCATTCTATTTTTAATGGCACCTGTTCCTGGGGATGATGTGGGGCATCAAAGGTCCAGAGAATGTCCCTAATAGTTGCTCATTTGAGAGTACTGTTTGTTAGAAAGACAGGAGCATTCTCTGATTAGATGTGTTCAGGAAATCTAAATATGTATCATAATCTAAGAGCCCTTGAGTTGTGTGGCCCACATCTATTGTGTAGCAGTGTCATACCCTGATAATGGTCTGCATTTCACCAGATGGTAATAAGCTGTGGAGCTCTCAAGACGAAAGGTAAGGGACTATGTAACCTATTTTCCAGGAGGAGCCAGGTTTGTTATCCTGGGCTATAATGAGATCCCTTGGCTACTCAATTCTATAACTGGCAGCTCACGTACATTTGCCAGGCTTCTTGTTCACATAGGCTGGAATCAGTAGGTCTTCTTTTGGGACCTGGGCCTGAATTGTAGCTGGATTAGCATACCTGTGCTCCAGCATGTCCTGGTGACTACTGTCATTGCCTAGGCACAGGAAGTTTGATTGGCTTATCCTCAAATGGTCCTTTTTCATGAACATTTCTATACGTCACAAAAAAGTCTTATGCAGTCTGCTGTCAGGCAACATACCCTGCCATCAATCCATTGTGTATTGACCAGGAGTTCATAAAAAATGTAGCAAGGCATATTTGGGGGGTGTTTTTCAAAGGAAGCATCACAATTCATGCATTGCACACTGAGCAGAGCTTCCTTTTCCATGCCCAGTGTTTTGGCATTACAGAACTGTATTAGCCTTGTGTATTTCATTGGCCTTTACCTAGATGACCCATCTGTGAGCATGGCCCACATATGCTCTAGATCATGTGTGGCCAAGGTTCTCAAGAAGCCCAAGGTGCTGACACAGAGCTGCTGACACAGATGGCTGACAGCCACTTCCAGCGGTGACCAGACACATTTTCGTGTACCTGGGAGACCCCATGGACACCTGTTTTCCTAGATATATCATTTTTACTTAATAATGATTCTCTGGTTCTTTTTGGAACCTTTCCAATATAGAATTGACAGGGTATAACAACACTAGTTGTTTTTTGTTAGTCTTTCAGTATCTACTAACATTCAATAATAAGCCAGTTAATTGCCCTATCTATTTGATAGTGGTAATGTCAGGCAGTGTCGGGTCTGAAGGCATCATTGCCTAGTGGCCATATCTTTTTGCAGCAGATTCCAGTCTGTATCATTGTCAGTCATTGTAGCTCTAAGGGCTCATTCAAACTGACTACCCTGAGTGAAGGGCAGTCTGTGTAGTCTTTGAAAAATTTCCTTAGGCACTCCAATTTCTACTATCTCCATAGTCAGTCAGGTGCTCTTCTCATTCCTCTCCCCTTACACACCATATTGCCTTTTTACTGATGCCACATGACTGGTTTGGGAAAACCACATGAGTTCTTAGCTGTGCACATTTCCCACTGCTATGATTTCAATTGTGGCATTTCCCAGCTGGGAACAATACCTACTGTAAGAAGAATTACATATACTGAATATGATAATATTTGCAATACACTTAATGGTAAGTTACAACCAGTTGGGTATATGGAATGTCCATCCAGTAAAATAAGACACAGATTACAGGCAGCACTGTGTAACTAACACTTCCAATTTTCCCTCACTTTGAAATGATTGAACCCTACTAGCAACAAAGTCTTCATCACACAATCACTTCCACTTGCTACACATGCACTTTTCAATCATTGGAAAGGTTTTGAGCATTTTCTTGCACTAACCAAAACCCACTACCCTTGAGTCGATTCTGACACAAAGCAACCCTATATAGGGTATCCAAGACTGTCAATCTTTATGGGAGCAGACAACCTCATCTTTCTCCCAAGGAGCAACTGCTGGATTTGAACCACCAACCTTATGGTTAGCAGCCAACACCTAACCTAAAGTAAAACTAAGTAAGACCTGTATGCACCTATTCTAACTTACCTACAAATTCTTAAAGGCACAGTTAGGAACCGATCTTGTTCATACCTTGGAGACTGTGGTTTCAAGGACCATATGGTGTGACCAGAATCACCTGATCCTACTAAAACAGTAGCACTGTAATCTGAAAAGAATTTTAACAGTGGCAAGACACTCCAGTAGGTGCAGAAGGATATAAAGGCTCAGTATAATTCATCTGTCAGGAACGATTGTAGCCAATGCCCCAATACTTTGTGCAATGTGGCCTCTTTTACAGAGCAATCAGCCTAACCCTTAGGGACAACCTGGCATGCAGTGGCGCTTTTTGCTTTAAAGATGATTTGTTTTGATTTGGCTGGGTTGGGTTTTGATTGCCAGAGAAATGTAATGTTATGGATTTGCCCACAGTGTCCAAGATACTTTACTTGGCAAAACCAAGAAACCAACTGCACTGTTGTAGATTCAATTCTGACTCATAGCTTCCCAATAGGACCGAGTAGTACTGACCCATAAAGTTCCCAAGGCTGTAACTCTTTAAAGAAGCAGACTTTCTCCCATGGAGTGGCTCGTGGGTTCAAATTGCCAAATTTTCTATTAGTAAATAAAGGCTTAACCCACTGCACCACCAAGCTCCTTTATTCGGCAAGCAACCCATAAATTTTATCAAGATACATCAGTCTCTCCTGCTGGCAGATAATCTAATGATACTTAAGGTGAATGAGATTGAGATATTTGATTTGTCAACTGAGACATGATTTAGCTTTGAACATCAGATAAATTTTGTCTAACACTCTATAACACCAGTGTGCCTTATTAACACATTGGTGGCAGTGGTGACTATGTGCCATGGAGTTGGTTCTGACTCATAGTGACTCTGTATAGGGCTTCCGAGATTGTAAATCTATACTGGAGCAGGAAGCCTTATCTTTCTCCTCCGGATGGGCTGGTAGATTCGAACTGCTGATCTTGAGGCTGGCAGCCCCACTCGTAACCCTCTATGCTACCAGGACTCCCTTACTAACGCATTAGTTAATACACACTATACATTTTTACAGCAGTACATATAATTGGCTCAAAGACCTCACACACAAAGTCACTTGAAGTGTTTTCTCTTTAATACAAGTTTTACCCAGCCTCTTTTAGCTGAATTTGGCCCCCTCTGTCTACGGGAACACAGAGAAAGGAGTTAACACATTCACTTCAGCAGCAGCTGCAGAACATGTTCTCTCCTGGGCTGGGCAGAGCATCTCAGAGTAGGAGATGAGGCTGCACAGTCAGCGGGAACAGCAGTGAGGTTTTCATTAAAGCAGCTGAGGTGGGAGTAAAGAGAGGGTGTGACCAGGAAACACAGAATGAACACCACACCAGTAATACAGGTTTGCACCTACTTTTGGTTTGAAGTGGCTCTCAACTCAGCCTCAACAAATGAAATTTTAGCAACAATTAAAAGGATCAGTCCGACATCTCATTTCAAGTCTGTCTCTTGACACTTAATCTCTAAATGTTCATCAGCAGGTAGTGTTGGGTCCTGGGAAATTCTTTTCATGTTGCCAGTCCCAGCCCTTAAGAAGCCCTGGTGGTGTAGTGTGGGCTACAGGTTGGGCTGCTATTCACAAGGTCAGTGGTTCAAATCTATCAACCACTCCACAGGACATGAGGGTTTCTGTTCCCAAAAGATTTACAGTCTTGGAAACCCTATACAGGATCACTCTGAATCAGAACTGACTCTACTGTACCCCACTACCATCACATCCCACTCTTACAGCCTCTGAACAATCCCACAGCAGGAAGACCCTTACTTCTTTCTTCTCATTCACCACTTAGGTAAGAGCATGCTCTTCCAGATGCTGGGACTCTGATCAGAGACCCTAATCTAGCCCACACAGTCCCCTAGCAGGACAGTGAGGAAACCCTGCTTCCTAACTATGACAAGAGTAGGCTCTATCAGATCCCAGGGAATCTTGCCTCATCTTCTAAATCAGCCTATATGGTCCCATCTTTTGTCCAAAAGGGTATTGTGACCTTGCCAACCCCACATTGAGCAATAAATTTAGTATGTCTCAAATTCAGCTAGTAAAGAAATAATGAACTCTTGTTAGATCCAGGCAGCCTAGTGCAAAATAACAATGAAAGCAAGAGTAGCCAAAGGTACCAACTCCCTATGCCCCTTGTCCCATAAAATGACACCAAAATAAATGGGTCTGAGGTCTACAGCATTAATAGTAAACACTCTATTGCTGAAAAACTCAGCTAGTGCTGCAGTTAAGCATTTGATTGCTGTACCCCCCAATGAGGGGAGGAAAGGCAGAAAGCCTCATCAGAACCTAGGAGGTAATGAGAAACTATCTCATGATAGCATCCCAGGAATATAGGCAAGTGAGTAGGAAGTGACCTTCTAGCAGCAAATCATAAATCTCCCATATTCTATGTTTCGGCAAGATCACAGGATGCCCTGCCAAGATTTGGCCTATTGGCACATGGGTTTATGTATTGGGCTGCTAACTGCATGGTTAGAGCTTCAAATCCATTAGTCACTCTGTGGGAATAGATGGAGCTGTCTGTTCCTAGAAATATTTACAGTCTCAGAAACCTGGTAGAGTAGCTGTACTCTTTCCTGTAGAATCACTGTGTGTGAGAATCGACTTAATGGCCATGGCTGTTTGGGGAGTTTGGTGGTAAGCCTGGCCTACAGGAACAAATAAGGGAACCTACTTCAGAGTTATAATCCACCTGCCCCCACACCTTTGAATAAAATGGAACCCACTTTGAAAACTTAGGTGCAAGTTTTCTGTCTGACCCAAACCATGGTATTTTCAATCGCCTCATAGGCATGCAAAAACTGGACAGTGAATAAGGAAGATCAAAGAAGAACTGATACATTTGAATTATGGTGTTGGCTAAAAAAATGCTGATATACCACAGACTGTCAGAAGAACAAATAACTCTGTCTTGGATTATCCCAAAATGACAGCTAGATGTGAGGATGATAAATAAGACTTGGTCTCATTTATTTTGGACATGTCATCAAAAAGGGCCAGCTCCTGAAAAGGGACATTATGCCTGACAAAGCAGAGGGTCAGAGAAAAAGAGGAAGACCCCCAATGAGATGGATTGGTACGGTGACTGCAACAAGGGCTGAAACTACAACAATAATGATGAAGATGGTACAGAATGGGGCAGTGTTTTGTGCTGTTGATTATAGGGTGGCTCTGAGGCTGAAATGACTCCATGACACCTACCAACAATATCTATACATCTTGAGATCTCGATTTAGGTGTCATGTCAGCTGGAAGGGAGAGACACCAAGGCTAAAATGAATTTGGTGTCTGTGGGAGGCAGTAAGAAAATTGTTTTTTAAATGGAAGCATCAAACTGGGGTTGGCAGAAGAAAAAATATCACAGCATACCAGAAGTTTCTCATTGTAAATATTTTTATTTCAGAAAACCATAACAATAAAGTAGTAAGATGTAAGCCCGTAAAGCTTTGAGGAGAAATTCTATGGATAGCTGTGCGTGTCAGTCACACATGATTCATAGCTCATCTTAGGTATTTACCAGCTCTGTGAGCTTTGGCAAGTTACTTCACCTCTCTCAGAGCCTGTTTTCTTGTCTGCAAATAGTGATTACATTGTCTACTTCAAAGTTTGCTTATTTGTTTAATGATTAAATGATAAGCATAATGTCAGACACAACAAATACTATAAACTGTATCAATATGGGAGTAATATAAGTAGGGAGCCCTGACAGCACAGGGGTTACAGTGCTCACTTGTTAAATAAGAGCTGGGCAGTTTGATCCACCAGACTGTAGCAGTCTGTTTCTATAAAGATTTACAACCTTGGTAAGCCTATGAGACAGTTCTCTGTACTATAAGGCCTTTATGAGTCAAAAAGGTTTTTGTTGGCCCCAGAGTTAAATCAAAGGAGCTCTGGTAGCGTAGTGGTCAGTTGCTAATCTCAAGGTCAAAAGTTCAAAACTACCATGGTTCCATGGGAGAAAGATGAGGCTTTCTACTCCCATAAAGATTTACAGCCTCGGAAACCCTATGCAGGGTCACTATGCATTGGAACCAACTCTACGGCACATAACCATCACTCAACCAGTGTTAAAGAATAAAATACTGAAAAGCATCTATGTAATTGGCAATTTATAGGGTATTCATAACTACATTGTTTAGATCAGGGGTGGGGAACATCTGGCCCTTGTGCCATATGTTGTTGTTATTAAGTGCCATTGAGTTGGTTCTGACCCACAGGGACCCTGTATAGGGTTTCCAAGGAGTGGCTGGTGAGTTTGAACCGTCGGCCTTGTGGCTCAAACTGACTTTGCAATCCAGTGCATTAACCCACAGTGCCACACCAGGACTCCACAGAATCATTTGGTCTGGCCCTGCCAAGGCAACCACAGGCGGGACTTGAAATTCAATAAATCTAGGAGTTCTTTTCATAGCAACATACATTTATATTAAGCGAATCATAATAAAAATGTAAATGTTGAGGGACAAGCCAGAAGCATCCATGATGGAATAGATGGGACACATGCAAGTACATGATAGTACAGATACATATGTTTCTTGTCAGCTACTCCAACCTATCTGCCTGTATTGCTGTGACTCAGAGGAGAGTCAGTGCCAGGTAGGCTGGGAGTGTCCACATTGAGAAAGTGTTAATATACTGCAGTGAAACCAAGGCAATCCAGTGATGATGAGATGAGATGAGAAGATCCTTGGTTTGCTGATGACCTTGCCTCTGATGATTGACAACAGTGTTATCGATTTCTTTGTGGACACAGACAATAACTCAAATACAATCTTTAGCCACACATCCATGACCAACAATCCTCACAAAAACTGAATCTCAGATGAAAATTACGGAAGTTACAGTACACAGAAGAGAGCTCAATAATCGATGATACCAATGTTGGCTATGTTCCAAATCCAAGATGCAGTATTAGAACAGTGATCACAGCAAAATAATCATATTGTTGGCAACACACATACAAGATAGTTATTAAAACTTAAGTGGTGTGACATCCTTCAAATGGCAACTACAAAGAAAAAAAAAGTTGATGTAGAGTGTTGATCTTTCCAAGAGAAATGGACAAATAATTATTTGTTTGTTGAAATTAAAGGCAAATCTGTGTGCCTTGCGTTAGCAGTAATGAAAAAAGTTAATCTGGAGCATCAGTACAGCCCCAAACACACTAACCTCAATGAAGGGAGAGGCCAAATGCATCTGGATAAAATCAATGTTCTTCAGCTGACTTTGGAATCACAATAAGCCACTTTCACTAGGTCTTGTTGTGCCAGAGACATTATTCAGACAAGTTATATAGTGAGCGAGCAAAATAAAATTGTTTTAGAGTGTTAGTTTGTCTCAGAGAACCATCTCATATCGGATTATTGATTTAGCACAAGATATTGGAAAGGCATTGAAGGATTCTGCAGGAGATTTCCAATTTTTCTCTCTGGCTTGTGGTGAGACAATGGACATAACAAATACTGCCCAACTGGCCATTTTGTTCATGGGATAACTGCAGAATTTGGCATGTGAAAGGAACGGCTGTCACTGGAAACCACACATGGCACTACAAGAGGTGAGGACTAGTTTGAGAGACTTGTTTTATCAATGAAAAAACTTGAGCTAATATTTGAAAACTTAAATGGTCTTACTACAGATGGAGCTCCAGCCATAGTTGGCTCGCAATAAGGGTTAATTGCATTTATCAAAAAAGAACTGAATCATCGCAGTCTTGACCCAAGTGATTTAATTATATGCTACTGCATCATACACCAAGAGAGTATCCATCCACAGTCATTGAGGCCCAACAACACGTTGTCAACAGTAATGTTATGCACAAATTTTGTCAAAAACAGTGGGTTTAACAGCCACCAGTTTAAGGAGTTTACTGAATGATCTTGACTCTGAGTATAGTGATCTTGTTATCACTATGAAGTGCAGTGGCTGAGTCAGGGGAACATACTCGTAAGATTTTATGAAATGCTGGATGAAGTCAAACAGTTCACGGAGATGAAGGGAAAACCTGTCAGGGAATTCAATGATAGTAAGTGGCTGTGTGAACTATATAATTCACAAATTATCTGCACTCTAGTTGTAGAATTTATTTTATTCAACTGCACATTGGACATTACCAAGTACCTCTCAGCGATGAACATCAAGCTGCAGGACCCCAACCAGCTTCTCAGCTCCCTGCTTTCAAAAGTGAAATCATTTGAAGCTAAATTAGGCTGTAGAAAGTGCAGTTCAAATGGTATAACACAGTGCATATCCCCACTCTAGAAGGACAAAAGCCTTCTACTCCACTTGAATATGTTGATGAATGTGAAAAACTAATTGAGACTTTTAATGAAAGATTCAAGGACATGGAACATAAATAAATGGAATTGAACATGTTTGCTACACCAATCAGTGTGTAACCAGTTTATGTGTCTGATAACCTACAACACAAAATCATTCAGCTGCAAAGGGATGATGAGCTGGAAGCTAGGTACAATAACCTCCCACTGCTTCAGATCTAGAAATGTTACACAAGCAATGATGAATTTCCCACTGTGGGAAGACATGCATTGAAATATACATCTGTGTTTGGAACAACTTTCTGCTGTGAATAGTTATTTTCAAAACTTACCATCACAAAGAGTCAACTGCGCTCCTGACTGACTGATGAAAACCTGGAAAAACAGTTTTGAATAGCAGCAGCATCAATACCAGCTAGCATCACATGCCTCACCAAAGAGAAGCAGTTCCCGCCATTACGTTAGGGGGTGAGTTAATTAAATGTTTGATCAAATAGAGCAGGCTAAATTTTTTTTTTTCTTAAATGATTTATTGTGAATTATGTGACAGTTTACATGGGAGAACATTAGTTTTACATTCATTCTATCGTATATCGTCTCATTGCCATGGTTACAATCCCCTCCATGCAATCCTTCCCCCATACCCCCCAGGTCTTCAGCACACAGTCTCTCTCCCTCTCTGGGTCTAGAGTCTCCAGCTGCTCCATCGCTCCACATCATCATCTCTGTCTCCATTTCAGGCATCACTGCTTCTCTGGGTAGGGTCCCACTCTCTGCTCTTCTCCCTTGATGGTCCTAGGGACCTCCGCTCCTAGACTGAAAAGTCAATCACTCCCCTCCTTGCTATAAAATGTCCACCCTTACATTTCCAACCCTCACAGTCAGTCCTGATAGCAATTATTCACCACTGTATCACAAGAGACCCGTCTGCATTTCGTTGCATCAGCCCCACCTAGTCAGATTGAATACTACTCACTGGAGATTCTACCTTCCTCCAGGCCCTCTGAGTCTAGGTTCCCTCTTGAAAGCTTGTAAGGCAGTGTCTTCTTGCCTTTGTAGCCCCCCACCCCCCATTTTTGGTAGCCAATGTCCAAGTTGCCCATCCCTGTCTACTCTGTGTGTGGAGGGGGTGGGAATGATTCTTGCTGTAAGGACTTGTTCCCTCTTTTGAGTTACTGCTTCCATAGGTGTAGGAGGCTAAATTTTAAGTTCATAATTTGTATGGCCTGAGAATGATGTTATAAATATCCAAAGGGCCCTTGGCAGAAAAAAGGCTCCCCACCCCTGTTTTAGATTATGAATGCCCAAGAAGTAGATACTATCTTTTCTTTCAAAATGCTCCACAGCATTTGTTCTCTGTCTTGCTGCACTTAAGACTAAAATTTTGTTGAGTAATAGATATATAGAGTCTTCTGATTTTAAGGTTAATTTGTATTTATTAGTTTATTTTCCATACAAACTGATTGTTTTTCCATTTTTATTCTAGTAAATAGATATGTGGAAATTTTTCATTTCTTTCATCATTTATTTACCTTTTTATTTTTTAATAATAGTAAATTCATGTTGCTGTTAGGTGCTGTATAGCAATGAACAGATCTACTTCACAAGACCTCTTTAAAGCGTTCAAGAGCAAAGATGTCCCTTGAGGAGTAAAGTGCACCTTCCCCAAGCCATGGTATTTTCAATCACCTCATATGCATGAGAAAGATGGACAATGAATTGGGAAGACAGTAGAAGAATCAATGCATTTGATTTATGGTATTGGCAAAGAATAATGAAATACCTGGACTGTCAGAAGAACAAGCAAATCTGTCTTGGAAGAATCACAGTCAGAATGTAATCATTTATCCTTAGAAGCAAAGATGGCAAAACTTCGTCTCACATACTTTGGACATGTTATCAGGAAGGATCTGTCCCTGGAAAAGGACATCATTCTTGGTAAAGAGAAGACCCCTAATGAGATGGATTGATACAGTCGCTGCAACAATTGGCTCAAACAACATTTGTGAGAACGGCATAGTACAGAGTAGTGTTTCTTTCTGTTGTTCATAAGATCTCTATGTACAACAGAACAAAACACTGCCCAGTTCTGCACAATCCTCACAATTGTTATGCTTGAGTGCATTGTTGCAGTCACTGTGTCAACCCACCTCACTGGGAGTCTTTCTCTTTTTCTCTGACCGTCTACTTTACCAAGAATGGTGTCCTTTTCCAGGGACTGGTCCTTCCTGACAACATGTCCAAAGTATGTGAGACAAAGTCTCACCATCCTTCTAAGGCACATTCTGGCTGTACTTCCTCCAACACAGATTTGTTTGTTCTTCTAGCAGTCCATGGTGCTTTCATTATTCTTGCCAACACCATAATTCAAATGTGTCAATTCTTCCTTATTCATTGTCCAGCTTTCACATACATATGAGATCATTGAAAATACCATGGCTTGGGTCAGGCAACCTTAATTCTCAATGTGACATCTTTATTCTTTAATACTTTAAAAAGAGTTTTTTTTTGCAGCAGATTTGCCCTGTGCAATATGTCCTTTAATTTCTTGGTTGCTACTTTCATGATCATTGATTGTGGATTCCAGTAAAATGATATCCTTGACAATTTTAATCTTTTCTCCATTTATCATGGTATTATTTATTGGTCCAGAGTTGATGTTCATCAGCAAAGTCCTTTTTGCTTTCAGCAAACAAAGTTGTATCATCTGCATATTGCAGGTTATTAATGAATCTGCTGCCTCCAATCCTGTTGCCACTTCTCAGATTATTTATTTAGCATACAGATTGCATAAGTATGATGAAAGGATACAACTCTGGCACACACCTTTCCTGATTTTAAACCATTCAGTGTCCCCTTGTTCTGTTCAAATGACTGCTCTTGGTCTATGTACAAGTTCTGCATGAACACTAATAAGTGGTCTGAAATTTCCATTCTTTCACAATGTTATTCATAGTTAATTATGATCCACAGAGTTATATGTCTTTGCATAGACAATAAAATACAAATAGACATCTTTCTGGTATTCCCTGCTTTCAACCAAGATCCATCTGACAATCACAATGATATCCCTCATTCCACTTAGATTCACAGGAAGGCGCAAAAACTGTGAGGTGATTCACAAATTATCTGCACTCTAGCTGTAGAATGTATTCAACTTTTAGAAAAGACAAGTACGTCATTTTTTTACCTGCTGCCTCCATTTTTTAACATACACTTTGTTTTTCACTACACTTTGTCCATCTCTCAACAACTCTTTTTGTAATATTTAGGAAAAAAATTTTTTTTAGTGTTTTAGGCTGAGCTGTGAGCCACGAACATACCACTATCTTCACATCTTCATAAGAGGTGAATCTTTGCTCTCAAAAGGCTGCTTTCAGGTACCAAATAGATGAAAAGTCTGATGGTGCAAGATCAGGAGTACAGGGAGAATGCTTTAACACTTCAAAATGAAGTTTTTACTGAGTGTCAACAGTTTGGGCAGAGGTGTGCAGATGTGCATTGCCATGCAAGATCACAACACCACTGGCTAGTAGTTCTGTGTGTTTAATACAAAGTTTAGGCTTATTCTCTTCAGAGAACATCTGACGATAAGGAGCATTGTTGATTGTTGAACCTTTTCCTGATAGTGTTCCCTTGAGAATCCCAGAAAAATGTAAGCATCAGTTTTCCAGCTGATGGTTGACTTTTGAACTTTTTCTTGGTCAGTTTGCTGAAAGTAAACAGCAGAGTATGGAATGGAAACATTTTCAATCACCGACCAAAAGTTTCAGAAAAGACTGACACCAATTTTACTCAAACTATTCCAGAATATATAAAAGGATAAAAACCTCCCAAATACATTTATGAAGCAAGCATAACCCCGATTATCAAAACCAGGCAAAAACATAATTAAAAGAGAAGATTATAGACCAATATCCCTCATGAACATAGATGCTAATATTCTCAACAAACTACTAGCCAATAGATTTCAACAACACATAAAAATATTTAAAAGAAAAAGAAAAAAAAAAAAAAATCCCACAGTGCCACACCAGTACTTCATTAGCTATTAGAGATGCAAATAAAAACAGAAAAAAATGAGATACCAATTCATCAAACATGAATTGTTGTTGTTGGTAGGCTCCATCAACTTGGTTCTGATTCATAGTGACCTCATACACAACAGAAGGAAACACTGCTCGGCCTATCACCATCCTCACAGTCACGGTTAAGCTTTAGCCCATTGCTGTTATGACTATACCAATCCATCTCATTGGGGTCTTCCTCTTTATCACTGACCCTCCACTTTAACTAGCATGATATTCTTCTCCAGGGACTGGTCCAAAGTATGAGAGATGAAAGGAGCTCTGGTATAATATTATTGTTGTTAAGTGCCGTCAAGTCGATTCTGACCCTGCATAGGGTTTCCAAGGAGTGACTGGTGAGCTTGAACCACCGAGTTTGTAGTTCAAACGGCTTTGCAGTCTGGTGCATTAACTCACAGCACCACATCTGGTAGAATATAGGTTACGAATTGGGCTGCTAATCTCATGGTCAGCAGTTCGAAGGTACCAGCTATTCAGTGGAAGAAAGATGTGGCTTTCTGCTCCCATAAAGATTTACAGCCTCGGAAACCCTATGCAGGGTTGCTATGAGTCAGAACCAACTCCACGGCACATAACAACAACAACTGAGAGATGAAGTCTGGCCATTTGGGCTTCTAAGGAACTTTCTGAATGTACTTCTTCCAACACAGATTTGTTTGTTTTTATAGCAGTCTGTAGAACTTTTCCTATTTTTCTCCAACACCATACCTCAAATGCATCAATTCTTCTATAGTCTCCCTTATTCATTGTACAAATTTCACATGCAGATGAAGCTATTAAAAATACCATGGCTTGGATCAGGTGCATCTTAGTCCTCAAACTGACATCTTTGTTCTTGAATATTTTAAATAGGTCTTGTACAGCAGATTTCCCTAATGAAATATGTTGTTTGGTTTCTTGATTGCTGCTTCCATGAGTGTTGATAGTGGGTCCAAGCAAAATTATGTCTTTGGCAACTTCAATCTTTTCTCCATTTATCATGATGTTATTTATTAGTCCAGTGGTAAGAATTTTTCTTTTCTTTACATGAGGTGCAACCCTACTGAAGACTGTGGTCTTTGATTATCACCAGCAAATATTTTAAATCCTCTTCACTTTCAGCAATGTATAGAAGGTTGTTAATGAGTCTTCCTCCAGTCCTGATAACATGTTCTTCATATAATCCAACTTCTCAGATTATTTGCTCAGAGTACAGACTGAATAAATAAATATGGTGGAAGAATACAAACTTGGTGAACAGTTTTCCTAATTTTAAACCATTTAATGTCTCCTTATCCTGTTTGATTGACTGCCTCGTGGTCTATATGCAGTTTTCTCATGAGCACAATTAAGTGTTCTGGAATATTCATTCTCTCTATTGTTGTCCATAGCTTGTCATGATCCACACAACTGAAAGTCTTTGCATAGTCAATAAAGCACAGGTAAACATCTTTCTGGTGTTTTCTGCTTTCTGCCAAAATTCATATGAAATCAGCAATGATATCCCTCATTCCATGTCCTCATCTGAATCTGACTTAAACATCTGGCAGTCCCTTGTCAATGTACTATTATAGCCTTTTTAAAATTATCTTCAGCAAAAATTTACTTGCATGTGATATTAATGATATTGTCCAATGACTTCTGCATTCTGTTGGGTCACCTCTCTTTTGGATGGGCACAAATATGGATCTCTTCCAATCAGTTGGTCACATAGCTATCTTCCAAATTTTGTTGGCGTAAATAAGTGAGTGCTTCTAGTGCTGCATCTGTTTGTTGAAATATTTCAATTTGCATTCCATCAATTCTTGTAGCCTTGTTCTCTACCAATGCCTTCAGTGCACCTTGGACTTCTTCCTTAAGTACCATTGGCTCTAGATCACATGCTATTTCTTGAAAAGGCTGAACATCGTTCATTTCCTTTTGGTACAGTGATTCTATGTATTCCTTCATCTCATTTTGATGTTTTCTGCATCATTCAATATTTTGCCCATAAAATCCTTCAATATTTCAAGTCGAGATTTGAATTTTTTCTTCAGTTCTTTCAGCTTGAAAAATGTTGAATGTGTTCTTCCCTTTTGGTTTTCTAACTCTAGATCTTTGCACATTTCATTATAATACTTGACTTTGTCTTCTTGAGCTGCCCTTTAAATTTTTATGATCAGTTCTTCTACCTCCTCATTTTCTCCATTTGCTTTAGCATGTTTCAGAGGTTCTTATGACTTTCATTTTGATCTGTTATTTCTTTCATGCCTTCTTAATGACCTTTTGCTTTCTTTCTGTATGATGTTCTGTATGTCATCCCACAACTCTTCACAGCTTCAGCCATTAGTGTCTAATGGATCAAATCTGTTCTTGAGATGATCTCTAAATTAAGATGGGATATATTTAAGATGAAATTTTGGCTATTTTATTTTCATTTTCTTTAGCTTCAACATGAACTTGCATATGAGCAATTGACGGTCTGTTCCACATCAGCCCTGAGTCTTATTTTAGCTCTTGATATGGAGTTTTGCTACTGTCTCTTTCCACAGATGTAGTCAATTTGGTTTTGGGGTATTCCATCTGGTGAAATTCATGTGTATAGTCATCCTTTTTAATTTTTATTTTTTTACCCAAGATATGATATGTTAATGGATACATTGACCTGTGTCTTACTGTCCCCTCCTGCCCACCCAACCCTGGTAGCCTTCAAAGAATTTTTTTTCTTGTAGTATTGAAAATTTTTAAAAGCTTTTACAATAATGGTCATATGTGATATTTCTCTTTTGTATAGTCACCTTTTGTGTTGTTTTTAAAAAGTATTTGCAATGAACAAGACATTGGTCTTCCAAAATTCTATTATGTGGTCTCCAGCATCATTTCTACCACCAAGGCTATATTTTCCAACTACTGATTCTTCCTATTTTCTTCCACCCTTTGCATTCCAATCATCAGTAATTATCAATTTCATCACCAGTAATGTTGTTGTTGTAAAGTGTTGTTGAGTTGATTCCAACTCATAGCGACCCTGTATAGGCTTCCCAAGGAGCATACTGACTGATTAATTGATTTTTTTTTTTTTAATTTAAGGCTTTTAGTGTGGATTGAGTGCAAGTTTACAGGGCACATCATCAGTTTCACATTCAACAATTCATATAACTTGTTTTATTACATTTATTATAATCCCCTCCATATACCATAAGTTAAAAGTATTTATCCACTTTAACTTTTTTTAAAAAAACACACAAACAAAAAACCCCACTCAGGCACATTCCAAAGGGCACATTCTGCAAGTCTGCTCCTGGCCACCAGTTCTTAGTTCTTCTCTTCTTAGTTGATGAATCTAGAGTCCTCAGCCGCTGCCCCTCTCCATGCCCCCATCTCTGCCTCCATCTCTGGCACTGCTGCTTCTCTGGATAAGGTCCCGCATTCTATTTGTGTGTTCCTCTCTTGATGGTCCTAGGGTCCTCTGTTTCTGGACTGTAAGAT
>NW_006408679.1:4427625-4436117 GCF_000296735.1 Chrysochloris asiatica | reverse complement strand
ACCCCTATAGTCACCCGAATGGAGGTGCGCAGACAGCAAGGGACCAATGAACAGATAACAAAAGAAAAGAATGTCCACACCTTTATCTTAGTGGTTCTGCCAGGCATCTGTGGCCACTCTGATCCTTTCCCCATGTGGTCTCACCCAAGATTGCGGCTCCTGGAGCAGCCAAGCGTCCTGGACTAGAAAGCAATAGATTTATTGCTTCTGCCACAAATTCCCCCAGCTGTGAGCCTTCCAACCTTCTAAGTATTCCTTTATATGTGGTTCAGATTTCTTGGACCATCCCCTGAGCCTGCTTGGTCGGGTATTCTGTCTTGTTGTTGGCAGAGCTCTCTGCTATACGTCCACCCGATCCACCATCTTGTTTGTTCCTCTAATTGATCTTTTTAGATTGAAGAAGTTTGTAGAATTCTCTTATTTGATTATCACTGGTTTTAGTCATTGGTGTGCAAGTTTGAATAATAGTGATATTAACTGGTATCCCATGTATGTGTATGGATATTGTCTTTACAGACAAAATTATACTTCAAAATAATCTTGAAATGTTCTCTTTTGATTATGAATGTGGCATCATTCCTCTGCAATTTGTCATTCCTAGCTTAGTAAACCATATGATTGTCAGATTCAAAATGGCCAATACCAGTCCATTTCAGCTCACTAATGCCTAGGATATTGATTATGCATTCCACGTCATTTTTGACAATTTCAAATTTTCCTAAATTAATACTTCATATATTCCGTATCTGAATATTAATGGATGCTTGTAGTTGTTTCTCCTTATTTTGAGTTGTACCCCATCAGCAAATGAATGTTCCTAAAGCATTAGTCCATTCTCATCATCACTATCAATTACTTTGATGAGGCAGCTCTTCCCCAGTAGTATTTTGAGTGCCTTTCAATCCAAGGAACTCATTGTCCAGCACAATATAATATTCTGTTGCTATTCATTATTTTTCAGTATTCAGGTCTATCTAACAGTGTTCCACTGCTATTCATAATGTTTTCAGTGGCTAAACATTGAGAAGGAGTCTGCCTCTCTTTCTTCCTCGTCTGTCTTAGTCTCAAAGCTCATGGGTGTACCCTGCTGATATTTAAAATACCAGTGGCATAGCTCCCAGAATCTCAGCAACTTGGAAGCCACCAAAGTATGCCAAAGTGACAGACAAATAGTGGTCTGCACTAATAGCAAAATTGAAAAAAAAATAACACAACAACAGCAAATGCTGACAAGGGTATGGAGAATTGAACCCTTCTACACTTTTCTGGTGGGATTGTAAAATAGTTTAACCACTGTGCAAAATGGTAAGGCACTTCCATAGAAAGGTAAAAATAAAAATACCATAAGACCCAACAATCCCTCTACTTGGTATATACCCACAAGACATACGAACCAGGACACAAGTAGATATATGCACACTGATGTTCTTTGCAGCACTATTCACAGTAGCAAAAAGGAGACAGCCTATATGCCCATCTATAGAAGAATGGATAAACAAACTTTGGTACATATATACATACATACATACATACATACATACATACAATGGAATACTATGCAACACTGAGTACAAAAAATGAGTCTGCAAAGCACCTCATAACATGGATGAACTTGAAGAACATTGTGCTGGATGAAATTAATCAATCATAAAAGGATAAATATGGTATGAGACCACTACTGTCAAAACTTAAGAAAAGGTTTTCATGCTAAAATAAATATTTGATGTTTGCCAGGGTGGGAGGGAAAGGAGAGTAATTCACTGGCTAGATTGTAGAAGCATGTTACCTTGGGTGATGGGGAGGACAATATATAAGAATGGGAAGGGTAGTATACAAGAAAAGGGAAGTTGACAGAAGAATGATGAAGAGAAGTGAAGACACACAGAAGTATGCAAGGACTAAATGGAATAGAGATAAATAGTGAGATTTGGAATAACAGTGTCCTGAGGGTAAACTCATGGATAGACACATTGACTGAATGGATATGGGGGAAAGAATGTGAATATACCCACAAATATATACGTTTGAATGAGGATATTTGTGTATGAGTATTTACCTTTCCTGCAATGATGAAAATTTCTTAGATGTTACCAAACATCTTAAGGCAATGAGTTTTTGTGGTGGCTTAGGACCATAGTCTCCAGGGATACCATGGTCAATGGCATAACATAGTCCACAAAGAAATGTTCTATGTCCTACTTTGGTGAGTAGCATCCGGAATCTTAAAAGTTTGTAAGAGGTCATCTAAGTACAGCTATTGGTCTCTCCATGTGTGGAAGAAAGAAGAGTGATAAAAATTGAAGTTACTTGGAATCAATTAGTCCAACAAACAAAGAGAAGATGTGAACATCAGTCTCTACAACTCTGAGACTAGAAGAACTAGATGGTGCTTGGCTACCACTACCAACTGCTCTGAAAGGTCACATTAGAATGTCCTGCATAGATGAGATAAAATGTGGAACAAAAATCGAAATTATTTAAAAAGAAAAAAAAAAAAAAATGAAGGAAAGAAAAGAAAAGAAAGACTGGGATTACTGATCAGGAAGAGACTCTGGCCCTCAACAACTCTTCAGGTTTAGAAAGGAGCTCACCCTTGTAGCCCATTTTTCAGCCAAGCAGCAGATAGGTATATATGGGGGGACAACAACACTAGTAAGGTGTGCTTATCATGGACTGGTCAATAATTCAAGATAAAAAGGGTACATTTACCTAAGGACAAAATTGAGAAGGGTTGGGAAGGAGGGTAGAATGGAAATAGGAGCCACAGGGAGAAAGCAGGAGAACTGTTGTTGCATGGAGGGGATTGCAATCATTGGCATGAAAAAGGTGTATGCCTTGTTGAATGTAAAACTGATGATCTTGTATATAAACCTTCACTTAATTCACAATAAAAAGTTAAAAAAAAAAAGGACAGTAAAGAAAGAAAAGACTAAATAAAATGGATGTCAGAAGATAATGAAACTTGTTCTTAAGTCTAGAGAGGCTAAAGTGAATGGAAGAAGTGAGGAAGTGAAAGAGCAGAACAGAAAATTTCAAAAGGTCAGATCAAGGAGACAAAATAAAGTATTATGACAAAAAGTGCAAAGACCTGGAAGAAAAACAAAAGAGAAGATATGCTCAGAATTTCTCAACCTAAAAGAACTGAACAAAAAATTCAAGGCTCAACTTGCAATATTAAGGATTTTATGGGCAAAATATTGAAAGAATCAAAAGAAGAATGACAATACCAACAAGAAATGGTAAATATTTAACCATTTCAAGAGGTATCAAATGACCAAGAGCTGATGGTACTGAAGGAAGAAACCCAAGCTGCTCTGAAGGCACTGGCCAAAAACAGGGCTCCAGTAATTTATGGAATACAAACTGAAATGATAAACTGATGCAGCAATGGAGGTGCTCACTTTTCTATGCCAAGAAATTTGGAAGACAGTTACCTGCCCAACCAATTGGAAAAGATCTATAATTGTGCCCGTTACAAAAAGATGTGACCCAAGGAAATGTAGAAATCACTGAACAATATCATTAATATCACATGGAAGTAAATTTTTGTTGAAAGTAATTTTAAAACAGATGCAACAGTGCATCAACAGTGATCTGCCTGAATCTCAAGCTAGATTCAGAAGAGGACATAGAGTTAGGAATATCATTGCTGATGTCAGATGAAACTTGGCTGAAAGCAGAGACTACAAGAAAGATGTTTATTTGTGCTTTATTGGCTATGCAAGTCTTTTGACTATGTGGATCATGACAAGCTCCAAATAACATTGCAAAGAATGGGTATTCCAGAACAGTTAATTGTGTTCGTGAGAAACCTGTACATAGACGAAGGTGCAGTCATTAGAACAAAATAAGGGGATACTGAATGTTCTAAAAATAAGGAAAGTTGTGTGCCAGGGTTGTATCCTTTCACCATATTTATTCAATTTATATACTGACAAAATAATATGAGAAGCTGGATTCTATGAAAAAGAACATGTCATCAGGATTGGAGAAAGACACATTAACAACCTGTGATGTGCAAATGATACAACCTTGCTTTCTCAAAGTGAATACTTACTTGAAATACTTACTGATGAAGATGAAAAACTATAGCCTTCATTAGCATTTCACTTCAATGTAAAGAAAGCAAAAATCCTCACAATTGGACAAATAAATAACATCATGATAAATGGAGAAAAGACTGAAGTTGTCAAAGACTTTATTTTGCTTGGATCCACAATCAACCATCATGGAAGCAACAGTCAAGATGTATCGAATTAGGCGAATCTGCTGCAAAAGACCACTTTAAAGTTTAAAGAGCAAAGACAATAAGTTTGATGGCTGAAGTGCACCTGACTAAAGCGATGGCATTTTCATTCACCTCATATCCATGTGAAAATTGGGAATGAATGAGAAAGACCATGGAAGAATCCATGATTTTTAATTGTGGTGTTGGTGAAGAATATAAAAAGCTCCATGGACTGACAGAAAAACAAACAAGTTTATCTGGAAAGAAGTGCATCCAGAATGCTCCTTAGAAGCTAAGATAAAGCTAAGCTTTATCTCTCATACTTTACACATATTACCAGAAGGGATCAGTCCCTGGGAAAGGACATCATATTTGGTAAAATGAAGAGTGTGAGCAAGAGGAAGACTCCCCAACAAGACAGACTGACACAGTTGCAGCAGCGATGGACTCAAATGTAACAGCAATTATGAGCATGGTTCAGGACTAGGCAGTGTTTTGTACACAAGATCACTATGAATTGGAACCAACTGGATAACACCTAACAACAGCAATAGCAACAATTTTTCCAGACCATTTGTTGACTAGATTCTTCTTCCCCTATTGAATTTGACAAAGGTATAAGTGATAACTTCGCCAAAAGTCAGTTCACTAGGTTTCTGTGGGCCTATTTCTGGTCCTCTATTTGGTTCCATTGAATTATGTTTCTGTCTCTTGTCTCTTTACCAATACACCACAGAGACTTAATTACTGTAGTTTTATAATCACTATTACAGTATTTTATAATCAGTATTACAGTAAGATAGAGTGACTTCTCCCACTTCGTTCTTTTTCCAGTTTGTTTTGGCTATCCTACTTCATTTACCTTTTCATATAAATTCTAGAATAAATTTGCCTTTATATATATGAGACAATATTACTGGGGTTTTTATTTGGAATTGTATTGAATTTATATGTCAATTTGGGGAAATTTGGCATCTTTACTGTGTGCTGAGTCTTTCAATCCATAACTACATTATGTCTCATCATTTATTTAGATCTTTGATTTCTCTCATCAATTTAAAGCATGTGAATACTATATGCATTTTGTTAGATTCACACTTAAATATTTCTCTTTTGAGCAATTATAGATGTGTTGTATTTTAATTTCATTGTTTGTATTTAGAAATACAATAGATTTTTGGCTGTTGGCTGTTGATCGTTTATCCTGATACCTTACTTGACTGATTTAATAGGGTATGTTGTTGTTGTTGTTAAGTACCATGGAGTCAGATCCGACTCATAGTGACCCTCACAGGGTTTTCGAGGCTGTAAATCTTTACGGGAGCAGAAAGGCTCATCTTTCTCCCGCAAAGCGTCTGGTAGTTTCGAACTGCCAACCTTGAGGTTAGCAGCCCAATTTGTAACCACTACACTACCAGAGCTCCTTATTTAATAGGTTATAGGATGGCTTTATGAAGAGTCCTTAGAATTTTCTATGTAGGCTGTCGTCTGCAAATAAGGACCATTTTATTTCTTCCTTTCCTATTTTTTTTTTTTTTCCTGAGGGTTATTTCCTTTTCTTGGCTTATTGCACTGGATTTATACTGAATAAAAGTGCTGAGAATAGACGTTTTTACCATATTCTTAATCTTATTCAATCTCTCAAATAATTAAGTATGATAATTAACTGTGGGTTTTATGTAGATGTGTTTTATCAACTTAAGGAAGCCTCTCTCTGTCTTAGGCTAGGTTCTCTAAAGAAACCAAACCAGTGAAGCTTATAAATAGAGAAATGTATCTCAAATAAATGGCTCATGCAGTTGTAGAGATTGGCAAGTCCAAGGTCTGGGTCATTTGTTAGACTGAAGGCTTCTCCTGACTCAATAGCTGTAGGGGCTGATAAACCCAAGATCAATAGGTCAGACAGCAAGCTTCTGGCTGCAGAGGCTGAGTAATCTAAAGCCAGCAGGTAAAATGACAGGCTGCTGACTCACAGGTTGCAGGGATTAATGAATCCCAAGATCACCAGACAATATGGCAGACTGCTGCCTCAAGTCCAGAGAACCAGAGGTTAGATGATGAGTCAAATGCAGTATCCAGATCAAACTAAAGGTTAGAATGCTTTGTCAAAACACCTATATATATTGGATGCAGGGCACACTTCTGAAGAAATTCTTTAATTATTTTTCAACTGATTGGCTCCTCATAGAAGCGCTCATGGTGCAGGTGCTAAACTACATCATAGCTGCCAAACCAGAGAATCATGGGCCAATCAACATGACACACAGCCTAACTATCATACCATCTAATCCTAATTTTGTAATAGTTTATCATGAATTTTATTAAATGCTTTTTCTGTGTCAATTGATATAACCTGGTAAATTTTCTTTCTTAGCCTGTTAATACAGTGAGTTAATTTCAGTTGATTGATTATCAAATATGGAACCAGCCTTGAGTAAGGCTTGACTACAGCCCATTTGACCAATATGTACAATTCTACTTACTAGTGTTTCGTTATATCTTATACCTTCTTATTATCTCTTTTTTCTTCAGGAATCGTTTTCATATGGGTCTATCAAAGATCCTGGAAGCAACCACACTAGTTACAGATATGCAGGAGGAGCTCCTAAATCTTGGTCCTCAGATAGAACAAAAAACAAAGGTAGACCTAGTTTGAAAACTCTTAAAGATTTTATAGTTTAATATAGAACAATGTTTGAAAGTAAAGGCATTAAAATGGTTTAGCATAAAAATGGGTTAGAATTACAGCTGTGTTACTGGGTAGCTACGTAACATAATAATTTACATACCTCTTCTAACTGCAATTGGAAAATAAAAACATCTAAATAGTGGCATTGTTACATTTTAATAATGAAATGTGATAATAGATATACAAAACCCACTGCTATGGAATCAATTCTTATTCATAGCAACCCTAAATAGGATTTCTGAGGCTGTAAATCTTTACAGGAGCAAAAAACCTCAACTATCTCCCATGGAATGACTGGTGGATTTCAATGACCAACCTTACAGTCCAGTGCTTAACCAGCAACGAGCTTCAAAAAGCTCTTGAGAAAATTCCACCATATTTCAATTCCATTTTCCATCAACTTTTTGATGTCCCCTCATATAAGTAATTAGAGAAACTCATTCAGAGACTCTCCTAGCTATTTAGTTAAATGTATCGGAAATGTGCTTTGGTAAATTTTAATCAGTTTTAGAAATATTCTAAAAATGATGATGCATCACCACTTGTATGTGAATTATGTTAATTGATATTTATATTAGTCACCATAGTCTATATTTCAGGCAGATATTCATAAATTTTATAATTTAAAAATGATATGTTTGAATTTATGGTCTTGTATAATTCTAAGAATTGTTTGGTTCATTAGGAAACAGAAATACTTATGGAAAAATTACAGAAGGAATCACAAGTAGTTGAGAAAGTTCAGTTGCTTGTTAAACAGGATGAAGAAATTGTGGCAGAAGAAGTAAGAATTGTGGAAGAATATGCTCAGGTAAAATTAAAATACAATCAATAAATTCATTCTGGAGATTTTTGTTTAAGCTTTCCCTAAACCCCCAAGTTTGTTTTGATTACTCCTAAATATAACATAGTGCTTCAACTTTGGATGCTCTTTATCTCAACAAACATTTATTGAGTACCTATTACCAGCAAGACATTTGTAAATTAATTTAAATACAAAGATATTTAGTCCCTGCCCTTGAAGAACCAAGGAGAAGACAGACTCTTTTAATTACAATAAACAGAAACTCATTCAATCCATATCAAAAATGCATGTGACTGACCTGGAAATTAGAAGAGAGAGAGAAGAGGAAGGGTTGGTTGGTACAAACTGTGGGACACCTGAGCCCATGAACAAGGACATAGACACAAAGGGCTACAGCTGAGAATGAAGCATCCAGCTGATATGAAGTGAGGGAAGACACACAAGAACACTCAAATTTGCAGATAGTACCCATTTAAGCTAGCCTCGATGGCTTGATAATCAGAACTCAACTAGAGGAAGATTAAAAAAAATAATAATTTTTGATAAAGGAATTGAGAGTAAACTGCTACAATTTGATGAACTTGACCTATACTCATGGAGGTTGTTGTTGTTGTTGTTAAGTGCCATCGTAGTAGCGCAAAATACCAACAGAGAGGGAAGGAGTCTTCACATCAAGTATCAATGCTATCCTCTCTGTACACAGGGTAGATAGGGATGGGCAACTTAGACATTGGCTACCTAAAATGAGGGGGCAATAAAGGCACAAAGTG
>NW_006408679.1:4425604-4427350 GCF_000296735.1 Chrysochloris asiatica | reverse complement strand
GACACCAGAAATGGAGTCAGAGATGGGGACATGGAGAGAGGGAGCAGCTGAGGACTCTAGATTTATGGAAAGAAAGGGACTGAGAGCTGGAAGCCAGGAGGCAGACTTGCAGAATGTGCCCTTTGATGGTGTAAATTATTATATGTTTTAAAAAAGAGAGAGAGAGATAAAATGAATAGAGAGAAGTACTGTTAACTAATGTTACATGGAAGAAATTGTAATGAAACAAAGTATATGATTTTTTGACTGTAAAACTGATGCTCTGCCCTGTAAATTTTCACTCAATTCATAATAAAAACTTTTAAAAAATGCATGTGACCTCCAAAAGGAACAACTGCAGGCAATTCTATGGACTGGTAATTGGTGTATATTTCACCTACCTTTCCTGTATGCAAAGGCTTTTGATCAAGTATGCCCATCATTTTAAAAGGCATCTATCAATGAGACTGCACCCCTCAAGTTGCAATATTGAAGGATTCTGTGGGCAAAATATTGAACAGCACAGGAGTCATCAAAAGAAGATGGGGAGAGAGACTCCCGGCGCTTCCCTGACCAGGCAGCTCAGGTAGGGCAGTCTCGGGGAAAAGGGGCAGAATCGCACATAAGAAACATCTGTCTAGCAGACAGACAGCTTTTGAACAAACATAAGATCTTATATTTCAACATTCTGAACTCGTTTTTTTGAAAGATCAAATTGCTGAGGAATAACAGGCATTTTGAGCTTTTGCCTGCCTGCACATGGCTCCCGCTTCTGTACCCGCACCAGCAAGTGCCTCTGCCCCCTGCACACCTTGGAATGCAGGGCTAGAGCAACCCCACATAGAAGGCTGCATTTCCAGAGAAAAGGAAGCATAAACTAACAAAGCTGAACAAATAGAGAGGGATATCGGTGAGGATATCAGGAAATTCGGGGTACCCATGGTACAGAGAGACTGAGAGAGGCATTTTTTATGTCATCAGATATGGACACTAACTCCCTGCAGCCAAGACTCCCAGCTCTCTGCTGCCCCAGCCTAGACCAGCCCTCTGCCAAGCTGCCGAGGCTCAGGAACGCCCAAGGTACAGGCCCGACAACTGACGCCAAGGACCTCCCAAGAAACTCTCACTGAGGCAAAGGCCTGCCCTGAGGCCCAACCCACCCACAGACTGGTCACAAAGGCCCAGGCCCAACCAAGGCCCAAATCGCATAACTGCCTCACGTCCCAGGCGGTCAACAGCCCGGTCACCACCGAGGCCCAGGGCCCCCAAAGCCCAACCCACCACGTAGCCAGGTCACTGAGGCCCAGGTCCCCTGAGACCCAACCCGCCCTCAGCCCAGTCCTTGAGGCGCAGGCCCCCGAGGCCCAATCTGCCCAACCCGCTCGCTGAAGCCCAACCCGCCCGATGACCATCTGCTGATACCAGGCCCGCTGAGGCCAAAACCACCAGCCCGAGGCCCAAACCACCAGCCCGAGGCCCAAACCCTCCTGCAGCCCAGTCGCTGATGCACAGGCCCCCAAACCACCTGCCCTAGGCTCAACCCACCCGCCTAAGGCCGAAACGGTCCGCCGCCGAGGCCCAGGCCCAACTGAGGCCCAAAAATGTTACTACGAGTTAAGCAATAAGGAGAGTGAAAAGGGAAGACCACATCCTGATCACATCTTCCTGGAGGTAATCAGAAAACATAAAAAATTACCAAAACACATAATTATTAGGGCCACAGATAAACATTAAACATGTCCAAGAAGCTAAGGCAGATGGCCATAT
>NW_006408679.1:4388924-4419474 GCF_000296735.1 Chrysochloris asiatica | reverse complement strand
GAAACAGAGATGCCTGAGATAGAGACAGAGATGATGACGTGGAGTGATGAAGCAACTGGGGACTTTGGACCCAGAGAGGGAAAGGGACTGTGGCCAAAAACTGGGGGGAAGAGGGGGAAGTGTAGGGGGCTGGTTTCTGGGATATACCCTTTGGGTGGTTGATGATGCATAGAGGGGATTGGAACCATGGCAATGAGATAATATACGATGGAATGAATGTAAAACTAAAGTTCTCCCATGTAAACTATCATATAATTCACAACAAAACATTAAAAAAAAAAAAATATGGAATAAATACACAGAGCCGTGTACCAAAAACAATGGGTCAATGTTCAACGATTTTAGGAGGTAACAAATGATCAGAATGTATGGTACTGAAAGAAAAAATCTAAGCTGCACTAAAGGCATTGGTGAAAATCAAGTCATGAATTGAAGGAATACTAATTGAGATGTTTCAACAAACTGATAAAACACTGGAAGTGCTCATTCAACAATAGCAAGAAATATGAGAGATAGCTACCAAACCAGCCAACTGGAAGAGACTGTAATGTGCCAATCCAAAGAAAGGTGATCCAATAGGATGCAGAAATTAACAATATCCTTAGTACCACACTCAAGTAAAATTTTGCTGACAGGAAACTTCAAGTAGGAATCAGAAGAGGATATTGGATCTTGGCTGAAACTAAAGAACACCAGAAATATGCTTATCTGTGTTTTTACTGACTATATAAAGATATTCAACAAATTATGGATAACATTGTGGAGGATGGAAATTCCAGAGGACTTAATTTTGCTCATGCAGAACATATATGTAGACCAAGAGGCAGTCATTAGAACAGAGCAAGGGGGTACTGTATAGTTTGGCATTGGAAAATACTCAGGAGAGTTGTATCCTTTCACTACACTTATTTAATCTATATGCTAAGCAAATAATCTGAGAAGCTGGAATGTATGAAAAATGTGTCACCAAAATTGGAGAAAGACTCATTAATTTGTAATATACAAATGACACAGCCTTGCTTCCTAAAAGCAAAGAAAACTTGAAGCACTCATTGATGAAGATCAAAGACTATAACCTCCGATATGGATTATGCCTGAACACAAAGAAAACAAAATTCCTCACAACAGCACCAATAAATAACATCATCATAAACAGAGAAAAGATTGACATTATCAAGGATTTCATTTTAGTTGGGCCTACAATCAATACTCATGGAAGCAGCAGTTATGTAATCAAAGGACATATTGCAATGGGCAAATCTGCTGCAAAAGACCTATTTACAGTGTTAAAAGGCAAAAATGTCTCTTTGAGAACTAAGATGTGACTGACTCAAGTCATGAAAATTGCCATGACCTCATATGCAAGTGAATCACCTCATATACATGGACAATAAGTAAGGAAAACTAAAGAAAAATTGATGAATTTGAATTATGCTACTGACAAAAAAATACTGTCTATATCATAGACTGCCAGAAGAATGAACAAATCTGTCTTGGAAAAAGTAGGGACAGATTGCTCCTTAAAAATAAGGATGGTGAGACATTGTTCCATGTAGTTTGAACTACATATTATCAGAAGGGACTAGTCTCTGGAGAAGGACATCATGCTTGGTAGAGGGTCAACACAAAAAAGACCCTAAACAAGATGTATTGACAGAGTGGCTGAAACAATGGGCCCAAATATAGCAACAATTGTGAGGATGATGCAGCACAGGGCAGTGTTTTATTCTGTAGTACCCAGGGGCGCTATGACCTAGGGTCACTATGACCTAGGGGCGCTATGACCTAGGGGCGCTATGAGGCAGAACTAACTCAATAGCACTTAACAACAACCCCAGTATCCACCACTTGTCTGTCAGTTTGTCATAGTGTGATGGCTTGCAAGCTGCTATGATGCCACTAGCATTTCAAATATCAGGGTTAACCATGATGGGCAGGTTTCAGCAGAACTTCCAGATTATGACAAGACAGGAATATAGGCCTGGTGATCCGGAAATTAGTCAATGGAAACCTTATGGTTCACGACAGAACATTATCTGACACATTTGCTTTGGATACGTCATAAGGAGGTGTCAATTGCTTGGTGAAGTAGAGGGCCAACAAAGTGGATTGTCAGTGAGAGGGACTGTCACAAGAACTGTAATTATGAGCTCAAATATGGGCAATTATGAGCATGACACAAGACCAGGTAATATTGTGTTCTGTTGTACATAAAGTCACCATGACTTGGAGTCACAACTATGTAACTACTCCCACCATATGTGTAATTATGTGTTTACAAATTATATACATGCATTACTGTTACATCAAGACATTAAAAACACTCATGATTCATTATGAATAAGATTCATTATGAACAATAGTGAACATGAATGTATGCTTCAAATAGACTTCTTGATCATTTCAAAATATTTTTGCTAGCTTCTTGTGACATCTGACTGGATTATCATTGTTTTTACGTTATAACTTGACTGAAGAAGAGTTCATACCAGAAGTCAAAGACGTTTCAGACTACCTTTTTTATTATTCATTTGTATTCTATTATTAGAATTATCTTCAATCTAAGGTTTCTTTCAGAAATCTAGACAATATAATAGGCAAATAAACTTAATGTATTGAACATTAAGAAATAGAAGAAGGTGTCACTGCTGACCTCTCCAAGTGGCCGAGCTTCCTTTCTTCCCTCAAGATGCCTCATGAATCCCACTGTGAGTAATCCTAAATCTCTGTGGTGCCAACCAAAATGAGGTGCCCTTACTATTCAATATATTAAGTATCAATTGATGCACCTTAATATCAGTCTCTCATTTTTTTAATCCCAAGAAAAACGGCTATGGAGAAATTACTGTTATTCTTGTCCTACCTTTATTCTCTCTGGCTACAGAGGCAAATCCAGGTTTTATAGATCCTGGCACTCAGACAGTAAATCCAGAGAGAGCCAGAGCTTATTGCCTTGGTTTTCCAGGTCTCACAAATTTTCTGCCTTTGATAGGGTGCAGGCTTACCACTGCTCTGCCATTCTCTAATGATGCTGTGGGTTAATGGCTGGACTGCAAAGTCAGTTTGAACCACAAGGTCCGTGATTCAAGCTCACCAGCTGCTCCTAGAAAACTCTGTACAGTGTCACTGTGGATCAGAACTGACTCAATGGCACTTAATAGTGGAAAATATTTGTGTTTTCTATTGCTGACAGATTTCCACCTTATACAGCTTCCTGCTTTCTCAGGTGCTGCTCTACAATTTTGAAGCCGGACTTTCAAAAAGAATGCAAAACTACTACTATCTTAGTTGTTTGACACCTGGTGTGATGCTGTAGGATCAGACTGAACAACAGATTACAGGGTCAGCAGTTCAAACCCACCAGCTGCTCCTCTATAACCCTACAGAGGGTGGCTATAAATCAGAACCAACTTGAGGGTGTTTAATAACATCTTAGTTACCTAGTGCTACTATATCATAAATACCACAAATGGGCAACTTTAAAGAACAGAAATGTATCCTTCTCCAGCGACTTGTCCATACTGACTACATGTCTGAAGTATGAGAGACGAACTTTGGCCATTCTGGCCTCCAAGGAGCACTCTGGGTGCACTTCTTCCAACAAAGATCTGTTTGCTCTTTTGGCAGCCCATGGCACTTTCAATATTCTCCTCCAACACCATAACTCAAAAGCATCAATTCTTCTACAGTCTTCCTTATTCACTGTCCAGTTTTTGCATGCATATGAGGTTATTGAAAATACCATGGCTTGGGTCAGGCACATCTTAGCCCTCAAGCTGACATCTTTGCTCTTCAACACTTTAAAAAGGTCTTGTTCAGCAGATCTGTGTAAGTGCAATACATCATCTGATTTCTTGACTGCTGCTTCCATGAGTATTAATAGTTGATCCAAGAAGAATGAAGTCCTTGACAGCAGTTGCTGGCAAGTCTTGGAGTTCCTGGGCTTGTAGATTCTACTCTGCCCTTGGCCAACTAATTCAACCCCACAGTTAAACCACAATGACTTATGGCCAGGAATTCAGTACATTTGGGTGGGGGGTAGGGGTAGGGGTGCATTTCAAACCATAAAAATTACTAATATAAAATTAGATATGACTATGTATTTAAAATAAGTAAAACACACACACACACACACAAAATACAAACTTTAAGTCAACAATGATCACATCCCAAAATCCAGAAAAAAATAGCATAATGTTAAGTGCTGTTGAGTCAATTCTGAGTCATAGCAACCCCGTACGTATAGGGTTTCCAAGGAGCAGCTAGTGGGTTTGAACCACCTACCTTGAGATTAGCAGTCCAGTGCTCATCCTACAGCACCACATCAGTAATTAACTGCCTTACATACTCCTATTGGCTCAATTCTTCTATATGCCTTCACCACATATTCTGTGGTGACATTTTATATGATAATGATTTTCTTATATCATTTCCTTTAGTATCTTTATCATGGATAATCAAAATGTATTATTATTGATGTTGTTGTTGTTGTTAAGTGCCGTCGAGTCAGTTCCGACCCATAGCGACCCTGTACAGGGTTTCCGAGGGTGTAAATCCTTACGGGAGTAGAAAGCCTCATCTTTCTCCCGCGGAGCGGCTGGTAGTTTCGAACCGCTGACCTTAAGGTTCGCAGCCCGATTCGTAACCACTACGCTACCAGTTTTTTCCAATTTTCATAACTAATCATTGAAAATCTTGTGACCATTTTTAGGGTTCCTATGAAATTTGGCATAAGCAATAATGGCATATCATGATTTCTTATGCAGCGATTATTTTTAAAGACTTCTTGAACTGATGGCATTTATTAACCAGATTTACATCAATATTCTCAATATAAAAATGTTTTAGGATTCTTAGGCTATCATTCATGTCAATATTTCTTACAAAATCAGAAATTATTTTTTCACTGATTGCAATTTTTTTCCATTATTGAAGGATCCTTAAGCAGTTATTCTATCCTAGATTTATTTTTTCTTTTAATATATTATTGTTTGGGGTATAATTTGCTTCTCAACATCAGAATAATTTCTATTGATTTTATTACTGAATCACTTGTATTTCACATTTCTCACTTTTTTTTTTCAGGTTAATTATTTATAAATAGACAAAGTTGATAGCACAAAAAGGTACATTTCACAATGACTATACAAGGAATCTGTCATTTCTAAATTATATCACTGAAACATTCCAAAACATCTTTCCAAATGCAGTATTGATTACCTACAAACTCAAGAATTCTGCTGAACTGTATTTTACACAAATCTCAAGAAAAAAAGAAAAACCTTAAAATGGGTTTGTTAGAGTATATGCTGCATTATCAAGTATATTCTTGAAGGAGTGAACTTCCATTTTGAATAGGTGTCAATGAGAATTTAGCCCTTTACTTACAATTTTACATATCCAATAAATGGAATTTTTTTTTCCACTGAGAAGTTGAGATTCTATACATTCCAAACCTTGGTGCTGGGTCTTGTAGGACAAGTTTTTGTTATATAATATGGCTTCTGCTCATGTACCTTAATGTCACATCACCAGGAAAGTTCTAACAGTGAACAATTGGTATATTTCTGGAAGTCATTCCTATTTCAAGTAGCATACAATAACTTAATTATATAGGAAGTTAACTATGGGCAGCATGTAATTTTCAACTCTATTCCTTAACCAGATCCCCAGAATATCTACAGCCATTTCAACTGTACCGGGCATGATAGGAAGTAGGACAGAGAGCAAGTCAAGGTGCAAACAAATGACACCAGACATTCCTCCCACAGCACATTCTATTTCTCATCTGGGTTCAAGAATTCATTGCAATGCCACACAGAACTCAGACACCATACTCACAGTTATAGAGTGTATTTGGGAGTTTAACAGATTACAATGGAGGGTAAAAAACACTGGAATAAACAGTTGTTCCCGTCAGACAGCCTCTCCTCAGTCATGCCTACAAGCAGGCCTCTCTCTTCCCAGCCAATGTTACAAAACTCTTCTAGGGCTGCTAATAAATACCCAAAGAACACTCCACTCCTCTGAAAGCTTCAGCCCAGGCACTCAGCTCTAGCTCCATGAGTGAGCAAACCTAGCTCCCAAGTTACATAGCTGGAGACACCCCACTCTGCAAACAAGCATCCTGTCCAAAGGCGCTCAGCTTTACTTGCTCGGTAGGCCAGAAACCCCACCACTCTGTCTCATGCTCTGGCTCTTGATTCTGCTGCCAGAATTGACTCCTCTGACTTTCCTCATGTCATAGTTTTCTGTCCCTGGGCTGAGGAGTTTCAAAGCACAGTCATCTTGCGGTCCAAAGGACACACTTTACCCTTGGTTCTGCCTCTTTGATGGTATTGATCTCCCTCCTGCTGCTGAGATGCCTCATTTTATATCCATGTTAGAATTCTACGCTTTCACAATTAGCCCTGTTAACAGTCACTCATAAGGGAATCATATAATTCATCAACATCCTTTCCCCACCTTCTCCTACCTAGCCCCATCAGGAAAAGGCACATAGTGGAGATTTTCAAAACCTGTAGCTAGGAGAGACATTAAATAATTCACTACATTATACAAAGTGTAAATAGAAAATGGTCTTAACTGATTGCAGTTTTAAAATCTTGCTTTTGCAAGTTTAAGAAAAGTGTATGACCTGCAAACATATTACCAGAGTTCCTTTCAGGGCCTTAGAAAGGCCTGTGCAAGTGAGAGTGCCTAAAGCTTCGGTTTCTTTAGGTTCATAGTAATTCCACATTTAACTGGACCACTTCTCAAATGGATATGTTAATACCACTTAGAATCTAATAGACAAGGCAGAAGCCGCACAGTGCTTTTGCTTCCCACAAATAACTTCTCATCAGTTCTAACAGTATAAGCATTTGTGCACACATCTAAGTGAAGATATATAACTTAAGAGTATTGTACAAATGTCAAATTATATTCCCAAATTCAAAATCAAAAAAGTTTAAATATGCAACTACATTCATTCCTATGTATTGGAGGACTTGTTTCTTTATTATAGAAAACTACCAATGAGATTAAAAGTGTTCTGCCAGCTTTTGACAAGGCAATCGTGGCTTTAAATGCTTTGGACAAAGCCGATGTTGCTGAATTAAGGTAAGCAATTTATCTAGGTTTCTTTGGAGTTGGGAAAGCTCAGACCATAATTTAAGTACATGGTGAAATAAAATAAAGTACTCCATTTTTAGATTAAGTCATTTCTATCCATCTAAAAATGAGCTATAGTAACATAATGATTACGAGTCATGCTGCTAACTGCCAAGGTTGGCAGTACAAAGCTGTTCCGTGGGAGAAAGATGAGACTTTCTACTCTCGTAAAAATTTACAGCCTCAGGAACCCTCTACAAGGTCGCTATGACTCAGAACTGACTCCACAGCACACAACCGCCTCCGCCACTACCCATATGTTGTTGTTGTTATTGTTAGGTGCCATCGAGTTGGTACCAACTCATAGCGACCCTATGTACCACAGAATGAAAACTGTCAGGTCCTGGACCAACCTCACAATTGTTGCCACGATTGAGCCCATTGATGCTGCCACTTTGCCAATCCATCTCATTGGGGGCCTTCCTCTTTTTCTCTGACCCTCTACCATACCAAACATGATATCCTTCTTTAGCAACTGCTCCCTCCTGACAATATGTCCAAAGTACAAGAGACAAAGTTTGGCCATCCTGGCCTTTGAGGAGCCCTGTGGATGCATTTCTTCCAACATGGATCTGTTGGTTCCTTTGACAACACATGGCACTTTCAATATTCTCCTCCAACACCATAACTCAAAATCATCAATTCTTCTATGGTCTTATTTGCTATCCAGCTTTCTCATGCATATGAGGTTATTGAAAATACCATAGCTTGGGTCCAGTGCACCTTAGTCCTCAAGCTAATACCTTTACTCTTCAACATTTTCAAAAGTTCTTTTTGAAACTTTTCAAAAGGCAGCAGATTTTCCTAATGGCAATATGCCATCTGATCTCTTGACTGCTACTTCCGTGAGTGTTGATAGTTGATCCAAGAAGAATGAAGTCCTTGACAACTTCAATCATTTCTCCATTGATAAGAATGTTGTTTTATTGGTCCAGTGGTGAGGATTTTTGGTTTCTTTACACTGAGATGCAATCCATACCAAAGGCTATACTCTTTGATCTTCATCAGTAAATATTTTAAGTCCTCTTCACTTTCAGCAAGCAAGCTTGTATCATCTGCATCGCAGGTTGTTAATGAGCCTTCATCCAATCCTGATGCCATGTTTTTCCTCATATAACTCAATTTCTCGGGTTATTTGCTCAACATACAGGCTGAAATAAGCATGGTGAAAGAATACAACCCTGTCGCACACCTTTCTTAATTTTAAACCACTCAGTGCTCCCATGTTTTGTTCGAACAGCTGCCTCTTGGTCCATGTATAGATTCCTCATGAGCACAATTAAGTGTTCAGGAATACTCATACTGTGTAACGTTGTTCATAGATTGTCATGATTCACACAATTGAAAACCTTTGCGTAGTCAATAAAGCACAGGTAAACATCTTTCTGGTATTCTCTACTTTCAGCCAAGATCCATCAGACATCAGCAATGATATCCCTCGTTCCTTGTCCTCTTCGGATTCCAGATTGAACCTCTGGAAGTTCTCTGTCAATGTGTGCTTGCAGCCGTTTCTGTATTGCCTTGAGTAAAACTTCACTCACATGGGATATCAAAGCTATTGTCTGATGATTCTGCATGCCATTGCGTCACCTTTCTTTTGAATGGGCACAAATACGGATCTCTTCCAATCAGTTGGCCAGATAGTTGTTGTCTTTCAAATTTCTTGGCATAGATGAGTGAGTGCCTCCAGTGGCTCTGGATCATATGCTACCTCTTGAAATGGTTGAACATGAACCATTTCCTTTTGGTACAGTGGCTCCGTGTATTCCTTCCATCTTCTTTTGATGCTTTCTGCGTCATTCAGTAATTTGTCCAGAGAATCCTTTAATAACGAAAGTTGAGGCTTAAATTTTTCGTTCAGTTCCCCCAGCTTGAGAAATGCTGAACTTGTTTTTATTTTTTGGTTTTCTGACTCCAGATCTTTGCACATTTTGTTGTAATATTTGGCTTTATCTTCTCGAGCTGATCTTTGAAATTTTCTGTTCAGCTCTCGGACCTCCTCATTTCTTCCATTTGCTTTAGCATCTTTATGCTGGAGACCAAGTTTCAGTGTCTCTTCTGGCATCCATTTTGACCTTTTTCTTCTTTCTTGTCTTCTTAATGAATTTTTGCTTTATTCATGTATGATGTTCTGGATGTCATCCCACAAGTCTTCTGGTCTTCGCTCTTTAGTGTTTAATATATCAAATCTGTTCTTCAGATGATCTCTAAATTCAGGTTGGATATATTGGTGGTTCAGTGGTAGAATTCTCACCTGCCACATGGGAGGCCCCAGTTCGATTCCTGGCCTATGCAGACTTACCCATATAAAAACTAAAAAAGACAGCCCCAACTTACAGAATTCCCAAGGCTATAAATCTTTATAGACGCAAACTGCCAAATCTTTCTCCCATGAAGTGGCTGATGGGTTCAAACCACTGACCTTTAGATTAGCAACCAAGCAGTTTACCACTGAGCCATAAGGGTTCCTTCTACCCATCTAAAATACTTGACAGTTTTCATTATTTGTGGCAAACATATCAATACTATGATGCAATTAATTATAATGCATAAGGCATACAAATACTTTGTGTATCCTTTAAAAATACTTCTAATTAAACTGTGATGTGGCAGTTTGGTTGATTGCTTATAAACTGAATCTGAATCTTAAAGATGTAAAACTGTGCATCTTAGAATTGATAAACTACATTGTAAGTTAGACTAGAAGGATAATTTGTCAACCATGGTGACTATCAAAGCACCTCTCAAGAGTGTTTAGTCCACTCAGTGGGAAAAGAAGACTGTCTTCAATAAGTGGTATTAGGAAATTTGGATTTCCACATATAGAAAAATAACAAGCTCCATGTACCAAAAAAATAAAAATTAATTAAAAATGGATTAAGAACCTAAATGTGTAAACTAAATCCATAAAATCCTTAGAAGAAAATGCCAGGACAATCAGGGCAATGCTGTTAGGCCCAATTTTCAACAATGGATTATCTAATAAAATAACAAAAGCACAAAGAGCAAAAGACAAAACAGATAAATGGGATCTCCTAAAAATTAAGAGCTTTTGTTCATCAAAAAATTTTACCAAAAATGTTAAACTGGACTGCAAGGTTGGTTTGAACTGCAAGGTCAGAGGTTCAAATTCACCAGCTGCTCCTTGGAAACCCATACAGGGTCACTATGGGTCAGGACTGCCTCAGAGCACTTAACAACAACAACAACTGGCTATTTGGAAAATATCTTCAGAAGCCATATATCTGATAAGATTCTAATAGCCAAAATATATATAAAACTTCAATAACTAAACAGCAAAAAGACAACCCAATCATAAAATAGGTAAAAGACTTGAATAGGCATTTCATCGAAGAAGACATTTAAATGACCACCAAACACAGGAAAAGATACTCAAAGTCATTAGCCATTGTTGTTGTGAAGTGTCATCTAGTTGGTGCTGGCTCAAAGGGACCCTGTATAGGGTTACTGGGGAGTGGCTGGTGGGTTTGAACCATCGACCTTGTGGTTAGCAGTCCAGTGCTTATCCTACAGCACCACACTCAGACTCCTTATATTAACCATTAGCCATTGGTGGTGGTGAGCTGTCAAGTGGGGTGCCTACTCTCTGGGACCCTATATAGGGTTTCCAAGGCTGTACATCTTTATGGGAACAAAAAGACTCATTTTTCTCCCTCAGAGAAGCTGGTGAATTCGAACTGCTGACCTTGAGACCAGGGCTCCTTCCACCATTAGATGCAAATTACAACCACAATGAGATACCATTTCACTCACACTGGGAGTCCAGCTGTAGAGTATTTGAGATCTATAGGAATACAGTAAGGGAGCCCTGGTAATACAGGTGTAAAGCACTTGGCTGCTAATTGAAAGGTTCTGTGGTTCAAACCTACCAGCTGCTTTATGTGAGAAAGATGTGGCAGTTCGCTTCAGGAAAGATTACAGCCTTGGAAGCCCTATGAGGCAGTTTCTACGCTGTTCTATAGCTTCTCTATGAGTCGGAATGCACTCCACTGCAGTGGGTCTGGGTGACTTGATAATGGGTGTTGAATACTGTAACATTACCCAAAGATACCCTTTTTAAACACAGTCTTCCTAGCATAGGGAAAACAACTAAAGAAAAACTTGTAAGAAAATAAAGGAACAAACAACATATGTTAGGGTGCAGACATCTGCACTTGTTCATTATCATTTAAATCTCTGAGTGGAATATTGTTATCTTGAGCCCTCCAACAAACAATGAGAATTCACCTATTACAACTTTGAATTGCACCATTATTTTATAGAAGTGGTATTTCAACTAAAGATGGGCAATATAGAACAAATCTATTATGATATTGCTAACACATTTTAACTCTTGGGATAAGGAAAAAACAGAAAGGTTGTGAGGTTTTATTGGGGAGGGGGATGTATTTTAGAATGAAGAGCAGAGCATGTCAAAATGCTGAAATTAATCCACCTAAAGTTGAAAGTCAAATACACAGAGGAGGCAAGTTATTTCTGGACTGTTTTCCCCCCTCTTTTTCACCTCATTCATATACATTTATTGTCATGTACAAGTATTCATTTGTTTAGCAAATATATTGAGCGCACACTAAGTACCAGGCTCCTTTCTAGGCACAGTGGTTATAGAAGTAAAGGAAACAGACAAAGGCCCTGCTTGCCTATGTTTGAATGAGGTCTCTCTGCTGAGGTGATACTGGAGCAGAGAACTAAAAGAAATATGGAAATAAGCTAGGACAATATCTAGAGGAGTGTTCCAGGCAGACAAAATGAAAAGTATAAGAATCTTAAGGCAGAAAACTGTCTGATGGATCTCAGGAACTACCAAAGACCAGGATGGAGGAAGCTCAGAGAACCAGGGGATAGGTCAAGAGATGGCATCAGAGGTAGCAGGGCTGGTCCTTTGGACAAGATGTTGGGGAGGAGGAGATGCATGCAACTTTGTTCTAGAAAGTACTGTACTCTTGGTTTTTCTCTGGCAGATATTTCTAGAAGGGAGCCATCAGCTCAAATCCCTTTAGCCTAATTTCCAAGCGGCATTATATCTCAGTGGTTAAGCACATGAACTGTAGTACTTCCTGGGTTGGAATCCTAGTGCTGCTATGTACCCACTGGCTGGCTGTATAACCTCTTGAGCCCAGGAATCAGCTTCCAGTGGCCCAATAATAAATGCATTACTGATTATTTGAGAGACAAAATTCCCATCTACCCTTTCTCTCCCATCCCCCTACGGGACTGTGATATTTATGGTGGAAATTTCAGGTCAGGATGAAGAGAAGTCAGATATACATTTAAGGGGGGTCGGACCTTACATACCCCTTTAATTGCAAGAATAGAGATAACATCCCACTACCACACACACATACACACACACACACACACACACACACAGTGTCTCTGTCAAGTACTCCTCAGCAAATCAGCCCTGGAATGAAACAGGGACATTACTACTTTATCTCTGTAGTAAGTTCTTTCTTGGGAAAATAATTCATCTCTAACTCAAGCATTCTACATAGAATTTATACAGTTCATCTTCCTTCTGTTCGGATTCATAGCAACCCTGTATAGGGTTTCCAAGGCATGACTTTTAGGTTTGAACCTCTGATTTTGTGGTCAGCAGTCTAATGCTTATCCTACAGCCCAACAGGACTCCTCCTAAAGCAAAACTACCCATATATTAAAGACATTCAAAATTTTAAAGATAGACAAATAGCAACTTAGCTATATGTTGACAAATAGTTCTCCTTCTCAAAATGCTTGCCCAAACAATGTGTATATTGTCTTCTGAGGTATTTTACAAGGTGCATTTGATTTCAACTGTGAAGTTAATTAGATGTTTTATTATCTATTACAGAGTATATACAAGACCTCCCTTCCTTGTACTGACTGTCATGAATGCGGTTTGTATTCTTCTGCAAAAGAAACCTAACTGGACCACAGCAAAATTACTTCTTTCAGAAACAGGCTTCCTTAAAAAACTGATAAACCTTGACAAAGACAGCATACCTGAGAAGGTAAAAAGTGCTCAGGGGAAAAAAAAAAAAAAAAAAGTTGATCCCTATTTAATGCATAGTTGATGCATCTGATATCTATAATCTCTAAAAACCAAATAGAATTATATTCTATGTCTGGAATGGAATTCAATGGTGAAAGTTAAAAGGGCAAGCTGCATATCCAGACTTAATGGGTTTTCCTGGAAATATCAAGGAAAAACATGTCACCAACATTGGAAAATGCCTTGTTTCCAGATGCCTTTCAATAATGAAAGAATACAGAAATGAGAAGGCAGCAGGAAGGGAAGGTCTTTCTAGATGGATTGAATTCAAGTGCAATGAGTAGATCAAAGTGCTAAGATTTCTTTTTTATTTACTTAACAAATGTTCATATATCAGTACATGCCAGGCACTAGTCTGAGCACTTTACAAATATTCATTCATGTGAGTGGGAGGAGATGGACAACAGATCGGAGCATAGAAAAAAAAAGTAAAGGTAGTAAGGTAGTCTGGATACCTTACCAAAGAGTTTTACTGGAGCAGAATTAATTCAGAAGACTATGGATTTACTGTAATACTTGAAGGAAGAGGAAAGAGGGGCCAAGGTCCAGGTAAAGCAGCAGAGTTCAAGGCACATAGAAAGGTCAGAATCCCGGTGTAGCTCTGTAGAATCAGCACTGGACAGGTAACCACACAATAAGCAGTTCAAACCCACCAGTCACTCCTCAGAAACCCTATACGGGATTGCTATTAGTCAGAACTGACTCAACGGCACTTAACAATATAGGTAGGATAGATCATGTTCGAGAAAGAGTCTTGTAGAAAGAAGAAACAGATATGGCAGGGAAGGCAATAGGTTTCATAGGTAGGAATAGAAAGAAAAGGTCAAATGTCACTGATGTAGCTACAAACCAAGTAACACGTGGAAGCCACCAGAAGCTGAAACCTCCCGAGGAAGGGTAGTTCTGCCAATGCCATGATTTTGACTTCTGGCTCCCAGAACTGTGAGATAATAAATTTCTGTTATTTTAAGCCACCCTATTTATGGTCATTTGTTACAACAGCCATAGTAAACCAATACAGATTTTGGTACCTAGAAGTGGGTGCTGTCCTAACAAATGCAGACATACCTCAGAGATATTGCAGATTTGGTTCCAGACCACTGCAATAAAACAAATATCACAATAAAGTTAATCACATGATTTTTTTGTTTCCCAGTGGTATGGTGCTGTAGGATAAGTACTGGACTGCAAGGTCAGTTTGAACTGCCAAGTTGGTGGTTCAAACCCACTACTGCTCCCTGGAAACCCTATACAAAGTCACTATGAGTCAGAACCAATTCAACAGCACTTAACAACCATTGTAAACATAACTTTTATATGCATTGTTGTTATTAAGTGCTGTCGAGTCGGTTACAACTAATAGTGATCCTATATGGGGTTTCCAAGGAGCAATTGGTGGGTTTGAACCACTGACCTTGTGGTTAGAAGTCCAGTGCTTATCCTACAGTGCCAGTTCTAATCTCCCAACCACTCATGGGAGAAGGATGAGGTAGTGTGCTTCCATAATGACCTACATCCCTGGAAGGACTACAGGGCATCCAACTCTGTCCTGTGGGATCACTGTGAACCAGAATCAACTCAATGGCAATGGGCTTGGGTAGTCTATTTAGTATGCAATATGCAATAGCATTATAAAAACATTTGCAATATTGTAATAATTGCTAAAATATGACACAGAGAGCACATGCTGTTGGAAGAAATGACGCCAAAGGATGCTTGACCCAAACCTTCAATTTGAAATTCAATAAAGTGAAGCAGGAAGGCATGCCTTACCTAAAAAATTTGTAATTGGATAATGGGTCGAGACTGGAAGACTGTTTAAGCTGGGATATTACATAGGAGTTGAATTTATAGCTAAGCTCAGGAACAGACAGACAGATTTCTAGGCATATAAATGGCATTGTTCTGTACTGAACAAGTGAATACTAATTAATTTTTTCAATAAACATCTTTTGGGAAAGACGTTATGATCGGCTATAGGAATAGAATAGTTTACAACCAATGCATTCCTTAATATTATGAAGTTTACATTGTAACAGGGAAGATATACATTGAATTGCTAACTATATAATTCATTAATTAGTTATAATAATGATATGTGCTATTAGGAAGTTGTTGTTGTTGTTGTTGTCAGGTGCCATCGAGTCGGAACCGACTCATAGCAACCCCATGCACAGCAGAACGAAACAATGTCCGATCCTGGGCCAACCTCACCACCGCTGCCACACTTGACGCCATCAATGATGTCACCTGGCTGATCCATCTCGTTGGGGGTCTTCCTGTTTTTCTCTGACCCTTCACCTTACCCAGCATGACATCCTTCTCCAGCGACTGTTCTCTCTGGACAATATTTCCAAAGTATGAGAGACGAAGCTTACCTATTAGGAAGTACAGGATAATATATGAGTAAGGCAAATTTTCTAACAATGTTATGTGCATGTTATTCATGAATTATTGCAACAACTGCTAACTCTCTAAAGCATTCTTAGTGCTTTTGTTGTTGTTGTGTGTTATCCAGTCAGTTTCAACTCATAGCAACCCTGGATAGCGTTTCTGAGAGCAGCTGGTGGGTTGGCAATGCCAACCTTGTGATTATCAGTCTAGTGTTTATCCTACATAGCCATACCAGGGTTCTTAGGAAATCTAATTCCCTATTATTTTGAAGCTAACAATAGTTAAGAGCTCTTCAACAACAACAAAATAAACATATTTTAAAATAATAATTCATCCAAAGAATCACTTATTAACAAAAAGCATAAGCTCCTTTTAAAATGATAAAAAGAGCACCAATAATCAAGTGAGAAAGGACTACCTACTACCTAATAATTCAGCAAACTAGTTCTCTCCTTCCAGACAAAGGGAGAGATGCCTGGTTAGCTACAGTCTGTAAAAGGCGTCATTCTGATGATGGATCCCAAGAATAAATGAGTTGCACATCTGATTCTAATCTAAGTTGTATCTTTTAGATGTGGTGGGCCCATGGGCATGTGGCACAACTCAAGTAGTGAAACTCTTTTGCCATACCACTGTTACTGACTAGAAAGACCTTTAAATAGAAATGGGCTCTGACAAAATGCCTTTTGGAGGGGGTTTGGTGTGGGCAGAATGGAAGGGGTGGTGATTATGTGCCATGGAGTCGGTTCTGACTAATAGTGACCTTGCATAGGGTTTCCAAGGCTGTAAATCTTTACGGGAGCAGAAAGCCTCATCTTTGTCCTGTGGAACCACTGGTAGTTTCGAACTGCTGACCTTGAGATTAGCAACCCGATTTGTAACAACTACACTACCAGAGCTCCTTGGGAAAGGGCTCTGGTAGCATAGTTCCTAGTTACCTCACACCTAAAGTATACAGACGATGTCAGATCTCCTCATATTCCAAATTCCCCAATGCAGGAGAAAGGTAACATAGGGGCTTTTAGATGCTGCTGTTGTTTTGCTCTAAAGTGAAATTTCTTTATTAAACCGATGGTAAAAACTACGTTACCAATAGCAAGAACCAGATGTATTTAATAAAGGATATTCCCCTCATCTTATAAAAATTACTAGTACCGGGGCTGTTTTTTCACCCAGGTGTATATTTGATCCAGCTGTTGTGAAGAGGCGTTGTGGTTGTTAAGTGTCATCGAGTTGGTTCCAACTCATAGCAACCCTGTGTTGGGTTTCTGAGGAGCAGCAGCTGATGGGTTTGAACTGCTGACCTTGTGGTTCACAGTCTGGTGTTGATCTGATGGCACCACACCAGGCATGTTGTAAAGAGTAGTGGGGATTTTCTGCTATGAAAAAGAAATTCATTAGAATGTAGATTAAACAACAGATCTATACTATTTCTTTCTCTTGTAATACATGAACTGTATTCTCTCTAGGCTTTTATGAAGCTGAAAAAAATTTTAAGCTTACCTGATTTCAATCCAAACAAGATTGCTCTGGTTTCTGTTGCTTGTTGCTCTATGTGCCAGTGGGTTATAGCTTTGACTAACTACCATGAAGTACAGAAGGTATGCTTTTCCTCCTAAATATCTGTAACGGTTTGAAAATAGCATATGAAAGTCCCACAAATCATTTTTAATTAACAATGCTCAAATGAAATTCTATGGAAAACAACACCTGATGAAAACCACTTTAATCAAACATTATTATAATTCATGTAGATGTCAGGTATTTAATTACTGCATTTATGACAACCAGGCTGTTTATTTTTTTATTTGCTCATCTTAATATGTTTTACCATAATAAGCTACAGTAGATGCCTTTTGTACCCATAAATTTAGGAACATTTATCTCCCATACATAAGTGCTATTTTTAACAGGAAGCTTAATATTTTTTTTAAGCCTAACTCTTGTGATCTCCTTTTTAAGGTGATAGGCCCTAAACAAATTCAAGTAACTGAAGCTCAAAATGTCCTTCAAATTGCAAGACAAAGGTTGGCGGAGAAACAAAGAGGTTTACAAATGGTAAGAAATGTTTTCGTTGTTAAACTTTGGATACCTTTAGGAACTAAACAAAAACATTTCAAGAAGATCATTATGTCAGTAAAGCTAATCTCTTAGAGTTAAAATGGAGATGTTAATATGGGTCCTGAAGAGTATTGTAACGATTAATTAAGATAAGTAATATATATATATATATATATATATATATCTTTGTTAGTACTTGCAGCATAGCAAAACACTAAATACATAATTATAATTGTCTCAAGGTATTTTAAGTAGCTATTTTATCAGTTTAATCCCAGGAGAGCTTTAGAACTTTAGTCTACCAAAGGCTTCTACCCCATTGCTATCAAATCGATTCTGCCTCATCGGAACCCTACAGGTCAGAATAGAACTAATTGCTCCCTAGGTTTTCCAAGACTATAAACCTTTACAGAAGCATACTGGCACATCTTTCTCCCACCAAGCAGCTGGTGGGTTCAAACCCCACTGACTTTTGGTTCATAGGCAAGCACTTAAACCAATATGCCACCAAGGTTCACTTCCAAAGGCTTACCCAGTGTCAAGCTATGTTCTGTAAACACCATAACATCATTCTCCACGACTAAGAGACAAAAAGAACTAGATGGTGCTCGACCACCAATACCAACTGTTCTGAAAGGGCTCTCATTAGAAGGTCCCAGATAGAATACGAGAAACTATGGAACAAAGCTCAAGCTTATTTTAAAAAATACTGAGACTATGGTTCTTGACAACCCTTCAGGTCTAGAAAGGAACTCATCCTCATGCCCCAATTTTCAACCAAGAAGTAGATACATATGTAAAGGGGATAACAACTCTAGTAAGGTCTGCTCATCATGGAATGGTCAGTAGTTCAAAATCAAAAGGACAATATTTACCTAAGGACAAAGTTGATAAGGGATAGGAAGGTGTGGGTAGAACCCTATCCCCAAACCTTGCTTGCTGGAATCGAAGAGAACATAAAATATGTAATGGTAAAGACCAAAGATTATAGCCTCAGTGTAAAGAAAACAAAAATCCTCACAACTGGATTGTGAGCGTCATGATAAATGAAGAAAAGATTGAAGTTGTCAGAAACTTAATTTTTATTGGATACACACCCAACATTCATGGAAGCATCAATCAAGAAATCAAATAATATTACATTGGTCAAATCTGCTGTAAAAGCTCCCTTGAAAGTATTAAAGAGCAAAGATGTCAGTTTGAGGACCAAGATGCACTGACCCAAGTCATGGTATTTTCAATTGCCTCATATTCATGTGAATGTTGGACAATGAATAAGTTGGCAGGAGAAGTAATGCATTTGAATTATAGCGTTGGAGAAGAATATTGAAAGTATCATGGACTGTCAGAAGAACAAATAAATCTGTCTTGGAAGAATTACAAAGAGAATGCTCTTTAGAAGCTAGGATGGTGACACTTGGTCTCTTGTAGTTTGGACATGTTGTCAGGAGAGATCAGTTCCAGAAGAAGGACATCATGCTTGGCACAGTGGAGGGTCAGCAAAAAAACAGGACGACCCCAATGAGACGGATTGACGCAGTGACAGCAGCAATGGGTTCAAACGTAACAATTGTGAGGATGGTGCAGGACTGTTATACATGATTCAGAACACACTCAATGGCACCTAACAACAACACAACTTGTTCTCCTGCTGCCCATAATTTTTGTGTGGTTTTCTTTTTTCTTTTTTTTAGTATTTTATATATTTATCCAGTAAAGGTTTGTTTATAATGTAATCAATTTGGTTTGGTTTGCTTTTTTTAAAATAGACAATCATATTGTTTATTTAATAGAACATCAACTTTGTCCCCATACCTGCTTAAAACTGGAATTTCCTATTTCCAGTCCAGTAATAATATAATGACAAAGCTAATCAGAGTAAGCTACTTAGAGAAAACTAAGATAACACAGCTCAGTTTCTTTTAACATGCAAAATATAATCAATTTGTTTTTGTTATTAAATGAAAGGGAGAAAATTAACTGTAAATTTCAGTCAGACACTCACTCACTAATACTCTGCATTCCCTCCACCTCTCAATCACACACTTGAGAAGCTTCTAGCATTTTTACTCATTAAACCCAAAGAAGTACATTTAAATTGTATGCTTGAGTTTAGTTACTAACTCCACTGGTTTTCAACTTCTCTTAGAGGTTTAACTTTCATTCAGTTATGTACTGTCTTCTATTTTTAAAATATCTTTTTGTTTACCTGGGTCTTAACATAAAAATGTTCCTGAAAAATCTAGGAAACTTAGGGGACGGGTGGGAAATTATCCCAGATCATATTAAATCTGAACATCAGAAACATTACCTTGGGAGACTGCAATGTGTGCCATATAATAGACAATTCATGTGTTTCATTGAATCAATAGGCTTTGCACTTTGATATTTAAATATTTTACATCATGAGTAACAAGGAAGGGAGATTTCCCTGAAGTAGCCAAGAGAAGGGAGAGGGGGAATGGGCAAACAGACATGAATGACATAATGTATAAAAGAGAAAATAGCTGCATAATTACTTTAATTGAACTGGGAATAAATAAAAAAATCATTGGAATAAGCATGCCAAAAGTATAGCACTGTGAGGTTTTGTCTTCTGTTTTGATATTTTTTTGCTTTTGCTGAAATTGATAGATATTTTCAACAGAGTAACATATTTAATATATATGTCATTTTTTTAAGTGTCATCAAGTCGGTCTGACTCATAGCTGTCCTGTGTAGGTTTTCAGAGGTTTTATCTTCAAGGGTGAAGAAAATTTCATCTTTCTCCCATAGAGCAGCTGGCTTGAACCACAGACCTTGTGATTTGCAGCCCAGTTCTTCTTTTATGGAGATGCCACACTCCCATTTTATTTATTTATTTGTTTATACATGTGTGTATGTGTGTGTGTGTGTCAACAGTTTAAACCTACCAGTCACTCTTTGGAAATCCTATCAGTTGGAACTGACTCAACAGCATTTACAGTTACACCTGCCTCTTGGTCTATGTACAGGTTCCTCATGAGCACAATTAAGTGTTCCAGAATAATCATTCTCCACAATGTTGTCCATAGCTTGTCATGATCCACACAATCAAAAGCCTTTGCATAGTCAATAAAGCACAGTTAAGCGTCTTTCTGTTTTTCTCTGGTTTCAGCCAAATCCTTCTGACATCAGCAATGATAGCCCTCATTCCTTGTCCTCTTCTAATTCTGGCTTGAACCTCTGAAGTTCTCTGTCAATGTATGACTACAGCTGTTTTTGTATTGTTTTTAGCAAAATTTTACTTGCATGCTATATTAATGTGTTGCCCATAGATTTCTACATTCCATTGGGTCACCTTTGTTTGGAATGGGCAAAAATATGGATCTCTTCCAGTTACTTGGCCAGGTAGTGTCTTCCAAATTTCTTAGCGTGTATGAGTGAGTGCCTCCAGTGCCGCATCAGTTTATTGAAAGATTTCAATTTGTATTCCATCAGTTCCTGGAGCCTCGTTCTTTGTCAATGCCTTCAATGCACCTTGGACTTCATCCTTCAGGATCATTGGCTCTTGATCATATGTTACTTCTTGAAATGGTTGAACATCATCCATTTCCTTTTGGTACAGTGACTCTTTGTATTTCTTCCATCTTCTTTTGATGCTTTCTGCATCATTCAATATTTTGTCCATAGAGTCCTTCAATATTTCAAGTCGAGGCTTGAATTTTTTCTTCAATTTCCTCAGCTTGAGAAATGCTGAGCATATTCTTCCCTTTTGATTTTCTAACACCAGGTCTTTGCACATTGCACATTTCATTATAATACTTGACTTTGTCTTCTCAAGCTCACCTTTGAAAAGTTCTGATCAGCTCTTTTACCTCCTCTTTTCTTCCATCTGCTTTAGCATCTCTCTGCTAGAGAGCATCTTTCTGAGTTTCTTCTGATATCCATTTTGGTTTTTTTTCTTTCTTTCTTGTCTTCTTAATGACCTTTTTCTTTCTTCCTGTATGATGTTCTCGATGACATTCCACAACTCTTCCGGTCTTCAGTCATTAGTGTCTAATGCATCAAAGCTGTTCTTCAGATGATCTCTAAATTCATGTGGGATATATTCAAGGTCATATTTTGGCTCTTGTGAACTTGTTTTAATTTCCTTCAGCTTCAGCCTAAACCTGCATATAAGCAGTTAATGGTCTATTTCACATTCTGCCCCTCAGCCTTGTTTTGACTAACGATATGGACTTCTTCCACCATCTCTTTCCACAGATGTAGTTAATTTGATTTCTGTGCATTCCATCTGGTAAGATCCAGGTGTGTAGTCATATTTTATGTTGTTTAAAAAAGGTATTTGCAATGAAGAAGTCATTGATCTTGCTAAATTCTATCATACAATCTCCAATATTATTTCTATAACCAAGGCTATATTTTCCAACTACTGATCCTTCCTCTTTGTTTACAATATTTGCGATTATCAATCCATCTTAATGGCATGTTTGATCAATTTCAGACTGGAGAAATTGTTAGAATTCTTCAATTTCATCATCACTGACTTTAGTGATTGGTGCATAAATTTGAATAATAGTGGCATTAAATGGTCTTCCTTGTAGGCATATGTATTTTATCCTATCATAGACTGCATTGTACTTCAAGACAGCTCTTGATATGTTCTGTCTGATGAATGTAATGCCATTCCTCTTCATTTTGTCATTTTTGGCATAGTAAACCATGTGATGTCAGATTCCAAATGGCCAATGCCAATCCATCTCAGCTCACTAATGCGTAAGATTCTGATGCTTATACGTTCCACTTCATTTTTGACAATTCCCAATTTTCCTAGATTCATACTTCATGCAGTCCATGTTCTGATTATTAATGAGTGTTTACAGCTGTGTCTCTTCATTTTGAATTGTGCCCCATCAGCAAATGACAGACCTGACGGTTTACCCCATTTTGCGTCTTCACAGTCAACTCTACTTTGAGGAGGCAGCTCTTCCATAGTCGTATTTTGAGTAACTTCCAATCTGAGAGGCTCATCTTCTGACATTGTATCTGACAATATTCTGGTGCTCTTCATCATATTTCAATATTCAATATTCTGGTGCTGACAGTGTGCCACTGCTCTTCATAAAGTTTTCAGTAACTAAATATTCTAAAATAGTCCATCTCTTCTTCTTCCAAGTCTGTGTTTGTCTGGAAGCTCAGCTGAAACCTTGCTACCATGGGTGACCCGATTGGTAGCTTCAGATTCACAGTAACACGTAAGCCACCACAGTGTGACAAACTGACAGGTAAGTGGTGGAACTATATCCTTAGGCAATGATTTCTTTAAGAATTCACCAAATGTTTCTGAGCAGGAAAGTTACCAAGATAAGTAGGAATTTAAGGAAGTTATCTTATTGACTATTCATGAAAATAGATGACATTTTCAGATGACATCCTAGGAATAATTTGTGTCTTCATGCTATCCATCTAATTTCTAAACTCATCAGTTCCTCTGATCTACTCAGTGTATACCTGGGGTTTGAAAGTTCAATAACAACAACATATATATTGTAATAGATTCCATCTTTCCAGGAAGAGTTTCTAGGATGCAAAAATTAAGTAGTTACAATAATCTATTTATATAAATGACAGATAAACTCTTAAGGCAAAATCAGTTTTGTCTTAATAACAAATTAATTGTCTTTCAGATTGAAGAACATTTGCTGTCTTTGCAAGCAACCTACAAAGATATTATTACTGAAAAAATACTGCTAGCAAACCGGAGAAAACTAGCCACGAAGCGCTTACAATGTGCATCTGTCTTACTAAGTGCTCTGGAAGATGAGAAGGCATGACTTCCCTTGTTTGATATAGACTTCAAAACCCCAAAATAATTTTTACTGCAGGCTATATCATATGCCTCCTAAAGCTATATTGCAATCCAATTTCCTATTAAGACCAGTAATCCTATTTGGATACAATAAATGTATCCTGGTCAGGTAGTCTTAAAACAGAGATTACAGAATACAAGGATCAGAGGTTATTTCCTTTTGTTCATAAAACCTTAGCATATTTTTGTCTGATGAGGTCATAAGCAAACCTTTCAAAGAGTATATCCTGACCTTTCCCTTTCTAAGCACAGAAGGAGTCCTGGTGTGGCGCTGTGGGCTAATGCACTGGACTGTAAAGTCGTTTGAACCACAGGATCAGTGGTTCAAGCTCACAAGCTGCTCCTTGGAAACCCTATACAAGGTCTCTGTGGGTCGGAACTGACTCGACAGCACTTAACAACAACAAGCACAGAAGCAACACAAGCTGTGTATATAAAGCATAAGTAAAGCCAAAAGGGAGGTGATGTCCTGAGGAAAGAAAATATAAATTTATTGTATCCTGTCAAACTTCAGACCCTTTTTATCTTACCTTTGTACCACTCTTCTGTTGTGTCCACCTTCTGTATACTTGAGCTGGCTAGAATCTTGGTTTAGTCATACCATACCTTACTCAAGGGATGTTACAAAATTCTCAAGTTATTTTTAATTTGGTTTGATTGTTTAAATCAAACACTGTGGGATAAGCACTAGACTGCTGACAGCAAGGCCAGTGGTTCAAACCCACCACCCACTCCTTTTTAGAAACCCTTACAGGGTGGCTATAAGTCAGAGAGATTCAATAGCATTTAACAACAACAGCATGGCAGACTCGCGAACCAAACAGGAGGGATTATGTAGTCAGGCCAAACACAGAGAGATCACAGCTTTCAGAAGTTGATGATATCCCTGAGGGCTCCATATATGCCCAAAGGCAGTGGCCCACCAGCATTACTCCAAATGTTAAGCTTCCAAAAGAGAGGATTCTTGCTCAGCGTGCTTTTATTCATTGGCCAGTCAAGCACATACATGGTTGAGGAAAGAGGCAGTAGAGCACAGTGACTTAGAACAGGAGCTCTGGAGCTGGAGAATGCGTTCAGAGCCCAGCTATGCCCCTCAAAAGCTTTGTAATCTTGAACAACTTGCTTAACTTCTCTGAGCTTCAATTTCTTCACCTTAAAATGAAGCCAATAGCATCTCCTAATAGAGCTATTGAAAGGAGCTCTGGTAGCATAGTGGTTACGAATCGGGCTGCGAAGCTTAAGGTCAGCGGTTCGAAACTACCAGCCGCTCCACGGGAGAAAGATGAGGCTTTCTACTCCCGTAAAGATTTACACCCTCGGAAACCCTGTACAGGGTCGCTATGGGTCGGAACCGACTCGACAGCATTTAACAACAACAACAACAACAACAATAGAGTTATTGAAGATATCAAATGAGATTTTCAAAGTAAAGTGTACAGCAAGTAAGGAATCAATAAATGCTGGTTATTGTTATTATTGGAGGCCTGGTGTGGCGCTGTAGGTTAATGGACTGGACTGAAGAATCAGTTTGAACCACAGGTGGGCGGTTCAAGCTCACCAGCCATTCCTTGGAAATCCTAGACAGGATCGCAATGGGTTGGAACCAACTCAATGGCACTTAACAACAACAGTTGTTATTATTGAACATTAGAAATAATGTAATGAACTGATCATTTTTTAAAATGTATCCAGCTTTATTACACAAAGGATTTGAAGTGGTTATCTATCAATCTTAGCAAATATGACACCACTGACAAATCCAGGAATGAAAATAGTGTTTCCCTCAGAAGCTGTTCATTTTCAAACATGAGTCGGAACCAACTCGATGGCACTAAACAACAAAAACATTAGTTTTTATTCAACTACAACTTGAAAACAGTAATTGTTGTTTTAAGTTGTTAAGTGTCGTCTGACTCATAGCAGCCTGTAAAGGGTTTCTGAAGCTTTAAATCTTTGCGGGAGCAGAAAACTTCATCTTTCTCCCTAGGAGTGGCTGGTGGGCTCCAACTGCTGACCTGGTGACTCACAGCCCCCAAAACAGTAATTGCAACAACAGATTAAGCTTGGAGACCTTTCATTTTTCTTAATGTCTCAATACATGTCTGATGTTACATATAAAATATAAATAACTCATTTTTTATTTTACCATTTAGATTCGATGGCAAGAAACAATAAATCAAACAGACAAGAAGTTGAGAGGAATTTTGGGTGACATACTTATTTCAGCAGCTTGCATTGTCTACAGTGGAGTATTAACAGCAGAATTTCGTGAGCTGATTGTGAATCAATGGGAGAATATCTGTGCTGAAAATAACATTTCTTTGTCTTCAAACTTTTCACTAACCCAAGTCATGACACAAAAAAATGAGGTAGGTGCATGTTTGTAAGATCCAGCTGAGTGGCTTCTAGTGTTGGTCTGGATTTGGGATGTTTGTGCATTTAGGGGTTTATAAATAAATTTTCCCTGGATAATTTTGAAAAATGAAAATATTGAAGTATATTCTAGGCTCTAAAAATTTTTTGAAACATTTTATAGTGAATTGAGTGAAGGTTTGCAGAACAGATAGATTATCAGTTTTACAGTCAACAAATCAGATACTTTCTTGCATCTCTATGACTGCATTTTCCTCCATGTAACAACAGTTATCCCACTTCCAACCTCTGGTTCCTATTTCCATTCCACTCTCCTTCCCAACCCTTCTGAACTTTGTCTTTAGATAAATGTTGCCCTTCTGATTTTGAATGGATGACTATTCCATTGTAAGCATACCTTACTAGTGTTGTTCCCTCACCTACACCTATATACCACTTGGTTTAAAAATGGGGCCAGAAAGGTGAGTTCCATTCTGAACCTGAAGGGTAGCCAAGGGCAATAGTCTCTCCAGTTCCTTGGGTCTCTTTTTGAACAGTAAGCTGGCTCTTTTTTATAATTTTTAGTTTTGTTCCACACTCTATCCAATGTGATCCCTTTCAGAGCAGGTGGTAATGGTAGCAGGGCACCATCTAGTTCTTCTGGTTTCAGAATTGTGGAGACTGATGGTCACATGTTCCATCAGTCCATTGGACTAATTGATTCCAAGCATCTTCAATTTCATCGCTCTTCTTTCTTCCACCCATGGAAAGATCGATAGTTGCAGTTTAGATGGCCTCTCATCAGCTTTTAAGATCTCAGTTACTACTCACCAAAGTAGGATATAGAACATTGTCTTGGTGGACTATGTTATGTCAACTAACCATGCTGTCCCCCTAGACTATAGTCCTGAGCCCCCTGACCCAGCAACTCATTGCCTCAAGGTGTGTGATAATGTCTAAGAAGTTTTAGTCACTTTGTCCCTTTAATGTTCCACTGCATTCACAGATGTGTTTAGAGTGAAGGTTAATACCCATATACAAATATCCTCTGTCAAACCCTTATATATATGTGCATATACTGCCACTCTCTATCTCATACCCATTCAGCCTGTGTGTCTCTCTATGTATCTACCCATATTGTTGCTGTTAGGTTCCATCCAGTAGGTTCCGACTCATAGCAAACTTATGCACAATAGAATGAAGCTCTGCCCAGTCCTCTCCCAACCTCACAATCATTGCTGTGCTTGAGCCCATTGCTACTGCCACTGTGCCAATCCATCTTGTTGCAGGTCTTCCTCTTTTACAGACCCTCTACTTTACCAATCATTATTTCCTTCTCCAGAGACTGGTCCCTCCTGACAATATGTCCAAAGTATGAGAGATGAAGTCTGGCCATCCTGGCTTCCAAGGAACATTCTGGCTATACTTCGTCCAACACAGATTTGTTTGTTCTTCTGTCAGTCCATGGTACTTTCAATATTATCTTCCAACACCTTAACTCAAATGTATCGATTCTTCTATGGTCTTTTTATTCATTGTTCAGCTTTCACATGCATATGAGGTTATTAAAAACCCTATTGTTGGTAAGTGCCATTGAGTCAGATCTGACTCATAGCAAGCCTGTATAGGGTTTCCAAGGAACAGCTGGTGAGTTTGAACTGCCAACCTTGTGGTTCAAACCAACCTTGTGCTCTAAAACATTGTTACATATATGATTATGTATATATAATCATATATATATATGATTATATATATAACAGTATTTACCTCTATCTCCTTTAACCCTTGTATTTCACCTCATTAGATTTTAATTTTTTTAAACTATACTGCTTATGTCTCAGTTTTTATAGCTCTCATATTTCTGGTCCTCTGAGCAAATGTCACAAAATATTATTTTTCCCAATGTAGTACTACTACCTTGTCTTAATGAATATAGCCAACTTCTTTCCCTGAAGCCTTTAATTAAGTGGGAAAAAGAAGTAAAAACGTTCTAAGCTACAGAGAGTATCCTTAGACACAGTCAAAAATATAGTTCTCACATTTATTAATAATTAAGATTTTTTTTCTATAGTGTAAATTCTCTACTGGTGTTGAGATGATAAAAAGGAAATTGCTTACTTTTTTAACTTCTCCAAGAGTAATTTTATACCTGTTCTCTGTCTCACGTTGTTGTTGTTACTAAGTGCCACTGAGTGGATTCTGACTCATTGTGACCCTGTATAGGGTTTCAGAGGAGCAGTTGGTAGGTTTGAACTGCCAACCTTGCAGTGAGTAATCCAGTGCTTATCCTACAGTGCCACATCAGTACTCCATAACAATTTTAGGACTAGATAGACATCCAATTTATATGACAGAGGTAAGTATATCCCATTTATTAAACAAAAACAAAAAATTAAAGTTCAGAGAGTTTAAGGCACTTGCTCAAGGCACAAAGCTAATAAGTGAGCAAGCCAATACTCAAGCCAGATGCCCCTGATGGACTAACTCTCAAACACTGCACATCGGGTCTCCAAATTTTCTGGTGAAGTAAAAACATCTGTAGGTTGGCACTGACTCCCAACTGCCCCATCACAGACATTCCTTTTGTCCTACCATGTTTGAATGGGCAGAGTCAACTTTGGTAATCCAAGAATCTAACTCAGCTTTCAATGCATGTTAGAATCTCATAGGGAATTAGTAATAATACAGAAGATATTAGCAGCATGATCAATAAGTGAACTTCATGGGCATATAGAATATTACAGCCTACACCTGCAGTTTACATATCATATACAAAAACATAGGAAACATTGCCAAAATTGATTACTAATGGGTCACAAATCAAATTTCAACAAATGCCAAAGGACCAAAATCACACATAATATGTTAAGTGATCAAAATATAATTAAGCTTGTTGTTGTTGTAGTTATGTGCTGTCGAGTCAGTTCTGACCCATAGCGACCCTGTACAGAGTTTCCAAGGCTGTAAATCTTTACGGGAGCAGAAAGCCTCATCTTGCTCCCGTGGAGCAGCTGGTAGTTTCGAACTACTGACCTTAAGGTTCGCAGCCCGATTCATAGCCTCTACGCTACCAGAGCTCCTTATAATTAAGCTAGAAGTCAGTAATTAAAGATAATTTGAAAATGCTCATATTTCTGGAAATTTGGAAAAGTACTTCTAAACTAACAATAAGACAAAGAAGACATCAGAGTTGAAAAAAATTTTTTGAAAAAATGTTTTTCCTTTGAAATTGGAAACATGACAAGAGATGTCTACACTCTCCACTTATATTTAACATTATCCTGGAGGTCCTGTGCAGCACATAAGACAAGAAAGTGAAATGAAAGATTTTAGGTTTGGAAAAGAAGAAAGAGTCAAAAATATAATTATTTTCAGGTGCTATATAGTTAGAAAATCTGAGAGAATCTATAAATATGTTATGAGAATTCATAAAAGCTTAAGCATCGTTATTAGAATTAAAATCAGTACGTAAAAACCAATTGTATGTCTCTATACCAGCAACCAGGAGTTCTGATAGTATAGTGGTTACAAATTAGGCTGCTAACCTGATGGTCAGCAGTTCGAAACTACCAGGTGTTCTGTGGGAGAAAGGTGAGGCTTTCTATTCCCATAAAGATTTACAGGCTCAGAAACCGTGTACGGGGTCGCTATGAGTCTGAACCGACCCCACAGCATATATAACCACAACCATGCCAGCAGCAGAGAATGGAAGGTTTTTTTAATACCATTTACTTAGGCATCACTCTGAATTTATCAAAAGATATGCAAGATTTATATAAAGAAAATTATAAAATAGCATTAATATAAGAAATCTAAATAAGTGAAGAGTTGTATCACTTTAATGAATTTCAAATCTCAGTATTCTAAAGTTACCAGTTCTTTCCAAATTGACCTAGATACAATGTAATCTCAATCAAAATTGCAACCTCTTTGTGTGTGTACATGTGTTGTGTGTGGATAAGTGTGCACATTGCCAAACTGATTCTAAAAGTTATATAAAAAGACAAAGAGACAAAATAGCTAAGATGCTGTTGATGATAGGTGAGCTGGATGGGAGGACTTGCTCTATATCAAATATCAAGATTTACTTTAAAGCTACAGTAATTAGGAAAGTTGTATGGTTTATTGGTATGTATGTGTGTGCCATTGCAAAGATAAACAACTAGACCAACTGACCAGAACTGAAAGCCCAGAAACAGACGTAAATCAAACTTACATGGAAATTTGATTTATGCAAAAAGTGATATTACAGTGACATTGGGAATGGATAGTCTTTTCAACAGGTAATCAAATATCCATTTTAAAAAGGAAAGAAAAAAACTTGACCATTACTTTATATCATGCACAAAACTCAAATGTAGCTGAATCATGAACCTAAATATGCAAGACAAAATAATAAGGCACACAAGAACAAACAATGGCAGATCAGGTAGAAATGCAGTGAGTAGCTCCGTCAGCAACAATACAGAATACCAGACCAAGCAGGCTCAGGGGATGCTTCCAGATCTCTGAACCACATATAAAGGAATATTTAGAAGGTTGGAAGGCTTATAGGTAGGGGAATTTGTAGCAGAAGCAAGAAATCCATTGCTTTCTAGTTCAAGATGCCCAGCCACTTCTGGAGCCACCATCTTGGGTGAGGCCAAGCAGGGTAAGGATCAGAGCAGCCACAGACAGATGACATAACCACGGAGATAAAGGTGTGG